>NW_006238964.1:1921577-1953145 GCF_000226075.1 Solanum tuberosum | reverse complement strand
TTAAAAATTATGTATAAAATACAATAAATCGTGATAATTGACAACTTAAAATATTTATTAAAAAAACAGAAAAAAAAATTGACTGATTCTTAAAATTAAATCGTGATAATTGACAACATAAAATTGTTCAAAAATGTTGTATGTGGGTAGTCTTATTGTGCCTTGAATAGCGTCAAAGAAAGTACAGGTTTGTGATAAAAAAACTTATTCCTTTATCCACGCAAACAATCGCTTCAAAAATTTCGTTATTAGCCCCAAAACATACCATTTATGTTATTGGGCCCGTGCATAGCACGGGCAACAAAATCTAGTAATATATAAAAAATAATATCTACTTCTATCTACAACATATATATAAGTGAGAATAACCAAGCACCACACGGTCAACATGTGTGCTTGGTGGACATGTTGAGGGTAATTGTGTCATTTCGCACTACTTTTTATGTTCTGCTAGACACGTATACTCCCATCTAACACGTACTCTTTTTTCTCCAGATCGTTTGCTTTCCCTTTCATCTTGTTGTTAATTTTGCACTAAATTGGTCTTTTCCTTGCTTTGATTTTAATTCTATAATTGTGTTTTATACTACTATTTGTTTTGTAATAGTAATTCGTTTGCATTCGGCTATTTATTGATGGGTTTTCTTCTTTCTTCTCATCTTGTGTTTTGCTGGTAATATTTCAGTCATATCAGCTCCATATTTGTCAAAATCAGCTCATAACCATGGCTGATTATCCATGAATGCAGTAGAGAGAAATCAGGGAAGAAGAGAGTATGGAGAGAATCAACCAACTGATTTTCATTATGAGGAAACAATGTATTTATACCTAAAGGAATCAAAATATCTAACTAACTAATGAGCTGTCAATAACAGAATAACAGAATTCAGCTGACTTACTATTCTAACTAATTAATTGAATAGACTAACTAACTGTGTCAAAATCAGCTCACAACCATGGCTGATTATCCATGAATGCAGTAGAGAGAAATCAGGGAAGAAGAGAGTGTGGAGAGAATCAACCAACTGATTTTCATTATGAGGAAACAACGTATTTATACAAAAAGGAATCAAAATATCTAACTAACTAATGAGCTGTCAATAACAGAATAACAGAATTCAGCTGACTTACTATTCTAACTAATTAATTGAATAGACTAACTAACTAACTAATTAGACTAGTAACATAATTAGCTAAATCATTACACCCCCCTCAAGTTGGAGGTGTAGAGAATACAGACAACTTGCTCAATGCTGCAGAATGCTTGATTCCAGTCAATGTCTTAGTTAGTATATCTGCCAGTTGATTATCAGAACTTATGTGATGCAATGAAATGAGACCTGTCTGAAGCAGATTCCTTACAAAGTGACAATCTACTTCAATATGCTTAGTACGTTCATGAAATACTGGATTTCGAGCTATATGAAGGGCTGATTGGCTATCACAATATACTTCTATAGGTGTTGGCAACGGCACTGTAAGTTCTGTGAGTAATCTGCTAAGCCAAACTAATTCTCCTGCAACTTTCCTTAAAGCCCGATACTCTGCCTCTGCTGAGGACAGAGATATGGTCTCTTGTTTCTTGGACTTCCAGCTTAGTGGACTATTACCCAATAACACAATATAGCCACTCACTGACTTCCTGGTGTCAGGACATGCAGCCCAGTCAGAGTCACAATAAGCTTTGACATTGTAAGACTGATCTTTGGACATAAAAATTCCCAGTGTGGGGTCTGCTTTGAGATACCTCAGTAGATGAAATGCTGCTTGCAAATGTGGCTCTCTAGGATCTTGCATGAACTGGCTGAGATGTTGTACACTGTATGATATGTCCATCCTAGTATTGGTCAAGAAATTCAACTTTCCAATAAGTTTTCTGTAGAAAAGTGGTTCTGTGAGAGGAGTCCCTTCCTTTGCTTGGAGTTTGAATGCGGGATCAAGTGGAGATGAGCAGCTGCTCATATTTGCAATCCTGTATTCTTTCAACATGTCAAGAACAAACTTCCTCTGAGAGATGATAAGTCCATCATCTTTATAGAGTACCTCCATTCCAAGGAAATAGTGTAGCTTGCCTAAATCCTTAATTTTGAACTTGTCATGAAGGAATGCCTTGAGTTCCTTGATTTCAGAAATATCTGTGCCAGTTAAGATCACATCATCTACATAAACAGCAACAAAAATGGTGGAAGCCTCAGACTTCTTATAGAACAAGGAATAGTCATTCAATGAGTGTGTGTACCCTTTTGAATATAAGGCTTCAGTCAGCTTGGCATACCACTGTCTGCTGGCTTGTTTCAGGCCATATAACGACTTGTTTAACCTACATACCATCCCTGGCTTATGCATTGCTAAACCTGGGGGAACCTCCATATACACCTCTTTATGTAAATCTCCATGAAGAAAGACATTGTTCACATCAAGTTGAAATATATCCCATCCCTTCTTTACAGCTGTAGCTAGCAAAGCCCTCACAGTTGTCATTTTGATTACTGGTGAAAAAGTCTCTGTATAATCAATTCCAGCTTCTTGAGTATAACCTTTCACTACAAGTCTTGTTTTAAATCTTTCAATAGTTCCATCAGCTTTATACTTCACTTTATACACCCATCTACATCCTATGGCCTTCTTGCCACTAGGTAAACTAACAAGATCCTAAGTATGATTTAAGTGTAATGCTTTAAATTCTTGTGTCATAGCCTGCTGCCAGGCAAGGTTTATAGCAGTTTCCGCATATGAAGAAGGTTCATCATCATTACTGATATTCCTCACAAGTGTCTGACTCTCAAATGCTAAGATCTCAAATGGTATATGTTGGTGTTGTGAGAATGCAGTGTTGAGGGAATATGTGAGTTCTGTAACTGATGTGTTATATTGTTAAGGCAAAACATAAATCATGTAGGTATGCAGGTAATCGATGTGATCTAGGTGGTCTGTTAGAAATTATAGGTTCAGATTGTTGTTCAGATCGTTGGACAGAATTAGGGGAGTGATAGGTGGCAGATGGTACATTATTAGGTGAATTGTGGAGTGGACTGCTACTTGCACCAACTACATTATTTTCCACATGTTGTACAGATTGTAAGGCAGTGTTATCATGGAAAGTGTCTATGAAAGGCATATAATGCAAGACTGAAGGAAAAGAAGATACATCAGGTAAAACAACAAAAGGAAAGATAGTCTCTTTAAAGACTACATCCCTGGAGATGTGTATTTTTCTTGTGGCCAGACTAAGAACTTTGTAACTTTTTGTCCCAAAGGGATAGCCTATGAAAATATAGGGTATGGTCCTTGCTTGGAATTTGTCCCTATGGTTTTTTGGAAAAGTAGGATAGCATAAACTACCAAAGGATTTCATGTGTGAGTATGTTGGTTTGCTATCATATAATAACTCATATGGGGATTTACCCTTTACATGGGAGGTAGGAAGTCTATTAATGATGTATGTGGCACACAACACACACTCACCCCAATACTTAAGAGGTAACTTTGATTGGAAAAGTAAGGCTCTGGCAGTTTCTAACAAATACTTGTGTTTTCTTTCTACCACCCCCATTTTGTTGGGGTTGTATAAGGACAAGTTCTCTCATGTAGAATTCCTTTTCCCTTAAGGAAGGTTGATGTTTTTGTATTCACAAACTCAAGTCCATTGTCAGTTCTTATGGTCTGAACACAGGTATTGAATTGGTTCTCAATCATGGATAAGAAACTTTTGATGACTCCTAAGGTGTTACTCTTACATGTCAATAATTGGGTCCATGTGCATCTACTATAGTCATCAACAATAGTGATAAAATACCTATGCTTATCATATGTCAGCATGTGGTAGGGACCCCATAGGTCTATGTGTAACAATTGAAGTATTTTGGTAGAACTGTGGGTACTAGGATCTACCAAAATATTTCAATTGTTACACATAGACCTATGGGGTCCCTATCACATGCTGACACATGATAAGCATAGATATTTTATCACTATTGTTGATATCATTGCAGGTATGAGTCATAAAAGAAGCAGAAATATCAGAAGTTTTATTGAGTGAATGACAGACATAAGGCTGTGTATTGTGGTTACATGAGTGAATAGGAAAAGATACAAGTTTAGAATTCAAAACATCTTGTCTCGACAAGTGATCAGAGTTGGAAGCAGCAGAAGCAGTACAGGCAGCACCAGAATGAACAGGCTTCATCAGACATTTAGAACACAGAAAATAAAGCCCATCCTTTGCTTCACCAATTACCAGAGGCCTCTTCATTGAAGGGGCCTGCAGAATGCATGAAGATTCAGAAAAATACACAGCACTTTTAGGCATGGATTTTGAAAGACAATGAATAGAAATGAGATTATACTTAAATGAGGGCACATACAACACTTCATGTAAAACAATGTCTGGTGCAAGTATCACACTACCAATTTTCACAACTTTCACCTTATAACCATTTGGTAAAGAAATTAACAAGGGGCATGGAAGGTAGGTAATGTTTGTTAGAAATGTCAGGTTAAAGGTCATATGGTGAGAGGCTCCTGAGTCAAGGATCCAAGAGTCAGTTTTACTGTGGGAACATCTGCAAGACAATTTCCCAAAAATAATTGAAGAAGTACATACTATCATACCTATAAAATTCACACTACCATTGTCCATGTGTTTAGCATTATCCTTCTCAGTTTGGAACTGTTGTAGCAATTCCACATATTGAACATATTGTTCTCTTGTTAGTTGATGACCTGTGTCTGTATGAGCTCTTCCAGTATTCTCCTCTCCTGAACAGCCATGAACATCAGCCATAAGGCCTTTTCCTCTGTTGAACCTAGAATTCTGACTATTGTCCCTGTACCCATTTTGGTTGAAATTCTGATAATTGTTCCCCTGTGGATTATTGTTTGACTGTGGATAACCATGTAGTTTGTAGCATTTTTCCCTAATGTGTCCAGGCCTCTTGCAATAATCACATATCATACGGGGCCTGTTACCATTATAAGAACTGGTTTGAGAGTAGTTAGTCTTGAAATTGGTATTAGTGTTCCCTGTAGGAGAATGGTTTGGTCTTGGTGACCTAGAAAAACCTGCTCCTACTGAACCATTTGTATTAAAAGCAGCAGACTCCATGCTTTTCTTCCCTGAACTGCTTGCATTCAACAATGCAGACTCCATGAACATTTGAGCACTGGGTTTAATTTCTCTCTGTTTCTCATCCTGTACTAACAGAGAAAAGGTTTGTGCTAAGGAAGGTAATGGGTTCATCATGAGGATATTCCCTCGAACTACAGTATAGACCTCGTTCAACCCCATAAGGAACTGTATCAACCTTCTATCTTGCTCCACTTTGAACATATTATCCTTAGCTCCACAAGTGCAATTACAATTACATTGAGTTTTGATGTGTAATGTGCTCAATTCTTCCCATAGCTTTTTCATCCTAGTGTAGTAGGCAGTAATGTCCAAAGTTCCCTGTGATAATTCATTGATTTCACGCTGAACTTGATACAACTTTGCACCATTAGTCTGATCATATCGGTCTTCCAATTCTTTCCACAACTCACATGAATCAAAAACATATTCTACACTTTCTGCAATTTCCTTAGCTAGAGAATTAAGAATCCAGGAAGTAACCATATCATCACACCTTTCCCATTGACGAAACTGTGGTGTTCCTAGATCAGGCCTCTTACAATCACCATTGATGAAACCCAGCTTGTTCTTAACTGACAAAACTCTAAGAACACTGCGTCTCCACGATCTATAACCTACTCCATCAAAAGGAGTTTGAACCAACGAAGCACCTGGATTATCCGAAGGATGCATATACAGTGGAGAACCGAGATCATTACTGTTAACACCATTATTACTCACAGAATTCTCACCACTCTCAATCACCATAGTAAACTCAGATCAGAGAAATACACAGAGTACGATTTGACCCAGTGATGAAACACAACAAAAATGAATTGAAACGAAACAGATCTAGAACTCAATCTAGCTAGCAATTCTGAGATCGAAAAAAAAACATAAAGGCAAGGATGAATCGAGATACCTCTTGCTCTGATACCATGTCAAAATCAGCTCATAACCATGGCTGATTATCCATGAATGCAGTAGAGAGAAATCAGGGAAGAAGAGAGTATGGAGAGAATCAACCAACTGATTTTCATTATGAGGAAACAATGTATTTATACAAAAAGGAATCAAAATATCTAACTAACTAATGAGCTGCCAATAACAGAATAACAGAATTCAGCTGACTTACTATTCTAACTAATTAATTGAATAGACTAACTAACTAACTAATTAGACTAGTAACATAATTAGCTAAATCATAACAATATTTCTTGTTCCGTATCAAATTGTTCGTTCGTGCAAGTGTTGCATTTCTTGAAATCCCTTTTAGATTTTGTGAAAAGAACCAAACAACTGTTGCAACACAAACTTGATCTCTCTCCATATTAAACTGAGAGTATCTTATCATTTATTGCCTCTGTTTGACATCAAACAAAAGATCATTAAAGTTAACAAGACAGAGCATGCAACAAAAAGTGATAAATCTATCTCCCAATTGAGCTGTGATCACTGGGTTTGATGTTGTAGCAGTTTCAGCTGAGGTAATGTACTTATCGTCTTTCCTTTTGCTTCCATTTCATACTTCCTCATTGAATAGTTGATTTCCTCTTTTTGGCTTTTGACAGCTAGGTTAAATAGGACATGACATACTTTCACCTAACCAAGCATATCGAATTAGGATCGATAAAAGGTTAGTTAGGTAGTTGAATGTTGTTTCACTTAATTATTCTTTCGTACCAGTAATCATAATACTACTTACTTAGTTTCTTGTTATTTGATTTTTTGTTACTATTTGACGACGTTTCTTATACTTTGATTCAGTGGTGTAGCCATAGGGACACCCTTCGTCGAAAAAAATATTGTATATAAAAGTAAAATGATACATGAAATGTGTAAATAACATATTTTGGACACCCTTAACATAACAAGCTATTATAGTCCAGTGGTTTCACCTCCTTGGAATGAGGAAGTGTTCGTGTGTTCGAATTTATTGTGCTATTACTGGACACCCTTTATGGAATTCCTGGCTCCGCCACTACTTTGTTTGATTGTCGTCATATTTTGTTGTAGTTATTGTTATATTTTAAGAAGATACAAGTTCTCGCTTACTTTTTCTTTCTCCTATAGATGTTGTTGTTGTAGTAGTAGTAGTGATCATCTATTTGGGCAGCATTATATTCCTGCTAATCATGTGGCTATGGATGGAAGAATTATCAATTGGGGATTGTGGAAAACTGCAGGTACTTTTTATTTCAATAGATTTACTAGCCTCTTAATCTTTGATTTGTGTGCTTAATTATGAGATTATCTTATGAATTTTTATTTTTCTATGTGTTTAAAAGGTCAAGAAGATTATTTGGCTGGCTGTAGAGTTCAAACAGGTATTTCACCATAATTAACTTACTTATGTGGTCAACTTTCTGAACAAAAAGTAGAAAACAAAGACTTGATAGCATGAAATTTGATTTAAATTCCCGGTTTCTAAAGGTCTGTAAATTATACTTTCTACTACATTACGGAAGCCTTGGAATAACAGGTAAAGTTATTGTTATTGCTATGTGATCAGGAGGTCAAAAGTTTGAGCCGTGGAAACAAAAATGCAGGATAAGGTTGCATACAATAGGCTCGTATGGTCCAACCCTTCCTTCTACTGCATTATTATTATTATTATCTCTCTACGGTTTTTGCTTTTTCTTTGCTATTTTTGAATGACACTTCGACGTTAAATCCACAGGAAAATGCTGGTGGTGATCTCTTCTCTTTTCATTCAAAATTTTGGACACGAAGGGCTATCATCTAAGCAGAGAAACAAATACACAAAGGAAGATGGGAGTTAACACAGACCTCTTTTCTCTCAAATAGCCTAAACCTCACTTTTACATTTTTCATTAGTTATATACTACTAAAATTCTTTCACTATAGCTTCATTTTCCTTTATCTTTGTTCCTTTACATTCATTTCACGTATCTATAACCATTACATCAGTTATTACTGTTGGCACGGGCGTAAAGATATAAGATAGGATTAATTAATGAAGATAAGTATGATATGAAAATCAGAAATTTATGCATCATGTTAGGAGGAGGTACAAGTCGGATCCACCATCTAATAAGTAGTAATAATTTGTCGTAATTGTCATACATATGTGTTGTTTAGTGAGTGACATGATTCTTGTCCATGTCAATCTTACTTCTCTCACTTTTATGTCGTATCTTGCATGTCCATTTGGGGTCGAAATAATAAGGCGGTATATTGAAAAAAGAAATAGTAATATTTATTATTATAATTTGATTAAGTGATTTACTTATTGGAAAAAATATATAATAACCATAATAATTCTTTTTTAAATTATTTTTTTTAATAATTAAATTATGGATTTTAGTGTGTTGTACGTGTGGATAATGAGTCTTCAATTTATTAATATCGAGACAAAGAATAACTAAATACGGAAACCAAAAAAATAGTACTTATTAAAAACATTTATATTTCAAGAAAACAAGAAAAAAATTACAATGATGGTGTGACTTTTCCTTAAATTCAAATAGCGAATTCATTAGATAAATCTGTCATTTATACACATAAAAAAAATACTTGAAAATGACATTTTCTTCTATTTATTTTGTACGGAACCAGAGTTTTATATTCTCTCAACTCTACTTCCGATCCTATATAAGCCAGCATTGTTAAATTCATATATTATTATAATTTTTTTTTGTTTTGATTCATTTGTTTAATTTTTTTCTTCTTTTAGTAAAGTGTGTACCTCTTTTTATAATTTTTAATTTCTCACATAACTAATTTATAATCATAAGATCGGCATATCTTTAATTTAAAATTATAAAAATTATAAAAAAAAATCAATTTTTAATTCAATATCAAATTATTTCATATGTTTCAAAAAGAATGACCTAGTTTCTTTTTAGTTTGTTTAAAAAAGAATGACCTATTTCATTTTTTGATAACACTTTAACTTTAATTTTCTACGTGACATGTTTAAGACCACAAGATCAAAAGATATTTTGATACATTTAATATAATTTAAATTTAGAATCACAAAATTAAAAAAGAAAAATTTCATTTATTAAACTCTGATTTAAATTAAATTAGATCATTCTTTTTGAAACGGTGGAAGTAAAACTTTGTAACATAGGAGCACTTGAGTAGAAAAGTTGGTTTTGTACAAGTACAAGGCAGAAGTGAATAATAATTTATCGAAAAAAATAAAAGGGTATACGTAAAGTAGTGGCTATGCGTAGCAACAAATAGAAAGAAATAAAGAGAGAATGAGAGTATCGAGGCGCATGCAAAAATTCTCATCATTTTGTCCTCTCTGCCCCACGCATACTTCCCATGCCTCTCCTTTTCTTTTCTTTCCTTTCCATATCTTACTTCCTTTTTCCTCTTTTGCCCCTCTTTTATTCTTTTTTTTTTAATAATTATATATTTTCACATTTCCTTTCCTTTATATTTATATCACGTGAGATTCATTAAAATGAAAATACTAGGCTAATTTTTTTTAAAAAATTTTAAACTCGATATCTTTAATTAACATGAGACAGTGAGAGGTCTCTTCCTATTTGAAATAAAATGATAAATTTAATGTGATTTTACTGTAACGATATCTTATTTGTTTGATAAATAGAGCTTGTGAACAGTAAAGTATGTAGAATTTTTTGTAAGTAATTTTTAAATATGAAACTTAAAGAATGTTCAAACAATTCAATGTCATAATAATAATTTTAAATAGATCACGACAAAAAAAACACTCAATAAAAACACGTATAAATGATGACAGACAAAAACGTCTGATAAAGGAAGATATGACACACAAAACATCCTACGTTCATGCAAGATCAGGAGAAAAACTACATGTCAAAGACGTGAACTACTCTGACACAGACATCATTAGCTATTTCAAAACGAAACTTACCATATGTTGAGAAAAACTTCACGTGTATTGACATTAAAAAAAAAGAACTATCTTACCATAAAAGCTTAAACATTATCTGTATATAACAACGACAACATGTTCTTTGTATTTCCACAAATAAGGTTTGAAAGGTGAAGTCTGTACACAAATCTTATCACAAGTTGAGAGGTAGAAAAACTGCTTCCGATAAATTGAACCATCAATCTCATTAATCTAATTTGCATACGTGAAAAATATATTTTCTTTGTCACAATTTAAAACGTCTTGGTTTAACTAAATACAAATTTAAAAAAAATAAAAGAAAGACCTTTAAATTTTGTGTAGTCTCCTTTAAACATAGTGATCTTAAACTCGCCGGGTAGAATGATGAAATTTTAAAACTTACTTCCTCCGTTTAAAAAAGAATGACGTAGTTTGACTTGAAACATAGTTTAAGAAAAGAAAGAATATTTTTAATCTTGTGATTCTAAATTAAAGTTATGTCAAATCTCAAATGTACCAAAATGCCCTTTAATCTTGTGGCCTTTAATATGTTACGTTGAAAGTTAAAATTAAAGTGTTATCATAAAATGAAAGGGATCATTCTTTTTGAAACAGACTAAAAAAAAAACTAGGTCATTCTTTCGTAAGTATTAAATATAAGCAAAATGAAATGTAAGACATTTTAATGGAGTGAGTAAAAGTTCAACAACTTAAAATAAAAATAATATAAACAATTTTTTTAAAAAAAAAATTCACGAAGGGCATAGTGGTCATAAAATGTCTTAATCAAAAGTATTCTAAATCTGGTGCGACGAACAGAGGTCAGCAGAGTAGTATTAGTAGCAGTTGTGTAGTATAGGTGATTGGCCTGAAAAGAGTAGTAAAAAGAAGTGAGAATATCCTCCCCCACCCCCACCCCCCACTGTACCTAAAGCCGAAAGAAGTTGACAGAGGGACCATTGATATACAATGGCTACTCACTTGTGAAGATACCCACTTTCCCAAATCCAAATAAAAAGACTTTTTTTCTCTCTCTGGGTCGCTCTCAAATCCGGGGTTTATATCTTTTTTTCTCTCTTGCATTTACACCCCTTTCAACTCAATTTCATTCATTGTTAACCAGTCCAAGATCCGTATTCTGATAATATCTCATCATGTCTACAAGATCTTCCTCTGTAGTCTTTGAAAATTTTGTAGGGGGTTCATGGGGTTGGTTTACTTTTTGCTGAAACACTTAAAGATGCTTCAATTTTTGGGTACATGAAGAAGATCTGTTTCTGGGTTTCTTTTGTTTTTATCTTCTGAAGTCTAAAGCTTGGATCTTTTAGTGTTTTTCACACTTTTTATCTTGTTTCAAGATTCAAAGGAAATGTATGGCATGTTGTTAAAAGATAATGTTTTTGGGTTCTTGAGGAATACTTGGATTCTTCTGTTTTTTTTTTTTTTTTGGTAATGGTGAAAGATAAGTAAGGAAAGTGTGTATTTTTAGTAGTTTATTGGAAGCTCTGAAATCGAAAGATACAAGTTGTCTAGTGCCGTTTCAGTTTGGTAAATTGGTTTTCTCTTTTAGTATTACCAAGAAAAGGTCACTTCAAGACATTCTCATTTTGTTCAGAGCTCCCAAGAAGAATAATGCTAAAAAAAGTTGAATTGTTGTGAAGACAAAAGTGAAGAAGAAGCAGAGTAACAGAGCTTGTTTGTTTTCTTTCATAAAGGGCAAAGCATTTCAGTTTGTAAGATTTAAGACAAATGGCTTCCTGCAAGGATGGTAAGTCGGTGTTGGATAACGGAAAGTATGTCCGGTATACACCTGAGCAGGTTGAAGCTCTTGAGAGGCTTTATCATGATTGTCCTAAACCAAGTTCAATGCGCCGTCAGCAGCTTATCAGAGAATGTCCTATCCTCTCTAACATTGAACCTAAGCAAATCAAAGTTTGGTTCCAGAATCGAAGGTACTATAAATGTCTTCTATTCTCTTGTTAAATCTTACTGCTATGCAAAATTGCACTTCAAAGCTAGCTTTTGTTACAAAAAAAATCCAATCTTGGGTTCACTTCTTGCACAAATCTTATTCACTTACTTTTTAAAATTGCATTTGAAGTTATCTGCATAAAAAAGTTCTATTCTTGTGGTTCCCCTTTTCATTTTCTTCTCTCTTTTTTCTGTTCCTACTAATAATGTGTGAATGACAAGCTCCTTCATGATATTTGGTCAGTTTTTTGAAAATTTGTCTTCAATATTTTTTTCTAAGTTCCAAGTTTTTGGTTTTACTAAAATGCATGTCCTAACACAACTTCAAATCCCAAAAACCATTTTTCAACAAACATCAAAATCACTTTTTTTTTTAAAAGTTTCAACTAAATCTATAGCCATACCATTAGCTAAGTTATGTTTTTTTCTTTCCAATTTTTGGTTAATAGATGCAGGGAGAAACAGAGGAAAGAGGCGTCAAGGCTTCAGTCTGTGAATAGGAAGCTGACGGCAATGAACAAGCTATTAATGGAAGAAAATGACAGATTACAGAAGCAAGTTTCTCAACTGGTGTATGAAAATGGCTACTTTCGCAGGCAAAGTCACAGTGTAAGAATTTAAGGCCCTTTTTGCTCTTTCCCTTCAAACTAATGTGGGCTTAAATCGAACTGTAAGTTTCATAATTTCTCAACTCAAATGCAGACTCCGCTTGCTACGAAAGATACGAGTTGTGATTCAGTGGTGACTAGTGGTCAGCACCACTTGACATCTCAGCATCCGCCGAGGGATGCTAGTCCTGCAGGGTGAGTGAGTGGGATTGCAGTTGTTGGGTCCTTTTCTTCTTTAAACATAGTGCTTTGTAACCATTTCTCTTGTTTTTTGTGTTTGTGGCTTATGGCTATGTATTTGTGCTTTGTTCCAGACTTTTGTCCATTGCAGAAGAAACTTTAACAGAGTTTCTTTCAAAGGCTACTGGAACTGCTGTTGAGTGGGTCCAAATGCCTGGAATGAAGGTATTTTTAATTTAAAGTAATGCCTTTTTACTGTAAAAAATAAATTAATTACTTCTTCCGTTTCAATTTATGTGACATAGTTTGAGTTGTGACGCAGTTTAAGTTAAAAACGAGGAACTTTCGAAATTTGTTTTCTTTAAACATGCCATAACATTTTCTGTGACTGTAACATTTTTGGAACTTGTGGTATTCATCATGGCATTACTGTCGTGTTACTAAAAAAATTTCTCTTTGAGGGTAAAATATGAAGTTTATAGTTAGATGTTTCCAAATAAATGTGTCATTTTTTAGAATGGACTAATTAGAAAATAGTGTCACAGAAAACTATCTCGGAGGTAGTATTATTGAACTCTTTTTTTTATTGGAGAAAGTATTGTAAAAAGGCCAAGGGTATTATTGCAACAAATCCTTGTGCAATTTAAAACCAAGCATACATTAATATTATGCTGTGTAAAGAAACTCTAATATTAAAGATAAGATGACCAGATTCGTACAAAAGACAATTTATTCCATATTTGACCAATATGAGTCCAAATGTCTGGAATGTGTATAGCAGAGATTCATAAGGTTGACAGAAATTCCTTTGGAATAGGGGTAAGTTTATTGATTGATTGATTTAGCTTTCAGTACAATTAATCAGATATGCAATGACAAATGTTCATTATTAAATTATGTCTTGGAATTCTTCTATTAGTTAAATATCAATCTAATGAACTCATATGTAATTAAAGGGTTAAACTAGCAAATGCATTCATGTCTGTACTATGTAGCCGTATTAGCAAACTACCGAGTGTTAGAGCCGAATGCATGAAATTGGCTGCTTCACCTTTCTTCATAAATGATGTCAATAAATTACCAAACAGCAGACAATTCCTTTGTTCAACATATCAATCAAAGATATAAATACAATATTTTTTTTAGTTCTGGAAGCTCTTCTTACTAGTCTATCAATTAGTATAAAACTGTATCTTATCTTATAGCCCGATTTGGTAGGTCCACGGAAGAGAATATATGTGCCGTTGGCCTCTTTTGAAGTTGTCAGTTATAATTATTGTATAAAAATATTGCAAAATTGCATTACAACAGTTTTGGGATTTCTATATAGTGCATCAGTGTTCTTTCTCAGGCTCATATTTATGATAAAAGTTGTCATCATTCAGGCTTTTGCTTGTGAGTTGTGATGGCAAATGGTGGTACAGTACTCCACTTACCATGAGGGCATTTATATATCACTACACATTTTCCAGTCTCCTTTTTCTGTAGCTATATTATTTCTGTTACAGATACTCAGTACTGGTTTAACTCTTTCTAATCATCTCTCTCTTGAAATGCATAGCCTGGTCCGGATTCCATTGGAATCATTGCTATTTCTCATGGTTGCACTGGCGTGGCAGCAAGAGCTTGTGGCCTGGTTGGTCTAGAGCCAACGAGGGTAAGCTAATTATCTGTTTTGAAATTTATGTTTCTGGCACTGTAATATGAAATTAATTGTCTGAGATCTCTCTAGGTCTCCGAAATCCTTAAGGATCGACCTTCTTGGTATCGTGACTGCCGGGTTGTTGAAGTTCTCAATGTGCTGCCTACTGCCAATGGTGGAACCATTGAACTCCTTTACATGCAGGTAGGTTACTGTACTGTTGCTTCTCGTGCTTGTGCATTCAGTCCTTTTATACCTTCTTGATGAACTTTAAACATTTTTGCTTTTAGCTTTATGCACCAACAACATTGGCACCTGCCCGTGATTTCTGGCTCTTACGGTATACAACTGTTATGGATGATGGCAGTCTCGTGGTATGGTTTCATTATGTCTAGTCTTTTTTCTAATATAAAAATTATATTCTGCCACTTCTTACTTCATCAAAAAAAAAAAAAAAAAAAAATTATATTCTGCCAAGTCCTTTTTTTTTTTTTTTTATTTTCAATATTCTGCCAAGTCCTACACAAAATGTAAATTTCTTCTTCTAATGTTGGTCAAGTGTCACTTGATTGTGCCAGCATAAATAGCAATCTGTCCTGGTATAAATTAGTGGCTTTTGTATATAACAGGATGCTTGAGAATAACTACTCTTTAAGCCAAATGGCGTATTTTCGCTAATTGCAACTTCACATATTTTAGGTTTGTGCATTCACATGCTTCATGAACTAACATGTCATATTTTATAAAATACCCAGGTGTGTGAAAGGTCACTTGGAAATACTCAGAATGGTCCAAGTATGCCACCTGTTCAGAACTTTGTGAGAGCAGAAATCCTACCTAGTGGATACCTGATTAGACCTTGTGAGGGGGGTGGTTCAATTATCCACATTGTTGATCATATGAATTTAGAGGTAAAGTTATTGTCCATATTTCCTGTTCTCCTTCATTGTGCCAAGTTATGTAGTGGTATGGTTGACACTATTATGATTGTTAGGCATGGAGTGTGCCTGAAGTCTTACGCCCACTTTATGAGTCATCAGCAGTGCTAGCTCAGAAGACGACAGTGGCTGTAAGAACTTTTACTCAAATTGATTAAATACCATGTGCAAGGTTAGAGAATACTATTGGCATTCTGGTGACTCTATACATCCTCCTTGCAGGCACTACGCTACCTCAGGCAGATTGCACAGGAGGTTTCACAGACTAATGTTACTAACTGGGGAAGACGACCCGCAGCTCTACGTGCATTAAGCCAGAGGCTGAGCAGGTTTGAATGACCTACTTTTTGATGGATTCTCTTTCAATGTTCTTTACTCTTTCTGTCATTTAAACTATGAATTATTTTGGCAGAGGCTTCAATGAGGCCCTTAATGGTATAGCTGATGAGGGCTGGTCTATGCTCGATAGCGATGGAATGGATGATGTTACCATCCTTGTGAACTCTTCTCCTGACAAGTTGATGGGCTTAAACCTTCCTTTTGCAAATGGATTTTCACCAATGAGCAATGCGGTTATGTGTGCAAAAGCATCAATGCTTCTACAGGTCTGCTTATTCAATACGTTGATGCTGAAACTATAAAATTGAATTGCTGATTTACTTTTTTAAGTGGATAAGTAAATGTTTCCTGTTTGTGTTATAATTGGATAAACGCGATTGGGTATGAGGAGGGTTGGCTGCTGACCATGTTGCTTTTTTCTTTTTAACACAGTTGTCTTGTTTTTATTGTCCAGAATGTGCCTCCTGCTATACTTCTCAGGTTCCTTCGTGAACATCGATCTGAATGGGCAGACAACAATATAGATGCTTATGCTGCTGCAGCCATTAAAGTTGGTCCTTGCAGCTTACCTGGGGCTCGAGTTGGTAACTTCGGGGGTCAAGTGATACTTCCACTCGCTCACACTGTTGAGCATGAAGAGGCAAGCTTAGTAGTTCTATTTAATCTGCACTGCTGGCATTCCTAGTTTATTTGAACTGTTCCAGTTTGCCTTGTTTGAATAATTTTTTTGTGGTTTCTCATCGTAGTTGCTGATAATGTGCTCTTTTTTGCTTATAGTTGCTGGAGGTCATTAAGTTGGAAGGTCATTCTCCTGAGGATGCGATAATGCCACGAGATATGTTTCTATTGCAAGTAAGTTTTATTTCTGCACATGTGTAAGTTGAGTGCTTTTGCTGTCCATATTTTCAGCTTGGCCATTCTCTCTTTTTTACCCCTCCCCCAGAAGCTCTTACCTTTTTGCTCCATTGGTGACTCCAACCTTAATCTTGGAAGTGAGAGTGCTTACCATCAGAGCAACACCCTCTTGTCACCTTGGCCATTCTCAATGTCTTGCAACCCCTCACTTGTGGATTTTTAGAATATCTTTCTTTGAATTGAAAGAATTTCTAATCTGAGGAAAATTATGCAGCTATGCAGTGGAATGGATGAAAATGCTGTTGGAACTTGCGCCGAACTCGTGTTTGCTCCTATTGATGCCTCGTTTGCTGATGATGCACCATTGCTTCCGTCTGGGTTTCGCATTATTTCACTTGAGTCTGGAAAGGTTAGGGTTTCGTATCCACCTATTAGTGCTTATTCTTTTAGGTATTTGTTCATTTGGTTTGTTATCCTCAATGTTTTTACCAATATGCTTCGTTTGTGCAGGAAGCGTCCAGTCCAAATCGTACCCTTGATCTTACTTCTGCTCTTGAGACTGGCCCAGCGGAAAACAAAGCGGCCAATGACCTTCACACTAGTGGTGGCTCATCAAGATCTGTCATGACAATTGCTTTTCAATTTGCTTTTGAAAGCCACATGCAAGAGAGTGTTGCTTCAATGGCTCGACAATATGTCCGAAGCATTATTTCATCTGTTCAAAGAGTTGCGTTAGCACTTTCACCATCTCACTTGGGTTCTCATGGAGGTCTTCGTTTGCCATTGGGGACTCCTGAAGCACATACATTAGCTCGTTGGATCTGCCAAAGTTACAGGTATGTGGTATTATACTTGTGTGTGGGCCTAACATAGGAGCACACTAAGTAATTATTTTCAGTTTTTCATCCAGTCAACTGTTGCGCTTTTCCAATACCAAGTTCTAAATGAAATACATATTGGCTACATAAGTTGATCTAAATGTATAATGTTTAGATTAACACGAGTGTAATTTTCCAGAAATTGGTTCATCAAAAGAAATGATTAACACTCTAGAAATAGCTCAATCCTCTTTTTTCGTAAGCAATTTTTTATATGGGACGTTACTAGGAGGGAAATCAATGGGTGTTTATCTGCATGTAATTATGTTCTGAGTTTAACACCAGTCTCTGTTGTGGTTAATTTTTTTGTTCTCTTAAGGTGCTTTTTGGGCGTGGAGCTTCTGAAATCAAATACTGATCAAGGAAGTGAATCAATCCTCAAAAGCCTATGGCATCACTCAGATGCTATTATCTGCTGCTCTGCTAAGGTTTGTTCCCAAATCCTCTTTTAATATTCTTTTGCTTGTTCAAAGCACTCTAATTGCATCCCTCTTACCTTTTAGTTTGTTCGAGTACATGAAATTTTGAGTTCAATATTTCTGCAGGCTTTGCCAGTTTTCACATTTGCAAATCAGGCTGGTCTTGACATGCTCGAGACAACCTTGGTTGCACTTCAAGATATTACCTTGGAGAAAATATTTGATGATCATGGAAAGAAGAACCTCTGCACTGAGTTCCCACAGATAATGCAACAGGTTGGTACTCCTTTTATATGGAAAGTATTGTATGTAGCAAGTAATGATTTCCCGAATCTTATTGCACCGAGTTGCATGCCCCTTTTAGATTTGCTTGAAGACAGATTATCACGACTGCTGCAGTTTCTAATTGTAATTTATTGATTGACAGGGTTTTGCATGTCTACAAGGGGGAATTTGCTTGTCAAGCATGAGCAGACCTATTTCTTATGAGAGAGCAGTGGCATGGAAAGTTATGAATGAAGAAGATACTGCTCATTGTATCTGTTTCATGTTTGTCAACTGGTCATTTGTCTAAGTTACTTTTCTTTAGATCTGTTTTAAAAGGGATCAGTAAAACTATACCTAAGAACCCTTACATATTCTCCTTTTAGAATCATTTTGAACTAGTTGTGTTTGTTGAAAACTTGTTTATTGTTAAAATTTGTGCTACTCAGCAACTTTATGCTATGTCTTTTGAAAGCTTATGCTTCTTTAAGTCATCATATATTGTTACTCTTGCTCCCGTTGGACAAATCTGACCCCTGTCCTGTTCGCGCCTACTTATATAGGATATTTGAAGAAGTGAACATCCTTCTCAGTAGCAGAGTCCGCGAAAAAGAAGAGGGATGGTTATTTCACTTAGACAGGGTCTCTAACTACTCTCATGTAGTATATTAGCAAATTGAACATTGATGCCTCTTATTTTTCTTTGAAAAATATCATCACTTTAAAGTAAGGTTTGAGATCAATAACAGTAAATTAAACAAGATTTAATAACATTATAAAGCTACTAAACATATGAACATATATTGATCAAGTAGCTCGAATCATATACAGGATTTATAAAGTAAGAAAACTTCAAAATCCTTGCAAGGGTAAAAGAAGTTACACCAAAGTTTAGCCATAAACAGAAAATTAAGACGACTATGGTACATACGTTATTGCAGAAGGTACAACTCAAGGAAGCACGTTCTATCGATCAGGTTACTATATTAAGGTCACTCATTTGTTTAGTAATGGCAGGGATGCAACTATTAGTTCTAGCAATTCCACCACTCTTCTTTTGCATAATTCTTTCCCTTGGACTAATTGATTTTGCCCTCATAATTCCCTTTGTATTTTTCTTCAACATTTGTCTCATAGCCTCAGCTTGATTAAGTACTGGATAAGCCCTACCAAATTTGTTGAATTTGCTACAAGCACTCATATGAGTAGTTAATGCTTCTTCATTTTGTCCTCCATTTTTTTGGGCCTCTTCTTTTACTGCATCAGCACAAAGCCCACATATCCACTTACCTGAATATTTTTTTCGAATTTGATCGATGTATTCGGATGTGTAGTCATCGCTCATACCACAACACTCACATTTCGCGCTTTCTACCTCGGAGACTGGAGGGAGATTTTCATCGATTATTGCATCATTCTTCATCCACTCGTATGTAATTTCAGACATTGTCCTTTTTAGGCTGTCGTTGGAGAGTCGAGGTGATTTGCTAAGATTTCGAACGTTGGAGGTTACAATTGTCTCTCCATGAGGTGCCATTTTAAAATGAATATTGTCAAAAAAAATATGTTGTTATTGAGATTTATAATGTTGGCTAAGGATGTAAAATGATGAAGAAAATAGGTAGGTATTTATAGTAGTTGGCTACTGTTGTTGTTTTCACTTTTCAAGTTGGGAGCTGAAAAGTTACAAAGTTGTGGACCATGGGAACTTACATGTCACTTTTTACTTCTATTTTTGTATGGATAGTCTTGAATATGCTAGATTTTTCTCTGAATTTAAATTTTCATACATGGATGTAGAGTGAATTTTTATTATTTTGATCAACTAGACGTTAGATTTTACTAGATATGTTGTCGATCAACTGGGCGTACGGTACATACATTACAAATTAAAAAAGAAATGACAAATTAATACTTGTCCTCATTCCTATGTGGGTTAAAAGTTTTAAATGCATAAATATTCATGATTTACATCATGTTTACTCGATACTCTATTTTATTATCTCGTTTTTACATAACAAGTAAAAATGAATTTTACGACTTCATTATTTAAAAAGTTATGAAAATTATAACCTTTATTCTATGGTTTGTAAGTGTATGTTCCATATACAGGGACGGAAATAATTTTTTTACTTAGGAGAGTCAAATTATAAAAGAAGTAAATCTACGAAGAAGCCAAGAGTGTCAATAATATAGGAGACCCCCTCTCAAATTTATTTCCTTGTGATTTTAAGTACATGTATTCAATAATTTGTAAGTTCCATACTTCTTAATTTTAATTTTCTTCAAAATAAAAAAAAATGACTTTCTGATATAATAACTATCAATTGAATGACCATACGAGAATAAAAATCAACTCAGAAAGTATATCTTCGTCTGTATAAACAAAAAAGTTATGGAGTCTATCATTAGCCACTAGAAGAAGAAGAAGATCAACTTGGTTGACATGATCACAAGTTTGCTTATTTCGACCATTCAATACAAGTTAGTATTATTTTTTACCTACATTTTTTTCTTCCACTAGAAATAGTACGTATACAATATTATTGAACTATCAATGTCACCCTAATATTCTCGTGATACTGTAGTTATCATGTTATACATATACGTACTTATATCCTATCAATTAATGCTGGTGAAAATTGAAACTAACATGTATTTAAACCTCTACCTCTACTTTTTTTTTTTTTTGGTTAAATCAAAATGTGGTAGACTTTGGTTGTGGCTGAACTTAAATATCGATGTTTAAGTATACATACACTTAGAATTTCTCATGGTTGATATATGTCCAAAGTTGAAAAATATCTATGATCACTTGGTTTCCTTCTATTCATGTGGAGGTGAATGCAAGAAGAGCTTAAATATTACTCCCTTCGTGACATTTGACACACCCATTAAGAAAATAATGATTGATAAGATTATTTTATCATATTATTCCTGTTAATTAATGTTTAGTTCTAAGTCTTGAAAATGATTCTGGGAATAGGTAATAATTAATACAAAGGGTAAAATATGATTTTTTTAAATTCTTTTTTGATATATTAAAAGTGAAAATCTATTTTGGAATAGTGCACAAGTAAAAGTGATCAAAGAAAAATATTATCTATTGATAGCACTTGAAGATCAAGTAGTAAAAATGTCACGAAGTCATCTTATTTGGATTTCTCATGAATTAATTTAAATCAACATATGATTGAATTAGATGAATTAAAATGGCTAAATCAATCAAAATTTGCTCATGTTAACGGGATCATATTTTTATGTGCTAATTTTCGCATCCTAAAAGTAACATATCTTAATCAAAGGTAAGAGGAAGTTTCAGCAAGCCCATTAAGATTTAGAGCACGTCATATGGAATTGTTTAAGCGAGCCCATTAAGATTGAATTGGGCCTTTGTCTTAAATGCCTATAATAGTAGGAGAAAATTACACCATCAGTCACGGATTTAGGAACTTAATTAGCATAATTTTATTTTTTTATAACTATTAAAAAGAAAATAAAATATTAATATAAACTTACATCCACGAGTACAACTGTACAAGAATCTTTAATGGGCCAATCTAGATTACGAGTACAACTGTACAAGAGGATAATCTTCTTGCAGTAGTTATCTTTTCCCTCCGTCTCAAATTCACGTGACACACTTTCTTTTTATCTATCCAAAAAATTTCACATTTCTATAATTCGAAAAAACTGAACTTCTAAAATTTCTCTTTTACTCTTAATAAAATGATGAATTTAAAAAAAAGTATATGAAATTTCTTTTTTTAAAATATTGTGTTGATCAAATCAAACAGTTAAACATAAATTGAGACGAATAAAATAAAAACAAAATAGAATGTACGAATATGAACATTTGTGCTACACAGCTATTGAATCAGAGAACACGTGAAATTTGCAAGAAAAAAATCTTAAGTAGTGGGTTTCTTTTTTTCAATTATAGCAGAAAAAAAAGTGAGTCATTTAGTACAAATTAAAGTTACATAACAAGTACAGTCCAAATGCAAAGTACGTCTAATTAGGTAACTTAATTGATCAAATAAAACGCCCAGTTGAAAAATCCTTTTTGCTTTTTTCACTAATACGACTTAATTATTGCTACTATATTTAGTAATTTAATCACTTTGAAAAGTTTTAAAAGTGTATAGAGCTTCAAAAAGTGTAAACAAACGCATGAGAAGGGAAACTCCCTAAAGTTTATAATAAGCAAATTAAAATTAAATATTAAGCGCATGCTCAGCTTTTGGAGATATTTTTTGTTGTGTTATGATTTTTTTAATATTTATTTAGTTGTAAACAGCTGTATTTTTTTAATTAATTAAGAGAAAGGAATAAATGAACCCCAGTGAAACTGGAAAAAAGTAAACAGTAGAGAGTTGAAAAAGTCATGAAGATTTTGATTTTTCAAAGTTCAAACGTTCTCGATTTTGTGTATTTCAAAAGCTTTGTAGTAACATTTTAGACACTCAAAATACACTTTAATTATTTCAGATGGGAAAACTTTATACCCATTATACACTATCCTAATTTCACATTTCAAAATTTAAACTATATGAGTTACACTTGTTATATATTATTTTTCAAAAAATTCATTTGATTATCTTTAGGACATTTAGTATGATTAATTAATACTTTAAATTTTTCTCTTTCAAATAGTTATGAAATGTGTTTTGCTTTATTTTTAGTCAATTGTCTATCAGAAACATTTCTCTATTATAATGAGATAGTAATAATATTTACATACATTTTTATCTTTTTTCACTTGTCAATTACATTGTCTATGTTATTAGTATTATTGTTGTACCTTGTAATTTATTTTGACACTTTAAAATTAAAATTGACTATGTGATTATACTACTCCTGTCAATGTGATGAGAAAAAATAATTAATTACATTAACAGCTTGACAAACATATTTTTGGGACGAACGGTTTTGGGATTTTTCTTTCAACCACAACATCTCCAAAGTTGCAAGCGTTTTGTGATGCTGATTGGGCACCATGCCCTACTACCAGGAGATCAGTTACTGGTTATTTGGTGAAGTTTGATGACTCTCTAATCTCTTGGAAAGCAAAGAAACAGCCTACCATATCCAGGAGCTCTGCAGAAGCAGAGTATAGAAGCATAGCTTCCACAGTGGCTGAGATTGTTTGGGTTGTTGGTTTGTTTACAGAACTGGGGATCACTCTAACACTTCCTGTCTTTGTCCATTGTGATAGCAAGTCAGCCATACAGATTGCAGCTAACCCTGTATTTCATGAACGTACAAAACATATTGACATCGATTGTCATTTCATTCATGAGAAGATCTTACAAGGTCTCATTGAGACTGTCTATTTGTCTACCACTGAGCAGTAGGCAAATATTTTGACTAAAGGCCTTACCAATTTTCAGCATTCATACTTGGTGTCCAAGCTAGGGATGCTAAACTTGTTTGTAGCCCCTAGCTTGGGGGGGGGGGGGGGGGGGGTAAAGAAACTATAAAATAGAAAATCTACTTTCCACCAACAAAGGTGAAGATTAGAAGTTTCTCATAATTTCCTTTAACGAAAAACAACAACAAAGGATTATATAAAACAATTGTTATATTAAGATTTCAAATACACTTCTTATTATTAAATGTTACTTTAGAAGTTTTTGACTTGTAAATTACGAGGGAAAAAAACAAATTAATACACTAAGCACAATGATATATTTACATGTATGGGCATCTCATGACTTATCATATCCCTTACACTTTGTATGGATGATTGTTATGTATTGTTTCATGATGTATTGTATTGTAATATATTGTGTTGTAGTACTGTTTTGTTTTAATAAATACAGTATTTTGATAGATTGTATCGTTTTCCGTCGTTACATAATGTCACACATCAATAATTTGAATGATAAACGTACAAGAAAAGTAGGGTACATGGTAGAACTACAATGAAAAGGTAGATAAAAAGATGAAATATTATTATTAAATAATAAATAAAGACAATCTGAGAAGAAAATATTAAGGTAAGGTAACGACGCGATCACACCAAATTTACAGTATTTTCGTCGTTACCTAACAATGAATTCAAACGATACAATACAATACAATACGACGGCTAACAACCATCCAAACAAGGTGTTAGTCCTGAACGAAACATCACAGTTAGCTGTCGATGTAATATTTGTCTAATTAACTACATGAATTCCTCGTGATGAATTTTGTGCTACAACATATAGTTTAATTGATTAACGTAAAATATTTTAATTGTCAATCTCTAATATCATGTATTCTTTTTTTATGATGAATCTAAATAAAAATGAAAAATGTTCCATGAGTGTAAAACTTAATATACGGCATAGACGGTAAAATGACATCAATTCTTATTAATTTTAGAAAGTTATACATAATTTAAAGAGCAAATTATTAGGTGCATTAAAATTGTTAAGACTTGTCTTAACAGCTCAAAAGTCAAAATCATTTATCTAAAATCGAACTTTAAAAAAATCATCCAATTGAGATTATTTATATTGAATTTAAGTTGTAATTTTAGTGTAAACATTGAAATTTTCAAATCATTTATATCTAAAATCGAACTTTAAAAATATCATTCAATTGAGATTATTTATATTGAATTTAATTTGTAATTTTAGTATAAACATCGAAATTTTCATATTTAATCTAAACGGGCCAAAACAATAAAATGAAACAAAAAAAGAACAAAAATATTAAAGAATTAAACATAATTTAAGAAAGAGAAAACTTTAGAAATAGCAAATATAAGATAATTAGACATAATAAGGCTCTATAGCTAGAGTTTTGATAATTACACTCTATAGCTATAATTTTGTTTGCTATGGAAGCTGCGATTTGTATATTTCACCTCGTTTGTATTTTTCGCCTGCGAATATACAATTATGGTAAGTATATATAAATTATGTATTTATACATTTAAGAATTTTTTAGAACTTCGCTTGTCAATATACCAACAGAGTAATTTATTATGATTTTTTCATAAATTGTTATACAAATACTTAGGGCAAACAAATACAAAATTCTAAATTTATTCAATCAAGTAATGAATTATACAAATTTATAATTTATACAAATTAGACGAATAGCAAAAACTATAATCGTGAATTACATTTTTTTGAATTATAACTATAATATCTAATAATGGCTAAATATTTACTATTCCGCATAATTTGGGCTTTTAGAAATCATCATCATTATTTCCTTCCCAAAAAGATAATTTGGACCAAAAAAAAGAAGAGGGGTTTCTTGGGTTACGTAAATTAGGAAAGAGGTTCTTTCCTTTCTCTGACAGGAAAGTCCACGTGTTTTGGGAAAACCTCTCTTCCTAAGAAATCTTTTTTTTTTTTTTTCTCTAACGGCTCAAAGTTGTTATCATTATACTAACAATTTTTTAGGGTTTTGGAAACTAGACGACAATGACAAAAGACAAGTTTATTTAAATTCTTTAATTCTCTTTTTCTTCTACTTCAAAAAAATCATTTGAGATACCTTTTTAATGTGTACTTATTTATTTTAAATAAATATCATACGGAAAATATCCAACTTGTACCAACTGTACGGGTAATTTAATTAACATTAGGTTTATCTTTATTATCAACCTATTAATAAATAAATTATCATCACTTGAGATATAGTACGTGATGATAATTAATAAAACCAGATTTGTAATCCAAAAAAATGGAAGCACGTTATAAAATAACTATTGATTATATTGGTCTTCCAGAAATACTAATATATTTATTAGGATAAAAATGTATTTTGATAAACATTTATGAATCAAATGATTCAGGTAAGCACGAGCCTTTGTTTCAATATATATGGCATGGTTAGAATTAGGTTATTCAACCAAGTTTTATTTGAATATTTCAACTTGTTGATCATTGTGATGTACAGTAATTTATGTCACTCCAATTTATGCACAATTTTTTCATCTATTACAATTGGCAGATTACAAAAGAAAAGTAAGACCATTTATCTTATCATTGGATGTGCAAATTAGCTCTTCGCCTAAGAAATGCTTACCGAAGAAAAATGTTAACTACTTGAATAAGAAGATCTGAGTCTACCGTCACATTAGGAGTTCCCTCATTTCATATTATGTAAAGTACTCAAGGGCATAAGCCTTTGACACGTGAAATTTTGAAAGTCAATCAAATTTGTAATATGTGTTATAAACATTTTAAATTGTTAAGTATTATAATTTATAGTACTTTAACATAATATATGTTACTTTCTTTGTCTCACTTTATGTGACATAGGTGAAATATTGAGAGTCAATCAAAAATTTAATATGTATTTTTATAATTAATTAAAGTTATTTATTATTGTGATTTATATTTTATAGTATCACGCTCTTCATAATTTTCAGATACATCACATATTAAAACGAAAAATAAGGGAAATAAAAAACACTATATAAATAGAAGGAAATTGAACCATAAGGGTAAATAAGTTAATTGACCAACTAGCTTTAAGCTGCTCTATTATAAAAAAATAATATAAACACATAAAGAAAGTATGGGTAAATTGTAACTTTGAAAAGAAAATATGAGACCCCTTAAGTAACCTACAAAAAAGCTAGGCTAAAGGGCAAATTGGTCAACACACTATTAAGTTATATCATGTATGGGAAGCTACATCAAAGTAGCTACGTCAAACCCAAGTTCCTCTCGGCTAAAACCCGAAAATGTCCTCTTAACTCGACGCTCCTCTATTTCCCTTTTGATTAGATAGTAATAAAAAATTATCATATATTTTTTTTAATAGCTTCATAGTTTTTAAATTTTAATGATATTTCCCCATACGAAAATTAATATGTTCAAAAAGAAATCAACCATTTTCCAATTTCACCTTAATACAATACTAGTATAATCACTACTTAGAAAATCTTGTTATAAACAAAATAAGTCGGTTAAATTAAGAAGGAACGATAACATTTTTCTATTCAAAGGTATAGAAAGTGTGACAATTATAATTGGAGGAATAGAGAAACTTAATTATTAATTAACATACTTAACGACTTAAAACTCTTCTTAAACAAGTCCATGACCAACCACCACTTCCACTACTAATAATTGAGCTAATTAAATATTGAATTATATATTGTAGACCGCCTCAATGTGTCACTTTAACTTAACAATAAAGCACATAGAAATCCTGTCACAAAATTAGTACTCTCTCGTCTCATATCGCCTGTCATGTGTTGTGTTCGTAAATTACGTAAAAAAAATAAAAAAAATACTATATAGATCGTTTAAAATATTTAAATAATATAAATTTATTTAAATTTTGAAATTCGAAATGTACTATCTAAATAGGAGTAAATTTTTAATTGTTTTTACAAATTTGTCGAGGTTTCAAAAAAATGAATTACAAGGTTAAAATGATAAAAACATTATTGTATTTATCTTAATTTTGTACTCCCTACTCTCACTTTTTACTGATTTAAAAAACAATTATTTAATGTTGTGGTGAAATATGATTTTTTTTATATATATCAAAAGTGACGAGTAAAAGGTGAACGAAGGAAATAATTATAAAATAGAGATAACTATAAATAAATAAAAAGGAGTAAGAGAAATTCAAGTACTTCAGTGGGTCGTGTTCCTCTACGGAAGCACTATAAATAACCTTCATACGTTCACACTTTTTTCATTCCAACAAATCAAAAAACATTTCTTCTCTCATATAATCTCTCCTCTCTTTCAAATCTAATCACAAATTCCATCTTTCTCAATCAGAAACCAAATCATACAAATCTCGATATATAAGAATTTAGTTGAGAAGAAAAAAAATGGAGCAAAATTTGCCAGTTATAGCAAAGAAATTCTGGAATATAGTGCGAATAGCTTTCTTCATGCTGCGAAAAGGAATCTCAAAGAGAAAATTCATGCTCGATTTCAACTTACTCATGAAGCGTGGAAAAATCGCTAGCAAAGCCGCATTTCATAATCTCATGTTTCACCACGCGCACCAATTTTCTTCATCGTCTTCATCATCAGCTTCTTCTTCAACTCCCGAATCCGTGTGTGCACGCGCTCCATCCAGCGAGTACGAGTTCAGTTGCAGTAACAGCCCCGCGTACCCAGCTTTTCACCTTCCGTTCAACTTCAACAAGCGCGGCAAGCACCACGCTCATCTCTTTCCGTGTGCACACGCTCCGGCCACCGCAGACGACGATGTTGTTGTGATGAATGCTGCTGTGATGAAAGCTTTGGAAATGATTCAGAGTGCTAATGCGTCGCCGGCGAATAATCTGCCTGGATTTGGAAGGACTCCGACGGTGAGGCAGTTGAGGATTACCGATTCTCCGTTTCCGCTGAAAGATGTTGAAGAAGATAGTCAAGTTGATGAAGCTGCTGAGAAATTTATTTCGAAATTCTACAGGGATTTGATGAGGCAATCTTCCCCTGGTGGTGCTTAAGCCCGAGCTCTCTCAGATCTCTTGTTGCTAGTATATAAATATATATATTTCTATTGGGAATTTCATGCATGTGGCGGAGATGGTGGCCAATGCAATAACAAACAACGACGCAGGAACTATCAGCTGGAAGTTTCAGTGTTGTAAATTGTATGAAGAAGATTGGGAGCTATGAAGAGTGTATATGCTTTTATTGCATGTATAAATTTCTGCTTTCATGGGAGTTTTTGCTTTTGTTTTTTTCCCTTTTGGGGCATTTTGGGATTATTCAAACAAAAAATAAAATGTAGTCCTACTTTAGTATATAGTTGTGATGAAATTTTGCCATTTTTTTTTAAAATTGCAATGCAATGAAATATAAATGTTCAGATGTTTTAAAGTCCTGAAAGTTTGAATACAATAATTTTCTATAGCTCGATCTTTCTTTACTTTGTTTCGTCACTTCGTACTGTTTTTTTTTATCCGTCGGTGTTTATATTACATTAATTATTGAAAAAACTAGGTATAAACGCACTATGTCATGTGATTTATTAACTTGATGTAAATATTATCGTGGATAACTCAATTCTAATAGAGTAGTTCATTATTTCTGAGGCAAAATCTGAATTGTAACTTGAGAAGAATGTTGAGGTATTATTTTATTTTTGATTTTCCACGCAATGTCTGAAATCACACACTATAAAATTCATGTAAAATGATGTTATCAATAAATTTTTCTCCATACATAAAATTTGAATCCGAAACCTCCAATTATGGTATTATGTCAACTGCCCAACGGAGACAATATGGAGCGGAATTTACCGATGTGATTCCACTAACTACAAAAGCAAATCTCCTATAAACATGTTAAACTAATAATGCCACTTTATTTATTTTTTACTTTATTTTGTTTATGTAACTTCTTGCTTTTTAAGGTGGGTGTGTACCTGGAAACTTTCTTTGACAAACACATCTAAAGGTATATATGTTTGATTTCAATAGTGGTAATTGCTTCTTTTTAGACAAAAAAATAAAATAAAAATCGAAAGAAAGTGTGATATAGAAAATATTTTTTATGACTTATTGCAATTTGAATAAATAAAACAATTTTGCAAAGATTTCTTAAATAATTTTTAACGATTAATCCTGTGAGAATAATTACATAACTAAAAGAAAAGAATATTGTAATGAATCATAAAATTGATATTCTCGTGTTTACTAAGGTAGTTATCTATCAATATATTTGGGTTGAGTAACAAATGTTCTCTTTATTTAATTCATAATGAATCATAAAATTAATATTCCCGTGTTTACTAAGGTAAATATCTATCAATATATTTGGGTTGAATAACAATTTTTTCCATTGTTTTAATTTGTTTGTCTTATTTTTTTTATATTTTAAAAAATAATTTCTCTTTCTACTGACATGACAGGTTTAAAATCACAAAATTAAATAACATTTGATTTATTTTATATATTTTTTAGTTTAAAACTATAATATTCAAAACTTCTTTTTTACTTCTTCAAATTTCATATCAAATTAAAATCCGATAAACAAATTAAATCAGAGCGAATACTGTATAATCAGGCTTTACAATGACACTTTAACTTAATGATGAATTACTAATAATTAAATGAATTGTGATCTCTCGTGGATATGATCTTCTGTCAGCTCTGGTTAAATGTTGTGGGCAAGATATATTGTTCGTTAAAGTTCTAACTTTTTGTCATTAATTAAAAACATCAACTTTAAGTGTTAATGGTGAAAGTAGATCAATAATTAATATTGAGAGACACTTGTCAAATATTAAACTTGCTTGTAAAATCTTTTATTACATGCTTAACATGTCATTTCACTATATTTCCCTTCAATACCGTTGCTTTAATTAGTGAAAAAACAACTTTAATTTGGTTCCATTTTGCATTAGTGATAAATAAATTAAAGTAACTGTTAGAAATAAAATAAAATAAAATAAAGAAAGTAAGCGCATATATATAACAAATTACAAGGGAGATTTGTTTATGAAGCTAAACATAAAAGAAGGTCTCCAAAATTGTTCCTTTTTAAAAAAATTGAAAAAAATGATGATGATGTGCTTCCTAAAAAATAAATTATGTTATGATTGATTATATTTTGAATAAAATAAAATAATTTAACGTTACAAGGATTTCTTAAGTTATATTTTAATTTATCGATAGCCAAAAAGAAAAATTATATGACTTAAAAAGTATTTGTAGGTCATAAAATTGGTACCCCTTCTAATTACCAAGGTAAATCTATCAATACATTTGGATTGAACAATTAAGATTGTCTAATCAAGCTTTAGTGACATTTCTATTTTAACGAAAACTTGGGTTATTTTTTTATGAGGTAAAAAAAAGTCTCACAAAATTAGTACCAGTTATATGAGTAATTTAATGAAAACATTCTAATCGTTATGATTCTTATGGTAAAGATAAAACAAGTCGCAATTAATTAATTGGATTATGATCTCCATGATCTTTTGCCAGTTCTAGCTAAATTACTAAATATTGTAGGTAAGATATGGTATGTTGATTGTAAAAGTTCTTTATTTTTTTTTATCATTAATTAAAAGTTTGAACTTAAACTTGTATGATCTTTAGAATTATTCCTTGATTATGTAATTAATGTTATCTCCTGTATCCAGGTTAGTCAAAAATACAGAAACAGAAAAAAGATGAAACAGACAGAATTAGTTTTAATCCGAGTCCACAGAAACCACTGTGTTTCCTTAAGAAATTTAATCCCCTCACTGTACCCGAGGTTGCAGATTAATTTCTCCCAAGATAAAACGGATTAACCTGTTAAAGAAGTAGCGGTACCTCAAACTTCAATAACTTCAGCGAACGCAAGAACAGCAACAAGAGCACACACAGACTCTGTCGATCGACAATTTTATTTATGAGAGAAAATGTATGCAGAGAGGAAAAAATTTTCAGTGTTTGAAAAAACGAAAAAGATCTCTTATTTATAGCCATATGCAGCAAGGAACGCGTCTGTTCAGACCCGTTTTTTCCAGAACATTGTGTCCTTTGGGAAAAGTAACGATTTTTCGGAAGGTAACGACTTTTCGGAA
>NW_006238964.1:1915656-1915785 GCF_000226075.1 Solanum tuberosum | reverse complement strand
TCAGTAGCCTTATGACCACGTTTGCCACAGTTGAAGCAGCTTCCATTGAATTTCTTCTTTGGAGGATTGCTCTTTGGACCATATGCTTTCTTTCTTTGCTTTGATTTTGTGGGATCTTCTTCAACAATA
>NW_006238964.1:1894176-1914569 GCF_000226075.1 Solanum tuberosum | reverse complement strand
AAAATTGGTTCCCCCATTTTCATTGGTTCTTCCACTTTCCATTTTCTCTTTTCATTTCCCATTCACTATTTCCCATTCATACCTTGCTAAACCCAACAATTAATAAGTTTCATTAATCACCTGGACTAATTTCCACCAGTCCAACTTTAAGTGTACTTGAATTTGTGTTTTTGGTCGTATGCCCAAATAATAATTGATTGTCACAAAATTGACTTATTCTTTTAATTAATTTGAGTATTTAACTAATGGTACGTTGGCGATTGTTATGTTCTTAGTTGGCAGTTATAGAGTTAATTGATTTTGGTGATTCTTTATAAATATATATTTTTTCAATTTTATGTTTTTCTTTATAAAATATATTCACTTTTAATTTGAAAAATAATATGTTAATTTATAAGGGAGTATAGGAAATCATTTTTACGATTGTTATATTGATCAATTTGTGCATTTGACACGTTAATGCACCTACTCTTCAATCATCATTTTATATATTCCACAGTAAATTTGTTCATAATGACCTCATCAATTGTGATAAGTCAAAAGATTAATAGTTGAATTGACGAAAGTATTTTAAGTTTTTGGTTGAATTTGGAAAAAGTGTTCCAGAAAGGAAGAAAAAACAGTGGCCGGAACGCAACGCAATTTTGAAAAGATAGAAGAAATACAAGCTTTAACATTTTTCATCTTTCGAAGGATCCACGTGTAAATCTTAAAGATTTTTTTAAATCTCAAAATACTTATCACATTCTATTTATCATGAAAAGTGCCAAATAACAAATATAAAGTCAGAAATTTCGATTGATTATGTGATTTAATTTCTTTACGTGGACACTTGTCTAATAATGTTCCTTAAACACTACGATTAATTATAAAGAGAATGACAGAATTAATTAAATTGGATAAACTCCAACAACATATTTCAATCATGTCAAAAGGGTTTTAATCATTGACCCCATGGTTAAATTTTTTAAATTTTTTTATAAAGGCAAGTGGACACCCTATAGTATTAAATTTCTTTGTGTTATGTCAATTTAGTAACTTATAAATTAAAGTTGTAATACGTTTCGTTTACTCATTCAAAACTTTGACATTTCTTATCGTGTTAATAATTGGAATTCTCTGAAAATAATTCAAAACCAGCAACACATTTTATATTTTTAAATTTATATCTTAAAGGCGAAGTTATCAAATAAGGCCACAAAACCAATGATAACCTCTACATAAAATATATATATGTAACTTATTTAAAACATATTGAATGTGCAAAATTTATTAACGTAATGATTAGGGTACGCTTTTGTCATTCTTCAACTTTTCACTGTGAGACTAATTAAGCAAAATTATTAATCAAAGTTTAACAAATAAAGTAAACTACTACCTCCGTATAAAAGAAAAATGATCTACCTTAACTTAATACGGAGTTTAAGAAAATAAATATATTTTTTCAATCTTGTAACCCTAAATTAAAGTTATGTCAAATGTATCAAAATGCCTTTTAAACTTGTTTGGTCTTAAACATTGCAGGTGAAGAGTTAAAATTAAAGTGTTTTCAGAAAAGAAAAAGAGATATTCATTTTAAAATAATTTTTTTCAAGCAGTAGGTCATTCTTTTTTAAACAAAGAGTATAACTTTTAAAGTAGAGAAAAGACATAAAGTCACCACTGAAGTTGTTTCGAATTTTCAAAAAGATACTTTAACTTTGTGGGTGTCCTATTACCCACGAAACCATCTAAATCCACAATAAATATACCCTTTTGACTAAATTTAACACCACTCGTGTTGTCACAAAATATGGGCGCGTGAAGGACTGTTCATACAGCTTCAGACCAACGTAAAATTGTCATATGGCACTCCCAATTTGACTTATTTTGAAAAAAAATATAAAAACCTATGTATTAATTTTTTTAAGCTTTATTAGGAATAGTTTTTAATTTTCAAATCTTTTTTCTCATCTTCCGTATCATCATTAGCTTACCCATATTTCTTGGGCATCTATGTCTTTCTACAAAAAAAAATCTTTTGATCTTTTTCCTTTCTGGTCATTATTTTTTTAAAACTAATGTTATTGTGTTCATTCTTATTTTTTTTGAATAACAAATTAGTTTAGTGATTTTATTCCTCCTACAAATCAAGTTTGGGATTTGGGAATAGTGAAACTATGGAAAACTCTATTTGGGAATAAGAAGTTGGAGAAGGAGGTGATTTAAATGTCAGATTTTGACTTAGTGATATTTTGAGTATTTAAATTTTAATTATTTGACGATATTTATTTTCATAAATAAATTAATTTGTGATAGTTTGACAAATAATTAGTAATGCTGCCGAAAAATTCCATCCCTCCACAACGGGTTTGGCGACTGTTCATCGCCACGAAAGGAATGGTAGAAGAAGAGGTTGAGGCGAAGAAGAAAGAGAAAAAGAAAAAGAAAAAGAAAAAGAAAAAGAAAAGCAAAGAAATCAAATAAAAATAATTAAAAATTACTTTTAACACTTGTCAAGTGACTATTAATGCGTGACTTATAGATATTTTTGTATAAGTGGTATTTGGTGAAAAATGGGATATACATACTATTGTGAAGTTGTTCAATGAGGTAATAGGACACCCACAAAATTAAAATATCTTTTTGAAAATTCGGGACAACTCCAATGGTGACTTTATTTCTTTTCTCTTTAAAGTAACACTAGAAATTAATACTTACTGAGATGGGCATCCAATAAAGGAATAGCTAATTGGCCAAAATAATAAACAATATAAATTTTTTCTCTATTTCATTTTACTTCATCTTTAATTTATAGTAAAATGAATTTTTATATTTACTTTTCTATTTTAATAAGTAAATATTTTTTTTTTCACATATTAGCTAACCTTAATATTAAATAACTATATGAAAGAGTAATAATCAAATTTAGAGTTCAAAATATCGCCGATAAAGTTAATTTAGTTACACATACAATTTAAATAAAAGTTTTTAAGGATTAGTGTATTAAATCAGACCAAGTAAAATGAAACAGAAGAAAAGAACCTATTTCCAAATAGAGATATTTATTCCTCCTATAAATATAAAAAGCGGAACACCAATTGAGATGGGCATGATAGTGAAATAAAAGAAGATGCATGGCATGCATGCTATTTTTTTCAAGAAAACAAGGTGCATGATATTGACTTTTTTTCAAATTTCCCCAAATTGAAAAAAAAAACATTCAAGGACAAAAACAATATTTAAGGGCAGGTGCAGATGTACCCACTAATTTCAGCTGGTATATATGTGGGTAATTAATTGACTTTTTTTTTTTTATAAATGTGTATTACCACAAAACCTACACTGCTACACAAATGAAATGGTTTTTGAGCAAAAGAAAATGATATTTTCAAATAGGCATAATACATAAACATGACTTTTAACTTAACTTTAACAGACAATTATGTCCTTCAATTTTGACTGTGCACAAAATACTTAAACTTGTATAAAATTGAATAAGTAGACACATGTGTCCTACATTGCCTAATACACGTAGGACATGAAATTGTGTACCATGTAGGACGAATGTATCTATTTGTTCAATTTTATACAAGTTTAAGTGTCTACTTATGCACACCCAAAGTTAAAGATCATAGTAGTCATGAGCGGACGCCAAGTTAAAGGTCATGTTTATGTATTATGTCTTTCAAATATCTTGCGTGTTATTTTCAGATGTTTGATATGTAAAAAAAGACTTCTTTTTTTTCCGGAAAAGACATACTCCCCCTGTCCACTTTTATTTGTCATGTTGTGCTTTTCGAAAATCAGTTTGACTAATTTTCAAAGTTAAATTAGATTACATTTATTTGATATTTTAAACAAAATATTAGATATTCAAAAACTATACGAAATGTACTATAAATTGCAAATTTTTGCATATCAATATGATGAAAAAATATATCGAATGTTAGTCAAAATTCTTACAGTTTGACTCTAAAAAGAAAAATCATGGCAATTAAAAGTGAACGGAGGATATAAAACTAAAATTAAAATTGTCATAAAAGAGTGAATATAATTATACGATCAAGGTAGGGAAGGTGGCTTTAGTGAAAGTTACACTACCTAAAGCTTTTTGATTTTATTGCTAAGACTTGCCCACAACTACCCACCACATTTCGTAAAGTTGACAAGTTGTGGTCTTAAAACAAAAACAAACAAACTAGGTTTTCTATTGTGACCCATTCAATTTATGCTCTTACATGACAACACAAAAGTCAAAAGACGTTTTTTTTTTAATTTACAATCAACAGTCTAATTATATCAACTTGAAAAAAGGGATTTGATAATTGAAGAACACATTAATTACCTGAATACATGTTGCCAATAATTGCATTGAATAATCTATTTTACATCTTTTCGTGATCAATTGGGTAGAAATAACCCAATTAATCGCTTTCTCAACATTTTTTTTTGTTTTCATAAGATATATTTATATTGAGGCTGTCTAATTTCGAATCCTTGTTTCATAATCAAATGCTCTGTACCAAAAATAATTTCATATTCATGGCTCGTGTCTGAAATCTTAAATTAAAAGTCATTTTTAATACGTTAAAGAAGATTTTTTTTTACCCTTTTCCGTTAATAAATGGTAGCTTAGTTTATTATTATTTTCCGCACGTATGCTCATTTGTGTGGATTGTGGCGTACAAAGTTTTTGTTTGGGTATTAGAATAGTTTTTTTTTTTTAAAAATAAAATATATCAGACATTGTAATTGGAAAATATTAAAACCTAAAAGCAAATTCCAAAAAGAAAGAAAAGGGCAGACTGGGAAGTGGTGCTCAATTATTGAACTCCTCATATTGCACTAATCAAATCTCTTCCTTTTTTTTTTACAACTCATGTTTCCGTACATACAAAAAAACAAAAACAAAAAGCAACCCCTCTATTTACTAATTTATCCATTTCTCAAATTTAAAAACATAAAAAAATGTAGCATAAGTATTTACTAAAATAAGATCATATTGTTTTTGTTGTTGTGGGGGCATAAAAATAAAATACTATTAGTAACACTCTTCACTTTCAATCTAAAAGTAACACCCCTCACGTGATGTGAAGGAGTTGCTCGGATGATAAGCACCCTCATTTCCAATCTGAAAATTGTGAATTCGAGTCACCAAGAAAGTAAAAATGATGGGGAACTCCTGGAGGAGTTAAAAAAAAAAGTGAGCCTATTTGGTTGGAAGACAAATTATGTGATAATTATAATGTAGAATTAAGTTTTATTTGATATTTTTAAGACAAATAAAATAAATTTGAAGAGAACGAGGGAGTCTTTTAGGTGACACTCTTTCCTTTTTATATAAATAACTTATGTATATACATTACTCTCTATATCTCCATTCAACACTTTTTTTTTAGTCTGTCTCAAAAAGAAATATAAATTTTTACCTTTCTATAACTAAAAAAACATTACTTCGAAATTCCCCCTCAACCCTTAATAAAATGATGAAATGATTTATAAGCATACAAATATTCATGATTTGTTTTATACCATAAATTTCAAAAATGTCCTTTTCTTTTTAAAATTAAGTCAAGTCAAACGATGCCACATAAATTAAAACAAAAAGAATATTCAAAAACATCAACCATATTATATTATATTAAGGAGTTTTATGTGGTGACTAAATCTCATATTCCACCAACCAAACGGCCACTAACACCATTGTTAAGGAAGGTATATACTAAATAGTATTATGCCATATATCGATGCCTATATATAAGGAAAAAGAAGTATAGCAATTCAATAAAGCTGAAACATCAACATAATTAGAGCACCTTTTGTATAAAGTGAGCTAGCTAAAGGGACGTGTCACTCAACAATTATTTAGCAATGTATTATGAACTCTTAGGATATATGAATATGAAGATGATAATAAATCTATAAAGGACCATACCTTTTAATTATATGAATGAGAATTTATACATGTCTTCATCCTTATCTTCTTATACAGTTATTATCCAACTTAGATAAGGTATAATGTATTAAGGAATCGTTATATATCCTTTTGCACGATTGAATATGCAATTTCTCATTTTTGTTTTTTATGCGTGCTTTGAATCTATTGCTATTTTAGATATGTTTTTTTTACTTTATTCTAAATTTGTATATTACATAGTTTTTTTTAAAGAAATATATCATAATAAAGGTTGATAATATAAGAGTAAAATAAAATTATTTAAAAATATTAATTGATATAAGTGGGGATTGAAAATTGTCGTAGAAATTTGACTTTTAAAGTAAAGTTGGGAGACGTAAATAATTTTCACCCTATTTTTAATTATTTTGTATGATGAATGATATTGATGACACCAGTTGAGCTTAAATTACGAAGAAATGGTCAATGCAAATTTGTATAGCCCACTTTCATGGATCAGAAATTTGGTGAAGAATATGTAAATTTTCTTCTTAGTTATGTTAAAATGTGTAAAATTCAATATACAGTCACCATAATAACATATTTAACCTCTATACCTAATACCTTACATAATTTTCGGCAAATATTAAGTACTTGACCATCCTTCACCTAAGATGGCTCCGCTCATTGCTCACCACAAGTGAAGTTATTGTTGTTATCTTTTTCTGCTTTACTTATTTTTATGAAGTCGAATTCCTCCTCTATGATTTGGCGCTAGCTAAGGAGAGCTGTAATAGGTCCCCAATCACTTTTCTTTTATCAAATATCAATCTTTTTGTTTGATGATTTTTCCTTTTTTCTCATAAACACTATTATAGTTGCACATAAAAAATAGATGGAAACCAACATTATATTAAAAGTTGAGAGCCAATAATGTAGTGTCAATTTCTAAATATAGGTAAAGTTAAACTAGAAATGAAACAACAATGATAATTGATGTCGGATTCACAAGATTCTGCTAAACCATTTAGCAGTCCTTTCACCTTTGAGCAAAAATTAGGTGGAATCCAGTTTTCGAGCCTGAGCTTTTAGACATTATACCCTCTAACTTACCTCACATTTATATTCATTAATTTTGGATGTCATAAGTAGCTAATTAAACTTCTATAAAGTTGAACAAGTAGACATATGCGTTCTACGTGACACTTTGCATCCTAAATGAAGTCCTACGTGTATTATGCCACGTAAAACACGTGTCTTTATTTGTTCAGTTTGATATGAATTTAAATGTACATTTATGCATTTAACTTCATTGTCCATTCCTTGTGAAAATAAAATTTGAACAAAAATATCTTTACACAACAACTTATAAAGATTTGAATCTCATTAATTGATAAATACCTAGTGCAATCTTAAAATTGATAAAAAAAATAAAATGAAACGGCCAAAAGTGATTAAAAAAAATAAAAAATGAAACGCCCACCGTGGGGCTCGAACCCACGACCACAAGGTTAAGAGCCTTGCGCTCTACCAACTGAGCTAGACGGGCTTGTTGTGTAAGTTTGTTAAAATTAATTATTTAGCCAGTCCATCAAAGCTTGTGAGACACAAGTATCATTCTCTATTTATTTATTTATCAGCATCTATTTATATTCAACAAGCTGCGAGAGGGACTGGTATTTGCTCGATGAAATGTTCTAAATACTACTCAATATCTTTTGATTTAACTTGCTTTAAGCATTACTCTAATCATTTTTAAGTGATAAGCCATTTATTTTCTGGTATCCAGCTATAAGTTCAGTGATTCTACAACAACAAACTATGCTTCAATATCAAGTAAGTTGGGATGGACTATATAAAACCTCACATATCAAATACTACCATTCAAAATCATCTTAAGACCAATTTTAAGATTACAACTCTAGATTGTGGTCTAATAAACCATTCAATCTGTAATCAGCAAAGAGGCAATATAGAACAACTACATACCTAGTGCAATTCACAAGTGAGGTGTGGAAAGGGTGGGATATATCATATACATACACCTTACCCCTACCTTTGTGAGGTAGAGAAGTTGTTTCCGACAGACAAAGGCAAGATAGAAAAGTGGGCAGAAAAGAAGAACAAGCAAAGGGAATGCTAAATATTACATTGCTTCCAACATCCAAAATTCCAGCACAACGCCCCGGATGTGCTGGCCCAGTGAGTTTATCACTGTTCAAGATTCTACCAACCATCGAGTTACAGTTATTCACCATTGTATTCATGAAACTTGTACAAGACACACAATTCAGCGTAATACACGAGTAGAGTTTTGAACACTTTATCCTGCTATCCCAAGTTTGGATGATTAGTGACTAAGGTGTACTTTCTTTGTTTAACCATCTGGCATCTGAAGCTCATTGACACGAATTTACTACATCCTATCCTCCTCAGACTCCACTAGTGGAATTTCACTCGGTGTGTTGTCGTTGTTGTTGTTCTTGTTATAGGTGAAGTTTGGTCTGCAACACATCTTGTCGAGTGTAATTTTCTCCTGCATCAGAACAATAACAATGAAATTATTAGTATTGAGTATTGACATCAATATACTACCACTACATGCCATGTTTCAATGATTTACCTCAGCCTTATCTAAGTCATAGCGGACGACAAAGATGCACGTGCATCTTGTATTATCATGTAGATTCCTTTGGATCTCCACAACCTCTGAGTCACCATATACTGCGAGATATTCATCTTCCTGTGAATTTGGAACATACAATTACAAAATGAGCATAACAAGACTTGGAGAAATGAAAGGACATATTTCGTGAAATCTATGGTGGTTTTTAAGAACCGAGGAGTATTATTCTTAACAAAAGTTGGCAAGATGAAATGATACCCTGAAGCACATCACAGGATCTCCGACGCTCAGCTTGACACATTCTGAGGGCTCTAAGGGAACAGAACGTTCACGTACTCCCCTTTTAACATTCACCCATTCATCTTCTTCATTACCAAAGCCAGCAAATCTTACACGAACTTCCTGCAAAATGAAATACTTCATATATTTCAGAACAAATCTTTGTCCAATGTAAAGTTCAGCGGATATGACGCTGATTGCTGCACCATAATATGGAGCTCATTCAACCACATATACTGTTCAAGTAAAATGCATTTCGACTTAAAAGAGTGACAAGTGAGTCCATCATCTACATTTCAAAATCAGTTATCAATGCATTTCTATCATATAAAACCTAGGGGAGGATTCCTGGCACTATTAGACTTTTCCTACTTAACAGTGGGGTCAAGGATATATCTTAAATCTCTCACATACACCGTGATCACTAGATTACTATAACTTCCAGCAGAGCCGGAGCCAGGTTTTTTACTTCCGGGGCTGAAAATATGAAAAGTACACACACGAAGAAGCCAAAGAAAGTTCAACATCTACTATATATACATAAAAAAATCATTTTAACCATGTATAAACAGTATAAAGTTTCATCGATAAACCCCCTTGACCTTACCTATCTCCGCCTATGACTTCTAGGTAAACAAGAACCAAAGGGCATATTCTAGTTTAAAATGTCAATACAAATAGGAAAACCAGATAAAGGATCAGAGAGAACAAACATCTTACAAGCTCGCCCGTGTAAAGAACTCTGAAGTTGAGAAATGAGGCCACATCATACCTGCAAAAGCCAGAGAAACGGCTACTTGGTCAGACTGGGTCAATATCAATTTTGCCGCAGCAGTAAGAGCCTGAGAGAGCATAACACACTTCGCAACATTTAATTTCATATTAATTACGTTAGGACTTCATTAAAACTTAACTTTATTCGCAAGAGTGGTTCTTTGTTTTCCTAAAGGTCAGTCCATAATCTAGAGTAGGAGAATTGGGACGAGATAGAAACAGACAAGAGAAGGAGAAAAAGAATAGTTGACAGCAAATGATAGTCGCAGAAAAAAGTTCAAAAGCAGACAAGGCTTGCACAGAGATAAGGAGAAGCAAAAGTCATTTTGAATAAAAGAGACCAACAAAGAAGCAGCGAAACAGAAGTCATATACGAAGAGTTTTTGCAAATGAAAGAACAGAAAGAAGAAAGTAAGAAAAGGCTGAAGAGTATTGAGAGAGGAATGTTTTGTGCCTCAATGTCTGAAGCGCAAACTTCTTTGAAGTTGCTTCGCTTCACTGATGAGAAGCAATGAACGCTTGCTTCCGAAGTGCTTCATGACTTTAAGCAACGGAGTGATCTCTCTTTATAACATCTCAGTATATAATTCTAGATCTGCAGCATAGTTTTTTGAGGATGAGCTAGTATCTTATCGAATTCATACATAGATATGGGAACATAATTCTTGGTGAGTAGAGTTCAGAAAGCATACAAGCAACTCAAGCTGGTTCCTTTTGCCTAAACAAGGAAGCATTGGATATAAAAATCTAGTATTACTATTGAGAAAGGAGTTTTGTCACACAGGATTCCGTTGACCTTTAGTCCTTTACGACATTCATATTTTCGGTAGAATTCTATGCTCAGGACAAAGAGTTGCTATGACTAGCACCAACTCATCCTGTTAATGCCTGAACCATTCAGCCACTGAATATTGCCAACTTTTGCCTTTCAATCCGAGGTATGAAAGACTTGCCTCTACAGTATGGTATGTTCATTTTTCTTCGACATTTCATGGTAAAAGTTGAGAGAAAATGATAGATCAGTTCTCTGATGAGGTGATAGTTTTTCACTTATTAGTAGCTCTTATGCTTCCTATCATTGTTATGTTCCTGAGAATGCCTTAATACATCTTTACTAGCTTCAACTTCTTAAACTCCACTCCCAAGCTGCTGAACTCGGATATCCATAAGTTGCTTTTACCAGCACAAATTAACTACAAGAGATCTGATGTTTCATCATGACATTTTATCACCTCTGGCAATCTAAGATGCAGGTTTGCTAAGTATATAAGAAATGCAAATTATGTCATTCGTTAATTATTATTTTTCCAACCTAAAGGGCCACTAGCAGCGATTCTTCTTCCATATCTGGTAACAAAACTGAAGACCAATAGTATTGAGACAAAATCAGAAACTACAAGGCTGTGATCTATGAGGAGAAATAGATTAGGTCTAAACACGTGGAATCTCAGCAAAATAAAGCACTATCTGTCGTATAGAGAACGCTATAGCTACATATCAAATACTCACCAAGCTAAATCCTTTGCTGACAGAGCTTCAAAAGCCAACCCTGTGAGTTCTTTGGCCATCTCTGCTGCAGAAACTACAATAGAATGCACATTGGTCTGAGATTGACAGTAACAGCAACCAAGTAGTTACAAAGTTCAAGGCACTCTATTTAAAATACGAGTCTGTTTATCATTAATACAATACATCATTTTTCTTATGACATTGCACTCATGCATATCATAATACGATACTGTAGCAAGTACTCTCTATGTTCAACCATGATAAGTGAGAAAACAGATAAAATCAAGTAAAATGTCTTAAAACCACAGGATATGCATTACGTAAATTGTCTCCTGGTTTCACCAAGATGCTAGCAACTGTTTAAATTAAACTGGTGTATCTTGGGAACAAAAGCAATTCGATAAGACTAAATTTGTAAGACTACAGGCAACAGCAAAGTATTTCATGTCGGCACATTTGAATGAAACTTTTTGTCAAACTCATAAGAAGAGAAAATTTCAACGAAATAGCAGATTAAAACAGATAAACAGGAAAAGAAGATACCGGTGGCTCATCTTCACTATAAACTGGTGATTATGTGTGTTAGTTACATAAAGGTTCTTTATATCTAATTCTTCTTTTTTCATAGTTATCTATATTTCAGCTACTCAAAAGAAAATTGATGTGATTCATACATCGATACGAATAAACTACGTCTAATCCCTTAGTGAGGACAAAATCATACATGTGGACCATGAATAACCATAGCTCAAAAATGCAGTCTCAATTCACTACAGTAATACAGGCCAGTGAGAAATTAGTAACCTCTGGGCCTCTGAGGCATGTCATATGCACATTCTGGGAGTCTTGTGTAACCACAAGCATCGTATTTTTTGTAGACCACCAGAGATGAACTTGTGTTTTTAGATTTTGGTTTTCTTCCTCGTCGTTTAGGAACAACAGGTTCTTCATAATCATCAACATGTTCTACATAATCATCAACAGGGACTTCAGCTGCTTTTGGTTTTTTCTTATCAAGAAACCAACTTTGCACCTTTGACATAACAAAAACATAATGAAAATTTGTAAGAATGTCTCTTTCTTTCTTGACAACTCTTTAATTTCAACTTTCCACATGCTACATATCTTTAGTTTAAGATCACACAATTCAAAAAGTATCCTTTACTTTCTATACTTAAAGCCAAGTCAAAACCAGACAAACAAATTGAAACGGAGGGACTACCAAAGAATGCAATAAAAACAGAAAATATTGACAAAGTTTAGAGATAAACCTGTTCCCCTTTTATTAAAGATTTTCCAGTACGAAATGGCGAAGAACTGCAAGAATTAACAATTAGCAACAAGAAATAAAAGACAATTTAATCCAATTATTTTCTTACCTAAACTTGGTAGCAAATTCTTGACACAACTCTTGACTGATTGATTTTCCTTTCAATCCTTTAAAGAAAGTGGTCATTTCCATAGCCTGTTGACAGAAAACTGAAAATCCTCAGAAAATTAATCCACATTTGGTAATTTAATTTAATCCAAAAGACATGAAATAATTTAATCAAGAAAGTGAATTGAAATTTACCTCAGCTAAGGTGAAATCCATTAATTCTTCATCTGTTTCCATCAAGTCATCCATTTTTTTTTTCTGTGTAAACCAAACACAGAATAAGAGAAGAGAGAGAGAGAGTGTTTTTGTGGGATTTTGTGCTGCTGTCTGCCTGAGAGAGAAGCAGAGTTGTGACTTTGTTTGGGAAAAAAAGTTAGATCCTCTGAGTCGAGGTGAGTGTTTAGTGTACGTGGTAATCCAATAGATAGTTGACACGTGTGTGTATGATGACGATAATTGGTGGAGCGAGTCATGCAACACAAGTACTCCAAACGAAACTAAACTGAAATGGGCAAAATTGGGTAACAAATAAATTTTGAGATCCCTTTTAAAATTGAAAATCACTTCTTAATTTTAAAATATTATATTTACTTATATTTTTTTATTATTATTTATGTAACTTTTTAAAAAGATGGGCAAAATGGTCTCTAAATTGGAAGAAATAGATGGCCAAAAAGATTATGATTTAAGAAAAGAGATCTCTTAAGAAAATTCTAATAAATAACATCATATAATGGGGGAAAGGATTATATTCTCCAACAAATAAATTATGTAGTATTTGTTATTTGTTATACTTTTTAAATATATTCTTTTAGGATTAGATATGTTCTTTACACTTTAAAAAAGATCATAATCATCCTACAATGTTAATTTCTCATATTCCACCTAAAATTTCCTATATATGCCTACGTGACATTTTTTTTTTCCAATTAAATTTACTTACTCATTTTATATAAGATATTTTCTTGTATGAAGCAGTGAAAAAGGTCATAAATATATCTCTTCACTTTGTGTTTTAGCTAAATTTATCCTAAGTATACTATAAGGTCAAATATGCCTCTATTTTTAAATTGGACTCAACCCAACCCACTAAACTAAATAATACATAAATCTCAATTACAAATATCCTAATGCATTTTTATTTGATTTAGAGATTCCTTTCAAAACATGGGCACTTTTGCCCACTTTAATAACGGTTGGAGCATATGTGACTCTATAGTATAATTAATGAGCTGTTTTTGACACTTTTAAATAACTAGAGGGTTTTTTTCTTCAATGTTAGGAAAAAAATCACTTTAATTTTAATAAAGATATAAATTATTGTCCAACGGTCGACTCTTGGCGCATATTAAGGCACATAGTAACCGTTGTTGAGACAAACTCGTCGTCTTCCACAATTCACAATTAACATATCTCTCTCTCTCTGTTTCCTTTTGTTTTTTGAGTTATTATTAATTTCTTCTTCTCTATTCTTCACAATTCACATAATCATCAATGGAAGCTGCAAAAGAAAATGGTGGTAAAGTTCAGCATGTTACAAAGGCATCATCAGATCAGCTACTGAGGAAGTTTGCTGAGATGGATTCTGAATTAGAAGTTAAAAAGGAGCTCAGATTAGCTAAAAGAAGGAAAAGAACACTACAAACCAAAGTTGATACTATTAATCATGTTTTCGGCGAAAGGAAATCCCTGTTACCTCCCGCAGTTTCTCAAAGATCCGTGGCGTTGATTGTAAAAGCAAAGCTTAGGGCTAGGAATCTCAACAACAGATCCTTTTTTGGTACTATTGAGAAGGTTAGAGTAATTCATTCTTCATCACTTGCTATTTTTGCTCCGCTAATTTCATAGCAGATTGATCGATTTAATTATCAAATACGCCTTTAATAAAGATTAATTCGTCAGTGCATTCTAGCAAAAATAATAACAGAGTCAGCTAATTTCATCATATTTAGGGCTCCTTTGCTACGAGGATAACACATAATTTTAGGATGAGTTTATTCCAGGTTTGGTTGGGATAACTTATGGTGGGATTAGTTATCTCCGGATTGTATCAGATAGCTTCAAATCTGCAATTGTTATGATATACTGATAAATTTGTTCTAAATCACTTGTCTTTTTTCTTCTTCTTATACATAGACATGGCGCAGAACTGTACAAGGGGCTTCAAAGGTCTTCATTGAGAAGCATTACAATCGGCATAGACGTCTAATTAGTGATGCAGAGTATTAGGTAAAGATCTGTTAAAACAAGGTTGGCTTCTTACTATATTCTTCCATCTATGGGTAAGAAATAGTAACTACATTCTTTATTTATTTATTTTCCTTGTCAAGCTGCTGCTTTTGATTTGTAGTGTGTAATCGTGTTATTTCATTCTTTAACTTGTATGTTTGTGTAATTTTGATAAAAGAATAAGAATTGCTGAATCACAGTATTGATCAAGTTGGTCTATGTTGTAGAATTAATGTATCTAAACCCCAAGTTGAGCTCGTTTCCAGATGCTCAAAAGGAAAATTATGGTAATATGGCCAGCAAGTTTCGTGTGGAGAATTATTACGGAGATGATGATCCCAACAATTAGGGGATAGCAGCTGGATTCACCTAGCTAGAGGCTTATACAATAGTATGATATAGCAAGTAGAGATATTTCAGTAGCACAATCTTATCAAGAATTACGAGGCTGTCTGCCAGTTTTCGTGATGCAACATGAATTTATCATGTCTGATGGCTATCTCAAACATGGGAAGAGTCCTCTAGCAGTGAGAACAACTCCGAAAACTTATCAAGGACCAGAGTTGTGAAGACTTTAACCCCGATCATGTATTCTGAGTAGTCAAACATGGGAAGGATTGATGCATCAAAATGTTATGTTTTGAGATTCTTTGTAAGATCATTCCATCTCCTGATATCAGTTCAAACGATCCATATTGCTAATTTTAGATCGATTAGGATTTTACACTTGGTATAACTGATTCTTCATGTTCATATTGTAAGAATGATGCAAAATTCATTTCGCCACAACCATGTTCTACTAAACTATGTCTTTCATTTTCTTCTTTTCACTTTCCAGTTTTGGTGTGATCTTTTCAATTAACAATCAAAAAGTCTTGTGCAACATTTAGTTGTGTGACAACAGATGGTGAGTGAAAGCAATGTAGATTTGAGAAATCAACATTTACCTACTGTAACTTGTATGGATGTCCACATTTGATTTAAGTTCAACCTTCCAAGTAATTCCTTATAATTTGGGCTCCAAGATCTGTCACTAGCTCCTGGTGCCAACAAGTTCAAAAAGTGAACTGCATAGGTTTTGACATTTATCAACTAGCTCCATTCATGTTCCTCACCTACTAAGGGGCTTATATTTGTGCATTATGCAACTTTGACTTATCACATAACAAGCCATGTTATTTCAGATTCTTGTGCATGGACCCTAGATTTTTGTATTTGACATTATGTTCTTATGCCATACTCTATTATTTATAAAACCTTGTAGTAACAGTTCAGCAGAAACCACAAGAGTCAATAATGGATTTTATCATCCTTCTCATCGTCATCCTTGCTCTTTCTTGCAAACCAATTATCATAATATCCGGATCTGTGACAAACGATAGATATTCAACTACAAACTCTTCCACCAATGTTGCTCTTTCTGCACGAAAAGTTGTATTTCCTCCTCCCAGACAGCTAGGAAAATACACGAGGACAGATAATTCTAATGACGATGACTTGATCTGCAAAACTTGCAAGAGATTATCAGAACATCGTACATGTTGTTTCAACTACTTTTGTGTTGATTTGTTCACCAACAGGTTCAACTGTGGCTCCTGTGGCCTCGTCTGTATCGTTGGAACAAGATGTTGCGGTGGGATCTGTGTGGACATCAAGAAAGACAACGGAAATTGTGGCAAGTGTTATAATGTATGCTCTCCTGGTCAGAACTGTTCATTTGGCCTTTGTGTCTATGCCTAATTAACTGTATTTCTCTATCTCTAGCAATAACCAATTCCCCCGTCCCCCGGGTGAAATGTTACATCTTGTTCAAGTTTTCTAGTTGGTTACATCTATATGAGAGAAATTTAAATAAAGATAATAGCATGATCAAAATCTTAAATCTCATATATTTGACAAAACATATCCGAAAACCATGTACAATCTAACAACAACAAAAATGAAAAGGCAAACTGAAATGCTCTGTATCAGACACATTATAGAAAATCTTCAACTCTTCAAAGCTTCTTATAGATATAAATGAAGAAATTGTAAATAAGAATAAATGCTATCGCGATAATAATTTGTTGCCCAATTGAAATGGTCTTCTCTTGTTCATGTTCATGCTTAGTAGAGTTATCTTCGACGATCTTAGGGGGAGAAATTAGTAAAGCCATGGATACGCAATCCTCTGTTTTACCTTGATAAACAGGCCTTCCTACCACATGCTTGTATTGTCCACCACTCCATCTCTAAAACATTAAAATTAAAAAATGAAAAGAAAATAAAAACATAAATCTTAAAGACTTCAAGTGAAATATTACAAATCCAAGAATGATAGTTATCATTAACTTTTCCATTTTTTTAATCTAAAATGATGGTAGAACAAAGTGGTTAATATGATGTTCGTAAAATATGAAAAGAAAGATACTACTAAAAGCAAAAGGCCTAAAGTTAAACACAATAATGGCCGTCATAATGGATCATTTTGTGACATTTTATTAGTTTTTAATCTCAGTGGATCGTGACAACAAGTTCATTCTGCTTAGAAGGATATATATGCTCATAGACATTGAAATTTATTACCTGTAAGAGATCTCCGATGGTGACGATAAGTGAATCTTTACCAGGCTGAAAAGAGACCCAACCTTTCTTAGAATAAACATGAAACTCTGAGCATCCATTGCTAACATGCAAACACAATGCATGAGGAAACTCAGATCCTCTTATCAACATTCTAATCACATCATATTGTAAGGTGTTCATCATGTACTCTTCATCTCCTTTTAAACTTCCTTTATGCTTGTGTAGATAACAGATGGAGGTTGCTGGCAAATCCCCATTTTCGTCCTGCATTTCATCTATATTTTCATTGATTAATTTTTTAGGAGTATTCTGCTGTAGGAATTGTAGGATTCTTCCAGCTATGTCTTTCATGCCATCCAAAAGTTTTTCCATATTTTCCCTGTCATTGAAATTGAACAATTTTATTAGTACGATACTTTCGATTGACAAGGTGAATTATCAGCTAATATGATTTAGAATATCTCGCGTTGAAAGTCATCATCGTTTAGCACGCATGCGAATCATGAAGGGCAATAATTATATGAAAGAGAAAAAAAAAATAGCTAGCACGTTATTGCAATGATTTCAGTTTGAGATTATAAGTTATGTTACTAATGACGGAGCCAAAATTTTCATCAAATAAACATGTTAATAACGTTGGCAAATGAGCGAGTCAAATTAGATATGACTTATGAGCAAGCTTATATACACTTTCCTAACCATCAACCAAACGACCCCATAGTCCCTCTCAAACCAACAGTTTTGTTTACATTTTTTTTTCTCTCAACTCGTCTTCATGAGTCATGGCAAAGAATTTGGCATAAATATATGAATTATCATTGTGTCACCATATAGTTAAAGGTTTAATCATTGGTTACATGCAAAAAAAATTACATAAATAAATTCAATTTGATTAGAGTATAATTAAATCACATCAAATTGATCAAAACGCAAGGATTAACCATTGAATCGAAACAATATGGTCATTAGAGGTTGATCATTAGATCCTAGAATTAACAAACATTACCGCTAAATATGAAATATAAAATTTCACATTATCAATCTTTACTACAAAGGGCAGATTAATTAAAAACAAATTAAAAGAGGGGACAAAATAGATGAATTTAATTACCTGAAATTCGAAAATCCAAGAGGCCAAATTCCCTCCATTTCTTTGTTGAAATTTTGATCTCCTCTGCACCAAACAAACTCTTCACTCGTCTCTCTTTCCTCCTCTCCGTGAAATTCCTCAAATCCATATAACTTCTCCGATGACCTTGTCAATTTTTCCTTTCTATCCGGCGAAATCCCGAAGATTCCGTCCCCGGCAGACAAAACTAATTTGATCAGATCCCCTGAAATTCCATGGTTAACAACCTCAAAGCATCCAATCGTCGCAACTGAATCCAGAATTTTCGCGATTGCGTCATTGTTCAAGGACGCTAATGACTGAAAATCGAGTTTCGACGGATTGTGAATTGATTTTTGCCTCGGGAATACTCGATCAGGTAGCACGAGGTCTGGTACTCTTAACGAATTTTGCAGAAATTCCGTGAGGACTTCATCGTTCCTAACGCAGGATCGGCGTCCTGAGGCGATCGGAGATGGCGGCGGTGCACGGAAATCGATGAAGGAATTATCCGGCATTGTTTCTGGCGAAACTGCCATATGTTTTAGAATCTAAACAGATTGGTTATATTATCGAAAAGACTAGTAGAATTATAAAAGGGGAAAAAAAGAGGAGGAAGCAGCAATGATGAGAATGTTCGAAAAGTCGCATACAATTGGAGAATCGGCATGTCCCTTCGCTTTTAATATGCTCTGCTTTTTCATATATTAGCTCTGCTTTACAGGTATGATACTTTCTCTTCTTCCTTAATACTACTATTGCCTTTTGCTAATTTTCTTCATTATGGGCTGTAAATTAACTGGACTGATTTTGTTCTTTGAGTGTCCTTTTCATGAGTCTTTCATACTTGGGATTTAGATACAGTAGTAATAAAGAAATTCAGTTGATATTGACATGAACATCTATGAATTCTTCATGGAAATTATAGATTTGCTTTGTAACAGCAAATAGATGGATTTGTTAAAAATAAGTATGATGATTCCAATTGAACAGTTCAAAATCATTTTGCTTGTTGCTGGTGGTTGACGAGTAAAAAACAAAATACTAAAGCATGACATGACATACTAAAAAAGAACGATAACTACAACAAAATAATTTCATAATCGAAGTGCAACATGCATTAAATAGTACTAATAGTAACATCAAATAATAAGAAACTTTTGGTGTAATAATACGACTACTAGCATGGAAGAATAAGCAAGATAGTTCTCAACTATCCAACCAATCATCTACCATGATATGTGTCCTCCATATGATCTCATCTAAGATCATGTCCTCGATTAGGTTGAACTCATGTCATGTCATGTTTAATCACATGTCAGCTTAAATTTTAAATTATCTAAAATATGTTGGGCTGAACTAATAAATGTGTTGGTCAATGACCAACCTAAACTTAAGCAGACAGATCATGTTTATATGGACTTAATTTGTCATCCCTAGACCGTAGGTCTTCTTGTGACATCACTCTGGGCCAAATAGGAATGACCCAAATAAAAAGCCCAGACTTTCAAAATTCTCAAGCACCATTCATGAATTTCCTATCATCAAATTCATAATTACTCCGAGATGTTCAGTTTGATTTGATACATTATGAATTTCACTTTTAACGTCATAAATTTTGTAGCTTTACTTTTTTAAAACAATGACTTTTATAAATCTATTCTTAATGAAAATACAAATATGGTAACAAAAGCCCTTACCAAGATGTCAAATATGTAGAATTCCCAATTATATTTGGAAGGGCCCGCTAACTATAAGGGGTCGTTTGGTTTGAATATGAGTTATGATGGGATAAGTTATGTTGGGATTAATTATGATGGGATAAGTTGTCCTGAGATTATTTCTTATTGAGTGTTTGGTTTGTTATATTCAAAATAATATATATTGATAAATTTTAAGAACAAGTTGTTTGTTTACAAAATTACCCTTCACTTTATTTAAACTTTTTAAATATTTCTTTGTGAGCTTTAGTTATTCATTTTTTAAAATAAAACTTTTATTTTATTTAACTTAAATATTTTTGTTTATGTATTCCCATGATAAGTAC
>NW_006238964.1:1879917-1894053 GCF_000226075.1 Solanum tuberosum | reverse complement strand
TTATGAAAATAGAACTTCCCTCTTAAGTTTATTAAAGAGAAGAAAATTTATGAGAAATCAAAATAAAATAAACATAAGAATTAGTCAAATAAATTCATAAATAAAAATTATATTTATATAGTATAATTTTTTAATAGAAAAATATGTATAATTATCATAAAAATAAGGAGTAGTAAATATTATTATACATGGTATTAAAAAAAGTGTAAATATACATAAATGTAAAAAATGATGTATAAAAAGGATTTAAAGGGACATATTTGTCATTTACCTATTTTATCTCGGGATAAGTTATCCCGGGATTACTATACCACCCATGGGGAGGGATAACTTTTCCCGGTACTAATTATTAATCCCGGAATAAGTTATCCCGGACTTGCCAACCAAACAACATAATTTTTTTTTATCCCATCACTATTTCCTTATCCCATCACTATTATTTCTAATCCCTCACACCAAACGAGCCCTAAGCCCTCTTTGGGTCCATCCACAGCTCTTTTATTGATTTTCACAGATATCCACAAATATTACTAACATCCTGTCTTTTTCTTCTTTGCATAGACCACAAAAATAAAAATTCAAAACAGATGACTTTCAAAATTTTCTAATGTCTCATCTCATATTAAGAAAAATATTTGAAAACACATTAAGTTTCATCTTTGAACTATTGACAACCTTAAAAACATTTTTTTACTTGACTAACTAAACATAGATACACCCCGATCTGTCATATGATATAGCAAGTGATCTCAAACTCTTGTATTGCATGTGACTCTTAATAAAAAACCGGGAAAAGTGTTGAAAACACCCCTAAACTTGACGAGATTTTAGGAATGTATTTTACTCATGTTGCAAGATTGGAGGTGTATTTAAGTTCAATTAATCAAGTAAAGGAGTGTTTTTAAGACTATCAATAGTTCGAGGATGAAACTAATAATGCACGCCTAGTTTAGGGGTGTTTTCAATACTCCTCACTAATGACAGTATGTGCAAATTAAAATTAGACGTTTGGTCATATTTTATTGTAAAATTTAAAGAAAAAATAAAGTAATTTTTGGCCATGAATACAAATTGAAGTTATTTGAGTAATTTTGAGCGAAAAAAATGAACTATCTTTTAATGAATTATTATGGTTAAACACTCCAACGTTTGTTGACATAGTTGAAGAATCTTTTTCCCGGATTTGATATCACATTTACAAGGACGTTAGCATCAATTACATACTTGACTCCCATAGAAAAATGAATTATTTTCAATTTCATACTCTATGTGTTTAATACTGATATTACATCATACATGAAATCAACTCATTATTTGGTGTCGGCTACCTCAATATTGAAAGTAGCCACCTTTGTTTTCACAATTTATATATGTTTCTCCTTTCCACTTGCATTGAATCATTGAATTATGCATGTCACATTTTATATATGTTTTCCCTTTCCACTAGTATAAATTAACTAAGTTACTCCTATTTATATAATATGAGTACAATTTCAACATGGGTTGTGGTGTGGTGGTTAAATTGTTTCACCTTTAATCAGAGGTTTCAAATTCGAACCCTGAGTATGGGAAAAATCGTGTTGAGAGCGTGAGTCCTGACCGATAGAGAAATATTTAATAATAAGACATAATTGCAAAAATTAAAAATTACGTAATAATGTAAGAATGGTGACGGTATGTTCCCAAAAATATTGAGAATTTTTTTTTAAAAAAAGTGAATGATGTGATTTAAGTTTTTCAAGCGTGTCTCTCTAGGGGCCAAATAATAGTAGTAAAGGATAAGAAAACATATGTTTACGTGTCTGGTATAATGGGCCAAAAGTAGACACCAAACGAGAGAGCCCAATGGCCCACGACTATCTCTCTGAGTCATGCAACAATTATCGTTGTAGGTAAACAAAAAGTCAAAATATCTCAACCAACTTGATGCCTCAATCCTCCAAGCATATCCACCAACTTCTCCCAACCTTTGAAAACTTCTTTTTTTTCCGTCCAATGTTGAACATGAGGATTTTTTTTATATACACAATTCGAATTTAAGATTTTCGATTAAGCAAGGAACAACTTCATTCACTTCACTGCAGTGTATCTTTTGATAGTTACTTTGAAAACATTGATTGAACACTAGTAGACTCCTTCCTCCCTTACAATTTATCTAGCATTATTTAATAAGATAAATATATAATTTATAATAATAAATAAATTCAAACTTAATTTAGATCATAAATTTCTAAATATTATTTTCTCTCACTTTAATTTTGTGCCCAATTAAAGACATTTACACTAATTGAAACAACGAGAGTACTAATTATTACTTATTTTTTAAGAAAATAAAACCCTACTATGCTCAACGAATCATAGATTTCTTCATTGGGACCCCTTTGACTAATTAGAGTGTGTTCGGTATTGAAAAAAACGTATTTTTAGATAGTGATTTTTTAATTGTTTTTTCATATTTGGTAAGCAAAATTACAAATTCTAAAATATTTAGATATAATTTAGATAAATATTATGGAAGATAGAGTGTGGATACGGTAAAGGGGTAGGGAATACGAATGTGAGGATGAAAATGGGGTGAGTTAAAGGGTGAGAAAACACAATATGAAGTGTCGTCTGTGGAAATTTCATATTTTAAAATAACTTATTTGCCTAGAAAAAATATTATTCAAAATATTTATACAAACGAACATGAAAAAATTGAAAAATTCCTCGATAAGGAACACACCCTTAGTCACAGACGTTGTAACAGAAACAAGACAAGTTGCGACTTTGTAAGGAAAAATGAGAAAAAAACTGAGACCAAAAGGCCAACAAAAACTATAGGACAACTATATAAGTAAAATCAGTTTTGCTGTTGAAAAATTTAACGAAGTCATAGCTTTCAACATTTTCATTAATCCTGAAAATTACAGTAATCTTAGAAATTAGAGTAATGCTTACTCTAGAATGACGAAGCTAACCTAATTCAGAACAATCATTATTAACAATTGACATCTTTCTTGAAAAAATTACGCTACTTAAATAAGTAAATTTATACATATATATTCAATCTCTTTAAATTCTTCATGAATGAGTGAATATCCTGGGAGAGATTATATTTATTACTCTCTCTGTCCAATTTTATATGTCACATTTTTACTTTGCACTTGCATTAAAAAATGATGTAACTTTACCCTTCTACCCTTACTTAATGTTTTCTTAAGTCAAGTTTATTAATAAATGACAAGATTAATTAATTATTCCATCAAGGGTATAATAGGCAAAATATGATAATTTATGCATAAATTTTATAAAATGACAAGTATTGTGGTCCAGCTATTTATAGAAAGGAATGACATATAAAATGGGACGGAGAGAGTACTAACAGCACACTTTTGGCAATAATTCAACCAACAAAAATCCAAATTAGTCTAGAGATTGGGTCCTCATTAATGAGATGGTTAAGTGTCAAAGTGCACAGTATTTGTATAAATTTAAGAAAAAGATGATTAAAAAAACAAACTTACCTACCATTGACAGAGACTTGGAAAATATAGTTGAAAGGGTCTTCATATTTATGCCTTTTCACACTAATTTTTATATTAATATATGATTTGGTAGGTGAACAATATTTTTCTAATTAAATCATATACTCATGTGGTTATCGTACCTTATCCAACTTCGTACACCTTAATTACTTGACAATGTAGAGTTGAGTTGTCGAGCATACATCTGTCCGGTTGTCCCTTGTTTAAATGCTTTCCTTACTATAAGATGAAATATATTATCGCATCTTGTAAATATAATAGTTCATGATCTATAATTTTATAAAGGGAAAATGACAAATATACTCCTGAACTGTCGTAAATGATATGCAAGTACTCTCACGTCATACTTTTGGAACATTGGTGCCCATGCCGTTCAAAAACTAGAGCATATATATACCATTTATACTAACGGGCATACGCGTGTCATAATCTTATCCACCGACCCAACATTTATTAAATATCGGATCGACGGATAAGATTGTGCCACGTGTCCCTATTTAGTCATCTGTTAGAGTGAAGGGCATATATGCTCTAGTTTTTGGACGGCAGGGGCACCAATGTCACAAAAATATGACGGGGTATTTGCACACCATTTACAATAGTTCGGAGTATATTTATCATTTTTCCCTTTTATAAATTATTTTAAATATTAGACGACATTTTAATATTTTATATATAAGATTTAAAAATATATGAGCAAATATTAGAACAAGTCTAACATTGTTTGAGTTTTTTTTTTAAAAAGACACAAAAACAGAAATAAAAACTTTCTTTTCTTTATATTGGTATAATGGATTTCCTTTTCTTATTGGTTTTTATAATTTATGTTCCTAATTAATATTTAAAAAATTGTTGATTTTAAAGATACATCTACACTAAAAAAATATTCTTATGAATTATTGTGATTTTTCCAATAAACTCAACGGCTGAAATGTATTTTCCACAGAGAGACAACGACCCGACAATAAATGTTTGTTCATTTAAAAACGTGTTCAATTTGTCTTCTTTTCTTTCTTTTTCCTGGAAATTAAAGTGGATTTAGTAAAAACTTCTCAAGTTGGCGACATAGAAACTATATGAGATTTTGTCAAACAAAATATTCATGACTAAATCAGGAAAAATATAACAAAATAAAATAATTTTCCAACATAGTAGTTAATATACTCTCCAATTTTAATCCTACATTCCTTTTAAATAGGTGTTCTACTTAAAATGGGAGTAATTAAGAGCATTTAAGGACCTATAATACATATTTTATGGGAACTATTATTAAGAGGATTGTATAGGTCCTATAGGATACAAATTGGAATTAATATATCTAACATTTTCTTAGGGTATGACCTATATATAATACATATTTTATGGGAACTATTATTAAGAGGATTGTATTGGATACAAATTGGAATTAATATATCTAACACTTTTTTAGCTACCCTTTCGTCATAGATTTTGAAAGCAGATTTTTTTAAAAATAAAATAATATTATTTGTTTATGAAATTTTATAAGCTTTTGAAAATGTTTTATTTTTGAAAATTTATCTTCAAAAGAATTTCAAGAAAATTGATCCTGAACATTTTATTTTCTTTAGAATTTCACTTTCATTCACATAACTTGTTGTAAATCACAATTTTAAAAATAAAAATCTTAAATTTCATAATATATGTCACATAAATTGATAGGGAAGGAGTAACGTGAAAAGTACACGTCCAATTTTGATACATGTAATTTTTTTTGTGTGGTACCTCATTTTCTTTTTAAAAAAAATATATGTGAATTGATTTGGCTGAACTCAAAATTTTAAATTAGAAAGAAAAAAAATTGAAATCTGTGATCTTAAAAAATTCAATATGTTTTTATAGCAATAAAATAATGACATTAAAAAAGAAACTGAAAATTTAAAACTATTTTTAAAATATAAAATATATTATTATTTTAAATAAAATGTCAATAAAGCAAGAGCTAATTTCTTATCCGGCCCATGAAAAGCTTATGGAAAAGTATAAGAAGGATTAAATATTGGAAAAGACAAAGCATACCTAAATCATGCCAGCTACTTACTATATGGTTAATTGTATTTTCCCCATTTGACTATTTCTCTACAGTAAGTGTGAACAAATTGATATCTTGCAATAATAATTAATCAAACAAAAGAGAGAATTAGCATTTTTCTCATGATAGTCAAAGTTAAGTTTCCGTCCACTTACTTTTTGTGGTTGAATTAAAGTTCAAACAACATATAATATGATTAGAGCTGTCAAAAAGGGTGGGGCTAGCCGAAGCCTCGCGGGTCAAGGAATTTGAAGGGCTAGGGCGGGCTGGCCCTTCATTCGGAAGGGCCTGAAAATGCTCAACCCAACCCAATCCTAGAAGGCCGAGGACTGGGGCGGGCTAGCCCTTTCTTTTCTTTTCTTTTTTTTAATTTTTTTTCTTTTCAAACTTATAATTCTATAACATCAAGAAAATGAGAAGATTTTCAAATCGAATATGGCAAACAATAGTGTTTTTTTTAATAACACTAACAAAAAGTCTAGTGTAATTAGCATGTATCTCGCATACCAGATACGCGAGTGAGATAAGAGAGTGACAAGCGATATTTGTCTATGCATCCTAGATACATGTGAATCTACTTGGAAAGAGTGTATCTAAAACATATTAACCTAATTTTGAGTCCATATATTCCAAGATACATTTATCTTGACGTATCAAAATCTGGTAAGATTCATAATATTACAACATATCGTGTATTTAAGTAATTAGATTATATATATACTAGTGAGATTATTGTAAGTTACCCTTAGATAAAAAGTTTTGGCCCATGGGCTGACCCCGGCCCCTCCCCGATCAGGCCTCAAGGGCTAAGAGCTTATATGGGCCGGATTTTTAAGTCCTAATGTTAAAGGGGCTTGAAAAATTCTATCTCAACCCTACCCCAATAACAGATTGGGTTGGGCCGGCCCCATGGGCTAAGCCCATTTTGACGGCTCTAAATATGATTGTTGGAAAACTTTGGATAAAAAATTATAATAGGATCATACAATATTCTTTTGCTAAGTAAATATTCAGATCCTGAAGAAATTATTGATATTATTAATTCCTTTTTTTTCAAAGGAAAAGAAAGAAAATTAAAACTCGAATTTAATAATATGTATCTGACACATTCATGGGATCTAGAAAAATTGGTTAGTACTGTTGCAAGCTTTGGCTATACGGAATGTAAATATTTAATGGGTTAAGTGATATGTATTATTTGTTTGGATGGTATATACGTAACTTTTTCTTAATAAATGATCCGCTCAAAAGTTATTTGGGTTTAAATGAAGTTGGTTAAAATAGGTTAAAGAGTGAGTCATAATTTAATTTATTCTATTCTTATTAAGTTTTAATCAATTTTTTGCTTTTTTATATATATTTTGAGTACTTAATAATTTTTTTATGATTATATATAACATCTCAAATTAAAAAAAATATATCTTGTAAATATTTTTAATAAATAACGTTTGTATACACTCAATCTGCATTCAACCCCACTTTATAAAATTACATTTAATATATTATTATGTTTTGTTTATTCAACGTAATGCTTCTTGTACTGTTTCCCTTCGTTATGATAGCTGTTTTCTTTTATCCACCTAAACTTTGTATTATAATTCTCTCTCATGAACAACTAATTACAATTGAATATACAACAAAAAATTTCTATAAATTATTAATTTATCAAACGTTAGATTCGCAGTTTGCATGTCATCATATGGTGGTTGTGAAAGGAGAATCCAGTTGCAAAATTAATGCAACGTGAATATAATATATATGGTTTTATATATGTCGTATTTAACAAATTCAATTGATAACTACTAGGGTGGAGACTTACGAATTTCTCCTTAATAGAAGTGAAACTGTAACAATAATGATTCATATTATCGATTGTCAGAAATGCTCATACAAAGTGAATGAACTCCCTTTGATTATTACTCAAATGAGCCATTTGTATACCGGTAAGGATATATAAATACGTGAGTCACTTTCATAATGAAGGATATATCAACTCTAAATGACAAAGTTGAGTATATCAAGTCATTTTCCCTATCATCAATAGATGCAGGGCGTTTTCCTTATGTTTTGGTCTCTTGGATAGTTGACCCTTGCCGTCATCCCTTATATATGGATGAATCGACCTAATAACTATTTCCAACGTTGTTATATATATACATTAAGTTTTAACCATCATGACCTTCGATTAAAAATATATATTTTTAAATTACTTCATATATATCAACGGGATCTGGAGAATCTTAATTAGTAGCTCAGTTGGTTGGATATCGAAACTCTCACCTTGTTAGTGAGGGTTCAATTTCCGACGTTGTACTGCTTTCAGCTTGGTCAATCGAATTTTCATAAAAAGAAGTACTGGTTCAATTATCCGACTAATTAATCATAAAGTATCTTGATTAGCTTCCCTAAATGCAAATTAGGAATTCCTCGTAAGTGATACGTACTTAGAAGTTTCCTATTTTTAGCTTAGCATGCTATAGCCAACATACCATTTGACGTGTGCGAAATTAATACTATATGTTTAAGCAACTTGCTCTGTCAAATCATTTTTATTTTAATAATTTAATTTGGTGATTTGTTATACCAAACAACATCAATCTTTTTCTTTTTCCTTGAAGCAGTCAATATTGCATTTCTGAAAATTAAATTAGGGTAGCTAAACTTGGTGGGTTCCCCAAATTACTTTCACCTTCTAGATTCCACTAATCTCCATATATATAATTAAGTATTCATCTTTTTTCTTTCTGAACAAAGTAAGTAATTCACAACTGAGATTAATATTTGAACCGGAAAACCGCATGAACCCTGTATCTTGTCCTTTTTCAATTTCTAAATGTTTTTTCTCTAATTATTTAAAAAATTATCAATTCCTACAAGCACCTCAAATTATTATTAATACTAAAATTCATATTTAAATATTTAATAAGTCACTTTATATAACATTTGGACAAAGTTAGTAAATTTACATGAACTTGTAGTCAAACCTCTAGATCCATTTCAAAATCAGGTATACTTGAAAAAATAAAATAATACAAGCATGCAATTAATTACAAACATGCATGCACGTAAAAAAAACAATAATTGGAGTAGTAGCTAATGTCTATATAGTAGAAGAATCGTGACATGGAATTAGTATTACGTAATTTCGAGGAAGAAGGTTTAGAATTATATATTTTAATTTGACCATCACCAACCCAAAAACCCTGTACACTGAAGCATCTTTTTGCAAGCTGACGAAGCCTTCATGTTTGAATTCAAAAAATAGGGCAATTTTGCTCTTTAAAATTGCTAGTTGTACTATATTATTATTAATAATAACTTCAACACCACCAAATTGACATCCATTAAAAAAGGAGTATTCTATAAAAAAAAATGAATCATGAAAGATAGCGTCATAAAAAATATATTATTGAGGTATATATAGATAGTAATTAGTACTTATTACCTAATTGATTGTTGCCGGATTGTCATTTTAAATGTAACATAATTTTAGTTTATTTTATTTGTAATAATCTCTAGTTTAAAATTATAGTTATGACAAACTAGATATTTGTGGAATAGTTGAACTGATGTGACAATAATGTGTCATTCCCCCCCCCCCCCCTTAATTATATAGTGAGTTATATTCAGTGGTGAATCGAGATTTGAATTTGAAAAAACTAACATCAAAGTTAGAAAAAATTTAGAAATTTTAATTTATCATTATAACTCGGCCTAAAATTTTGCAAAGCTAGTATTTTATTTTTAGGTATCTAATAGCTCAAATACATTTTTTGTTTGGTATTTTGTGATAACAATATAATGTAGATTAAAATTTGTGTATCCTCATGCTCATACTTGTAAATTATCATTTGTTATTCTTCTTTGCTTTATTCATTGTATTTTAAAGTTCAAATATGTTAGTAATCAACAATAACTTACTTTATGCACAAGTAATTTTAACTCATACATTTTAACTTGTCCAAATTCAATCTAACTTATCCATTATATCCTCTGATATAATCTACGTATAATTTCAACATTAGCAAGTGGAAAGACGTAATCAATAAAATTAAGAAATGGAGAAATGAAAATTTTACAAATGACAAATATTAGACTAATATTTTCAAGTTGTAGCAGTAGATTATAACTTTCAAGTTGTAACATTAAAAAATTTGAGGTTGTAACATTTTATTAATTTTTTTTTTCTAAGTAATTGTAAAAATCTGTTTTGAAAAAAATAAAAAGATAAAAAAGGAAAATAAAATGATTTTGAATAAAAAAAAGGGAAATAGGAGTATTAATTACATTTGAATTGATTGATGATAATTTTTAATTAGCATAAATTAAGGAGATTCAAATTGATTAGGAATATTTATCTTCCTTAATTCACTCTAATTTGTAAAAATTAATAGTTTTTTTTTATTTTATTCATTTTCTTCAACGTTTCTCTCTTCATTTTTTTTTCTCGAATTCTTGCCATTGACAAGTAAATTCAATTTTTTTTGTTTGAAAAATCTTCATTTTGTTGTGATGGATGACTCCTTATCTATATTAATTAAATAAGGTGGAAGATGGGATCCTTCAGGTTAGTATTGTTTATGATTTATTGTTTGTATTTGTATATTACTAAAATGTAAAAAAAAAAAAAAAAAGAGCAATGAAACTGTAAATCACATTTTGTAATTTTATTTCTGTTTACTATATTTAAGTTGTGATGTTTTTTGTATAAACCATCCATTTAGTTCATAATACGTACTAATTTATGTGAAATTGTAATTAATGACATTCTATGATTTTGTTGGCATGTTTCTATTTTTTTTTTTATAGTTATTTTGTATACTGACTATACCATGATTTCTTGCGAAATTGGCTTAATATATGAATGATTTGCTTATAAATGTATAGAATATTAATAGTTTTATCGTTGTAAAGTTATGAAATTTGTAGATTTTTTTTTATGAAATTTGTTGTAACATTGTTATGAAACTGAAATTTCTTTAGTCAATTTGATAATAATAATGAGATGGATTCGGTATGCAGATTTAAATTAATATATGGATTACTATTTTTTTTCCTGAAAATATAAATAAAATGTATAAGCTGGAATGAATTTGGTAGAGTAACTAGAATGATATTGGTATGAAAAATGTATTTACTTTTGTGTAAAAATTTGAGTAAGAAGTATGATGATTTGTATGAAAAGTGTATTAAGTCGGTATGAAATGTGAAATGTTATTTTTTATATAATGTGTTTTATGGTATGAACTCATGTATACTGTTTGGAATGATATTTGTATGAATAAGTAATGACGATTGTGTGTAATTTTGTGTGAGTAGAATGAAATGGGTATGAAAAATTAATCAGTATTGTGTAAAAAAAAAAGGTAAGAAGTATGATTATTTGTATGAAATGTGTATTAAGTTGGTATGAAATGTGAAATGTTATTTTTTTATGAAATTTGTTTTATGGTATGAATTCTGGTATACTGTCGTCTGTCTGAATGATATTTGTATGAATAAGTAATGATGAGTGTGTGTAATTTTTGTGTGAGTAGAATGAAGTTGTGGATTAAATTTGTATTATCTTTGGTATGAAAAGTTAATATAAATACAACATATTTATAATTGCTTTGTATTATGTAAGACTAACTGTTATTTTTTTTAATGAAACAGGAAAATATCTTGAGTGTGTGTAATTTTTTTGTGAGTAGAATGAAGTTGTGGATTAAAATTTGTATTATCTTTGGTATGAAAAGTTAATATAAATACAACATATTTATAATTGTTTTGTATTATGTAAGACTAACTGTTATTTTTTTTAATGAAACAGGAAAATATCTTGATTTCAGATGGAGGGGATTATCTATGAATCTTCTAGTCTGTATAGTGGTCTAATAAGTGACGATAAAAATCGCAGCTTATGATAGATGTTAATATTAATGATATAGAGATAAAATATATAGTTAGTGATCGATATCCACCTGTTAGTAAATAATATATAAAAATATATATTTTATTTTATCTTTTAGACTCATGTTTTGTTTTGATATGAAACAGAATTGGTATGAAATGCATTACAGCTAAGTGTTTAATATATTGTTCATGTTTTATACAAGATTCATTCATTAATCATACAAATTGCATACTGCTGGAAATAAAATTCATTCCAGTTTAATATATAAGATAGTGTTCATATTAGTGATAATTATATAAGGTAATTATGGTATGCATTTGGTATCCTAATAGCAGTTGATATTATTTAATATAAGTTTACATGAGTATTAATTTGGTATCGAACTGGTGTCCTACTCTAAATCAAGATAAAACAAGATGTAATTAATGTTGGTGCAAAAGTTAATGATCGTTGTTTTAGATTGTCAGATTCGTTTCTTCCAGTATTTATACAAATTGTATACCAATTTCATACATCTTTAAAGTACCTAATCCATGCTTGTTAAGAGAATATAATTTACAATTAGTAATAATTTGGTATTCATTCGGTGTCCAACTTGAATAAATATAAAATAAGATGTAATTGAGGTTGTTACAAAATACAATGATCACTATTTTATATTGGCATAATCATATCCTTCAAGGTATTTTTACAGGTTGGATACCAACTTCATTCATTTTTTATTTTTTATTTTTGTGTTAGAATATGAAGTAAAAAAAAATCAATTATGAATGAATTTGGATGCCATGAGTGTATAGTTTGGATACCAATTATAAGACAAAGTTGGTTCATGAACTATAAATTGGTATTCTTTTGTTCTAGTTAGTAATACACAGTAATATCAGTAAGTTTAAAGGTTGAATCCAATTGGTATGCAGTTTGTATATAATGGTGTATCCAAATGGTATGCAGTCTGTATATTACTAGAATCCTGAAATTATAATAGTCAATCAGTAATTCATATGTAGATAGTATCTTACTAGAATAAAATAGTGGATATTATATATCATCAAATACCGAAACACAAAAATATTGTCCAAAAGTTAAAAAAAACATGTAAATTTAAAAAGTAGAAGGTGCAATCAACTATCTCAAAAATAAATAAATTGTGGTCTTGATGTAGGATAATTGCTAGTATTCGGAGCATGTTTTTTTGCTATGCGAGGTCCATCAAATTTGCTAGCAACCGTACCAGTTACTTCACTCTCACTGATCACGCCATCCTCATTCTTTGTTTTTTCATAATGTCATATGATTGTGGCATACCTTTGACGATGGTACGTTGCATCGATATCAACAGAACGCATATCAAAAACACCATTACTATGTATTCAGCAAATAGACATGTGTACAAACTACAATCACTAAAAAAAATTAAAAGAAAAATTATTTTAAGAAATAAATTAAGTTAACTTTTCTGATGAAATCAGTAAAGTATAGAAATACATACTTGGAACTATCTTCTTGTTGAGGCACATGTATCATATGAATAATGTGAAAATAAATTAAGTATAGTATAACATTTTTTTTGCCTTTTTCAGATATTGGAATTTTTGATTCCTTCTTTTTTGTTGTTCTTCTTGTTGATGATTTTGAAGATTGAGCAACTTCTACATTTGTTGCTTTTTTTTTCTTTTTATTTCACTAACAAAATCAGAATCAGAAGGGGTTTCTACAATTTTTTCCTTCCTCTTCTTTCCCTTTTGATTTGCCGGACTCACCTTTTTCTTTGCTTCATTTTTTTTCTCCTTTTGATCCTTCAAGTGAGAGGAACCACCATTTGCCGGAGTTTCAACATTTTTTGGCAGCGGGGTTTGAGTCAATATGTTGAAAGTTGGAGCATGTACTTCATTTGTAGAAGTTCCTTCAACTAATCGAGGACTCTTTTGAGGCGTTACAATGGTTTCCTTCGACATGATGATGATGAGAAACGAAATGAGAGGGGTGATTGTGAAGTTGGGGTAGTGGGGTGGTGAGAAAGATGGGAGGGACGATTGTGAATGTGGGGTAGTAGGGTGGTGGCGTGAAGTATTGGATAGGAGTGGGGTGGTAGTGGTGGTGGGATTAACATATGGGAGATTTGGAGTGTAACGGTAATCAAGGAACTCTAATCAATGTAAATCCCTAAATTTGTGTAACTAATAATTTATGTTTTAAAAAAGGAATTGCAATCAAATTAATTAACTATTAATAATATAAAAATATAAAGAGATTAATCATTTAATAAATTAAATTGTAATTGATTTTTAAATAAACTTAAATTTAATTGATATGTTATAACCCGTAAATAAACTGTTATAAGTAAGAATTTTTTAAGAATTTTTTAAGAGTATGTTTAAGGGTGTGTTTGGTATGAAGGAAGAAAATGTTTTCCAATTTTCTCATGTTTGGTTGGGTTAAATGTTTTGGAAAATGTTTTCCAAATCAACTCATTTTCCTCAAATTTAAGGAAAATGACTTCCCTTCAAAACTTAAGGAAAACATTTTCCAAAACTCTCTTCTAACTTCAAACTACAATTACTTTTTTGTTGAAAAAATCAATTTATTTGTCCCTACCTTCAAACCAGCCCCCCAAAAAAAATAAAAATTTAAAGCTTGTTTTTTAATTCAATTTTTTTACCTCA
>NW_006238964.1:1856574-1879024 GCF_000226075.1 Solanum tuberosum | reverse complement strand
TCTACCCTAGTAAAAATAAAAGATATTTCTCAAAAAAGAAAATCATTCATAAATCAAACACTAAAAATCTTTTCTAGAAAATATTTTCTACTCACCAACCAAATATGAGAAAATAAGTCAAAAATCAACTTGTTTTCCAGGAAAACATTTTCCTTCATACCAAACACACCCTAAATCCGTAATATTATCTCTTAAATGTGTATATGGTGTGATTTTTCCAAAAATAAAATATCAAAAGAAAAATAACAATAGTAAAGTACTTCCTTTATTTCATATTAAGTGATTGTTTTTCTAAAAGAAATATTCAGGTGAATTTTTAGGCTTCTTTTGTTCAAAAGAATTAAATTGGTCAAACTTCAGGATGAATGTTTGAACTTTTTTTTTATATTTACCCTTCTCTTTAATGAAGTTTTACATTTTTTAAAAGTGATAAATTGTATTACTTTTAATTAAAATAACTTGAGAATAAATAAAAGAACAATAGAGGAAAATATGATTTAAATTGTGTCCTTTTTTTCTTAATAGGTATGAGAGATAAATTGTACTACTACTTTTAATTAGAATAACTTGAGAATAAACAAAGAAATAATAGTGGAAACTATGATTTAAATTATGTCATTTCTTTCTTAATAGGTATACATTGACTCATAAAGCCACTTAATATTCGTTAATAGATATGCATTGACTCACAAATTCAGTAATATGTATCGACTCACAAATTTAATTAATATTCCTTAATAGATACAAATTGGCTCACAAGGTCACCTAAAATCCGTTAATAGTATGCATTGACTCATAAATTTACTTAAAAGTATTTCTTAATAATTCAGTTAATATGAAATAGAAATTCGTTAATATGAAATAGCGGAAATATGTACCAACCTGTCCCCCTATTTTAATATAAATATCCACTAACTTTTCTGGACTCATACGGCCATTCTTCATACTCCCTCTTCACAACCAGAAGAGCGTGAGACCCTTTCTGTTACAAAAAAAAAAAAACTCAGTTAGAAAACAGAAAATCCTCTCCATCAATACGAGCTCGGAATTCATTTCCGTATGAAAAATATCGTCTCTCTGCTCTGTTTTTGTGTATTCTAATTGTTAATTTCTCGAATCGAGCGTTAAATTAGTGTTAAATCGGGCGAAAATGGAAGGTGAGAAAGTAAATGGGGGACCGAGGAGGTTGGGGAGTAGTAGGAGTAGTTTGAGCAGAACGATGAGTAGAAGCAGAAGCAGAGCAAGTTGGATGGTAGAAGATGTGTTCAATCCAATGCCGAGTAGAAGAAGTACTCGTGGAGAAGAAGATGAAGAAGCACTCACATGGGCTGCGTTAGAGAGATTGCCGACTTACGATCGATTGAGAAAGACGGTGCTTAAATCGTTCGCGGAGAGTGAGAATCAAGGGAATAGAAAAGTTGTTCATAAGGAGGTTGATGTTCGGAATCTGGGAATCAATGAACGCCAAGAGTTTATTGATCGCTTTTTCAGAGTTGCAGAGGAAGATAATGAAAAGTTTCTCAGAAAGTTCAGAAATCGAATCGACAAGTAAGTTAATAGTATTAATGAAATTTTACTTGCAGAGCCAAAAATTCTAATGAATTCATACTTTATGAATAACGTTTTGATCACTATACTAAGGTATCGTTTAGTTCGTGGATCAAATTATTTCAGAATTGTAGTCCTGAGATCTTACTAATTTATTCTATTCGGAAGGTGAGATAAAATAATATCAAATTAGATAAGTTTATGTTATATAAATTTAATCTCAAACTTATAAATTTATAGCGGATTTTGTTTTCAACTTATTATTTATAACATGATTTTTTGATGTTAGGAATTTAATTAAACCCCATCGTTGCGTGTGCTAGATATGTTGGTGTAGGGATCATGATTATAAATTTGTAATTGTAGCAAGAGAGTTTTATGTTGGGTAATAATAGTGTTTCTTATGTGGGTGGGATGAGTTGGTGTCTTAGGTGTAATTATTATAAGAATAAGTCAAATATCCAACGACTACATTTTATTCTTCAATATCTTATCGTGAACACCATTTCAAATCATATACATGTGCGTATGCATCACAAATTCACAATATGCAACTTGCTCTTACCAAACACTTTCTTTTTCTTTTTGTCTTTTAAACTCATGTAAAGCCAAAATGCTTTACTACTATTATTTAGAACTTAACAAATCCAAAACAGTGTAGTTGAACCGCTCTATCCACTAACAAAATTCAATCCATGTTAAATTATAGGGAATTAGTTCAATTTTATCTAAAAATTTATAGTAATTTAATTGATTGACCATCTGAACTGATTTCTTGCCCGACTCTAATATAATACTAATAATAAAAAAGGTTGGATTTTATGTTGAAGTGAAAACAAAGGAAAAGTTTAAAGTAGAAACGGCCGACCTTGTCGTGCAGCTTTTCATTTTAGGAATCAAAGAGGACAGCCATTTTAAAAATAAAAGTTAATCACATAAATCCATAGCAAAAGTCAAAACTATTTTAATGCCCAAAACGTTCTCTCCACCCTATGTGACAAACAATCGAAACCAAAAAACTTGGTTCAACTACTTTATGAACTAATTTTAGAACAGGTCCACTTATATAATAGTAATATAAAATTAACTTATATCCATCATTGTTATCTGTAATTCAATTAATCTGTTATAGCAGGTAACTTATCTTATATTGTATGGTTGCAGAGTTGGAATTACCCTTCCTACAGTAGAAGTTCGTTACGAACATTTAACAATAGAAGCTGATTGCTATATCGGCGACAGAGCTCTTCCCTCGCTGCCTAATGCTGCCAGAAACATTGCAGAATCAGCTTTGAGTTGTGTTGGACTTAATTTGGCTGAGAAAACTAAACTTACCATTCTTAAAGATGCTTCTGGAATAATTAAGCCCTCTAGGATGACCCTTCTATTAGGTCCACCATCTTCTGGGAAAACCACCCTTCTCTTGGCTTTGGCTGGAAAATTAGACCCTAGCTTAAAGGTCAGTTACACTTGTCATACTAATTCACATGTTACCAGCAACAACGATAACATACTCAGTGTAACATTATGGAACAGGTTAAAGGAGAAATCACATACAATGGGCACGGGCTAAAGGAATTTGTACCCCAGAAAACATCAGCATACATTAGTCAAAATGATGTTCATGTTGCTGAAATGACTGTTAAAGAAACTCTTGATTTCTCTGCTAGATGCCAAGGAGTTGGCTCTCGTTATGGTACTTTAATTTTTTACTTTTGATTAATTGTTTTTATAGTAATTATTTATAATAAACTATATATTTAAATTCGTAGAACTTCTAACGGAGCTTGCAAGGAGAGAAAGAGATGCTGGAATCTTCCCGGAGGCTGAAATTGATCTTTTCATGAAGGTAATTGACCTCTTATTAGCTACTTATAAGTAACTATGATACATTTTCTTGTTTTAATATTTACTAACATTGTGATATTCCTTTTAATGTTTAATTTAGGCAACTGCTGTGGAGGGACTTGAAAGCAGCCTTATCACTGATTACACCCTCAGGGTAAGTGAGACTGAGACCCTACCAGCCACTTATTAATTTCTTTATAGGAAGTGGGCATTTACTTACAACTTATAATTGACTTTTGAAAATATTTGGTATTGATGTGTCTGAACTAACCACTTTCCTTTTTCTATAACTAAAATCATTTTCTACTCACCGACTCTTTTGTTCAGACCTTTGAGATTTGAAAAGAAATAAAGATTTTTTAGGAACTTATTATTTGTGGTGCATGTTTTAATTTGTTAGGTAAACAAACACAACGTAACATTAGTTGCTGAACTAAAAGAAAAAATGTGCAGATTTTGGGGCTTGATGTGTGTCGGGACACAATTGTTGGGGATGAAATGATACGTGGCATTTCTGGTGGCCAGAAGAAGCGTGTCACTACAGGTTCAATTCTAAACTACCTTAAATTATCAAATAAACAAACGCCATCTGGAAAATATATGTTAATAACTTGATGTCCTTCCGTGATTTTTAAAATTTTAATATTTTTGCAATAACAATTTAAAATAATCAATTTTATAATGAAAAATAATACGGAGTACTCATTTTTCATAAAGCTTAAATAATGATATGAAAGGAGTAAAACTACCAACCACACCTCTCACATAGCTCTGTGCTACTTTATTATTTTAACGCACTTTAATTTTTCGTTGGGTGACCACCAAAATGGCTACTTCACCTAACATCATTGGACTATATTACCTTCTAAAATAAAAATAGTGTCTTACTTCCGTTGTCTTATTTTCACTAATGTTGGGCTTGAGAAAGTTATTTCAAATTACTTGTCGTTTTAGGAATTTAAGATTAAAATTGACAATTCTTTTCAATTACTCTATATCCTTAACATTAAGATAGTTTTCTTTTTATACTTAATTTTATTATTCTTTAATGAACGCACAAAGAAATAAAAATGGGACAGAGAGTAATTAAGACAACTTTGTCTATATACAAAGCGTATAGGCGTCGCATAGAGTGATATACGCTAATAAAACGTGTTTAATAAGATAAATAAGTTAAAAAGTATCTTAATATGTTATTAGAAGAAAAAATAAAACTAAGGGTGCTTGGTACGGTCGAAAGTTCTCTTTTAGTATCAAAAGTTTTTATCATTTTTCTTTTAAAACAAAATAAACTTGTTTATAATATCACTTTTAATCTCATCAACACATTTATCAACAATCTTATTTTATTATTGCTTTGATTAATTGTTGTCTCATAACATAAACTCGGAAGAATAATAATGGGCTTGATGATGCAGGGGAGATGATTGTTGGGCCAACAAAAACACTATTTATGGACGAGATATCTACTGGACTGGACAGCTCCACTACATTTCAGATAGTGAAATGTTTACAGCAGATTGTACATCTTACAGAGGCCACCATTTTGATGTCTCTCCTCCAGCCTGCTCCTGAGACATTCGATCTTTTTGACGATATCATTCTCTTATCTGAAGGCCAGATTGTTTACCAAGGCCCACGTGAACATGTACTCGAATTCTTCGAAACCTGTGGTTTTAAATGTCCAGAAAGAAAAGGCACTGCTGATTTCTTGCAAGAGGTAATCATCAAATGACTTTGGGTGTATGTCGGATCATCCAAAAGATATGTCTTTTTGAATTATACCACATGGGTGCAACAACATTTTTGAAGGTTTCGAGCAACATAACTCATAATAAAAGGAATTGTTAACTTGAAAAATAAAACAGACAATGTGCATATAAGTTGAATCCCATTTCGTATTTGCAACATAATCTAACATGTAATTTGTTGCATAGGTTACATCAAAGAAGGATCAAGAGCAGTACTGGGTGAATAAACATATGCCATACCAGTACATATCAGTATCTGAATTTGCAAAGAGATTCAAGCGCTTCCATGTTGGCTTACGTATAGAAAATGAGCTATCAGTTCCTTATGACAAAACAAGAAGTCACCCAGCTGCTTTAATATTCAAGAAGTACACTGTCCCTACATTAGAGCTTCTTAAGACAAACTTTGATAAAGAATGGCTTTTGATCAAGAGGAACTCTTTTGTTTACATTTTCAAGACTGTTCAAATAGTTATCGTCGCACTCATTGCATCAACTGTGTTCTTGAGGACCAAAATGCACCACGAAAATGAAGATGACGGTGGTGTCTATGTTGGTGCCCTCATATTTGGAATGGTCATCAATATGTTCAATGGTTTCTCTGAACTCTCACTCATCATACAAAGGCTTCCTGTTTTCTACAAGCATAGGGACCTTCTTTTCCATCCACCTTGGACTTTCACTTTACCAACTGTACTCCTAAAGGTTCCAATTTCTGTGCTTGAGACTATTGTGTGGATGGTCATGACATATTATACCATTGGTTTTGCCCCCGAAGCTAGCAGGTAATTCAATAATCATGTCAAAGTACATTTCAATTTGTATATTTGAATCTCAGAAAAAGATGTCAAATGTACAACTTATCTTAAAGGACAAGCCAAGCGCGCAACACTACAAAATAGTTAAATAGATGTTTTGGTAGTTTGACATGAGAAATTTGCATACCTTGGCGGAGTATTGAATTTGACTTTACTGCTATTATCCCTTGCCCAGGTTCTTCAAGCAATCACTGTTGGTTTTTCTGATCCAACAAATGGCTGCTGGATTATTTAGGCTCACTGCAGGAGTTTGTAGGACTATGATTATTGCAAATACTGGTGGAGCACTCACGCTCCTTCTTGTGTTCCTATTGGGTGGTTTCATCCTGCCTAGAGGTTAGTTCAAGAACATTAACATGTAGAAGATAACACCATTTGTTTTCTATTTGTTACCGATTAAAAAAATTGCAGCCAGAAAATAGCAATATAAATGCTTAATTCTTTTTAGGGGATTGTTCACAAGTTTCAATCACTGACAAAGTTCTGGCTTAATTGTAACAGGTTCAATTCCAGACTGGTGGCGATGGGGATTTTGGGTTTCACCTCTATCCTACGGGTTCAACGCCTTCACTGTAAATGAAATGTTTGCTCCAAGGTGGATGAACAGACCTGTAAGTTCGCTTCTACCTTCTCCTTGTCCTTTACCACCTCTCTTGACCATATTATCAAGTGAAACATGAGACTACTCCAGAAAGAAACAATGTGATTTATCGAAGTTCATAACCATATATAATCCATTCACAGGCCTCAGATGGAATTACTAGATTGGGTATGCAAGTGATGAGAAACTTTGACGTTTTTGCTGAAAAAAGATGGTTTTGGATTGGTGCTGCTGCTCTTCTGGGGTTCACAATTCTCTTCAACGTTCTTTTCACCTTTGTTCTTATGTATCTCAGCCGTAAGTATTCACTCCTCAAAATGTATAATGGGATTTGCTATTCAGTGCATTCTCTAAACTTATTAGATCTTTTGTCACCCTATCAGCTCTAAACAAGCCACAAGCTATATTATCCAAAGAGCAGGCCAGGGATATGGAAGCTGATCAAGAAGAAAGTAGGGACCCCCCTAGACTTAGAGTCAACAGGTCGAAGAGAGATGATCTCCCTCGATCCTTATCTGCAGCAGATGGAAACAGAACAAGTATGATCTTTACCCCATCAATCACAGAATATGTTTAGGAAATACAAGTAACGCTTACAATAAAATTATTCTCTTGCAGGAGAAATGGAAATCCGACGAATGAGCAGTCGTACCGGCTCTATTGGCCTCCATAGAAATGATGATGCAAATCTTGAGGCTGCAAATGGTGTTGCAGCAAAGAAAGGAATGATTCTGCCATTTACCCCACTGGCAATGTCCTTCGAGGATGTGAGCTACTTTGTTGACATGCCACCAGTAAGATTCATATCCTTCCACTCATTTTCACCTAATTAGTTTGATAATTTATCACCATTGTAGCTCTTCAATCTCCTTATCAGTGAGTATTCTATGATTGAACCTGAACCTACTTAATGATTTTTTCAGGAAATGAGGGACCAAGGAGTAACAGAGGACAGACTTCAATTGCTTCGTGAAGTGACTGGTGCATTTAGGCCAGGCGTATTGACAGCACTGATGGGAGTCAGTGGAGCAGGAAAGACTACACTCATGGATGTTCTAGCTGGACGTAAGACTGGAGGCTACATTGAAGGTGATGTAAGAATATCTGGATTTCCAAAGAATCAAGAAACATTTGCCAGAGTTTCAGGATATTGTGAACAAACTGATATACACTCACCTCAAGTAACTATCCATGAATCTTTGTTATTTTCGGCTTTCCTCCGGCTCCCGAAAGAAGTCAAAAATGAAGATAAGATGGTATGGAGTAACTCCTCCTTATGTTATAATGTAACAATTTTACAGGAAAAATACTGAGTTTTTCGTTGAAAACCTTTTTCCAGGTTTTTGTGGATGAAGTAATGGATCTGGTTGAGCTAGACAATCTCAAGGATGCAATTGTAGGTCTACCAGGAGTTACTGGTTTGTCAACAGAACAAAGAAAGAGATTGACTATTGCAGTAGAGCTTGTTGCAAATCCTTCAATTATATTCATGGATGAACCGACTTCTGGTCTTGATGCAAGAGCAGCAGCTATTGTTATGAGAACTGTGAGAAACACAGTAGACACAGGGAGAACTGTCGTCTGCACAATACATCAACCAAGTATCGATATATTTGAAGCATTTGATGAGGTAAAATAAGTGATTTTCTTAACTTCCACACCATCCAGTCTGAAAAAGAAATGTCTCTTAGCTCTGTAAGCCCCCTTTCTCTAATATGTGTTTTCTTCTGCACATCAGCTGCTTCTTATGAAAAGAGGCGGACAAGTAATCTATGCAGGCCCATTAGGTCGACATTCTCAGAAAATTATTGAGTATTTCGAGGTACTTACTGATTCTTGAACTATACATTCAAATAACTAAGAACCACCTCATATTTTGCTTATGAGTGTCAAAGGAAAGTGCACTAATTCAACTATCTAATGCAGGCAATTCCAGGAGTTCAAAAAATTAAAGAGAAGTATAATCCAGCTACCTGGATGCTAGAGGCAAGTTCAATTTCCACAGAAACTCGACTAGGAATGGATTTTGCTGAATACTACAGATCATCAGCTTTGCATCAGTAAGTAAAAATGAGTGAACTGCAAAATGTCTTTGGCACATTCGAAAAAAAACTAATGAAGTATGTTGCTTCATGCAGACGAAACAAGGCTCTTGTCAATGATTTGAGCGCACCTCCTCCTGGAGCCAAAGACCTCAACTTTACCACACAATATTCCCAGCCCACATGGGGCCAGTTCAAGTCCTGCTTATGGAAACAATGGTGGACTTACTGGAGAAGTCCAGACTATAACCTTGTCAGATTCTTCTTTAGTCTGGCTGCAGCGCTAATGATAGGGACAATTTTCTGGAACGTTGGCAGTAAAATGTATCTACCTCTTATCTAAAATTAACCCACAGATTTCACGGGGTTTTTTTAAACCAGACAATCTAAAAGGTCGTTACTAACTCCATAAGTCTGTTTTTTTCTGTGTTACAGAGAAAGTAGCAGTGATCTAATGATAGTCATCGGGGCAATGTATGCAGCTGTACTGTTTGTTGGAATCAACAATTGTTCGACTGTACAACCAATTGTAGCCGTTGAAAGAACCGTCTTTTATAGAGAAAGGGCTGCTGGGATGTATTCAGCATTACCATATGCTATGGCACAGGTAAGCATCATCCAGCTAAATTGTAACAACATATTAAGCAGTCATATCTTTTTTACAGGACATTTTCTTATTCATTCTCAGTAATTGATGTAATACATTTGGCGTGCAGGTAATTGCAGAAATACCATACATACTCATCCAAACAACATACTATACTCTTATAGTGTATGCTATGATTGGCTTTGAGTGGACGGCGGCTAAATTTTTCTGGTTCTATTTTGTAACCTTCTTCTCCTTCCTATACTGGACATACTATGGAATGATGACTGTTTCCATCACACCGAACCACCAAGTAGCTGCGATCTTTGCTGCAGCATTCTATGCTCTCTTCAATCTTTTCTCCGGTTTCTTCATTCCCAGACCGGTAAGTCAAATGTTCTTTACAAGCATTCAAACATATAAATAATCTTGCACATAACAACAATACTAATATTTCTCATTAAAATCTCAGAGAATTCCCAAGTGGTGGATATGGTATTACTGGATCTGTCCAGTTGCATGGACTGTTTATGGTTGCATTGTATCACAGTATGGTGATGTGGAGGCTACTATCATAGTCCCAAATATGTCTCCAAACCCTATGATTAAGGACTACATTAAAGATCATTTCGGATACAATCCAGACTTCATGGCACCAGTTGCTGTGGTTTTGGTTGGTTTTGCAGTCTTTTTCGCCTTTATGTACTCTTACGCTATTAAGACATTGAACTTCCAAACAAGATAGATAGTTATGGATAGTTACAAAAGCTTGTACATATTGCCTGAAGCCACCTCTTATCTTCACAAAAGAATGTGGCAATTGTTATATATTTATTTTTAAGAGACATAAAAAGGTTCATACACCTCTAGGTCTAGGATCTTTAGTATGTGTTTGTATTTAGGAGTTTTGCAGATAACTATTTCTATAGCACTGAGGAATATTCATTCTTGTAAGATTCAAGTGTAGTCTCCTCAGAATAGCACAAAAATGTAAGCAATGACTATGCTTCCACAGGGCAAAATGTAATTGTAAATTACTGATGCTTATATGCAATTAAGATTATTTTTTCTCTACTTCATGGAGTGTGTAATACATAATGTTCACAGGAAAAATCAGCATCCACAAAGTTGGTATTTTGATTATACAATTACTAATCCACACCCAAACAGACATGCACAATCTTTTCTTTTTCCTTATTGTTGAGGTGTTCTACTTGCCAGCATTTCGGTAGTTGATTTATCGGATGATCACTCAATTAGGAGTAATTATTATCTCAGAAAATTACTTTTTTTTATTGACAAAAATTAAAATCAAGAAAAGATAACTATGTGAAATAATAACTATTAAGTGAGAAAAATCAACCTAGCATTTAGGAGAATTACGATCCTTGACAAATTGAGTCAAATTTCGATGTTTATATTGAGAAATTTACTACTACATCCGTTCACTTTTACTTGTCACTTTTGACATATCAAGAAAAGACAATGATATTTTTCCATGTTTACCCTCATCAGTAAATACTCCTTCTTCAAATCATTTTTCAAGACTTAATACGAAACATCATTTAATAGTGATAGTTTGATAAACTACATATATCAATACTCGTTTTCTTAATGAGTGTGCCAAGTCAAAATGAGACAAGTGACAGAATGAAGTATTTAACCACTTAAACTTTGTTATCCCCTTGACAAGGGTTCAAATACTTAGACACTTGTAACAAATATTTTTTTATAATTTTAGATTTATAGAAATTCATAAACTGTTAAATTATGAATTCGCCTCTATCACAAAAGCATCTTACCATAATGCGAAATATTAGGTCCAAAGATAAAGACAGGTTCCTTGTATTACCATGAAGACTCTGCCAGCGGAATTTCCTTCTTTCCATAAATCACTTTAGATGCGTCACAGTTCACATGTCATCTTTCAATTTCCATAGCCTAATTTATTCCCCTTTAAACTTGTCCGATTAAATTTTATTTAGACATTTCAATTATATTTTGATTAAATACTTAAATAATGTGATATATTTTTAAAAAATAGCTTATCTATACAAGGTCGTGTTAAATTTTTTTGTTCATAATCCACATTAAATATAACAAAATTTGACGCCAACAAAATATACTTATTTTTGACAAACTTTAAAAATTAAAATTGCTCAAAAATATACTCCCTTTATTTTAATTTATTTATCTAATTTTGTTTTATCATGAATCTTAAAAAAATTAAATTTTGTGTTTTAAATTAAAAATATGAAAAATGTATTAAAATATTCTTTAATTTCATAATTTTAAATATGTCAAGTAAAAGATTATTCATTGTTTTTTATAAAAAAAATAGATAAAATAATATGTGATAGTACAAACAAATTAAAACGGATAGAGTAGTATACAGTCACTTTGAAGCTACTCAAACGTGGGAATAATTTTTGTCATTTTTCTTGTGAAATTTACACGGTCTTGTCGCCGCATTTTCTTAGAATAAGCCCTCATAAGCAGATTTTTCTAGTATTTAACACTCTTTCTCTCTTTTCCCTTTTCTCAACAAAAACAAAATACTCTGTATTTCTTCTTCTTCTCTCACAAATCACAATGTTCTCATTGAATGGAACCAATTTTCCGGTAAATAACATTCTTACCCCAAACCCCATTTCTTGTTAGCTCTTAAATCATGGAATTCTTGATCAAATTTTATGATGAATTTCTTTGAATCTTTCATTTTCCAGATTAGTCTTGCAAATGTTTTTGTCTGATCAGATTTTTGTTTTTGCAGAACGATTCGCTATCTGGGGTTTCAAGATGTTTGATTCAGTCCCGGAAAAAGGTGTCTTTTCCTATGGTGGTGGCCTCTGTGAGCCCAAATGGAAGACCGGCAGACCGGAATGTGAGTGTTTTAATGGAAAATACTTTGAAGGAGATGAAGGAAAATTCTCCAGTTATAGAGAAAGATTCTAAATCGACGGTCACTGGTGGAGTCGGCGATGTGTACGGCGAGGATAGTGCCACTGAAGATCAAACTATTACTCCTTGGAACTTCTCTGTTGCTAGGTGAAAAGATTCGATTTTTACGTTTTGTTTCGATATTTTCTATGCTCTCTATCAAAATTCCACGTCATCTTGTCTAGTGCGGAGTGGACACAAATCAATAGTAATTTATTTTCGAGAAAATGTTTTTCAAAATATATGACCAATCGAACTTGAGAAAATTGGAAAGCTTTTATACTAACACACCCTGGTTTCTGAAATTTGGTTTTTTAATTTGTGTTGGTTTTTGTCATAAATTATTTGAATCTGTTAAAAAATGATTTTTTTGTTCTTATTATTTTCATTTTTATAATGCCACTTGATTGATTGTTTTTTTCCTGGTGTCTTTATATGTTAGTTTAAAATTGTATCTTTCCATTTAAGGTCACCTGAAAATGATGTAATAGAATGGGATACTTGTTGATCTCCTTAGTTTTTTGATGTTAAAGAAAATGAACATCATTGGTGAACCTGAGAAGTGTTTCTTCATTTGCATCCATTATGAACATGATTCTGTTCTTTGGTGAGCAGCGGATACTCATTGTTGCGTAATCCACACTACAACAAAGGGTTAGCTTTCAGCGAGAAAGAAAGGGATTCCCACTATTTACGTGGTCTTCTTCCTCCTGTGGTTTTTAATCATGAGCTTCAGGTTGTCCATGTTGTGTTTTTGCATAGCCTTAATTATGTCTCTCCCAGTATTCCTCTTCCTGACCAAATGTAAGCTCTCTATTTAACTGCATTGTTGTGTCACTTCTTCTGTCAGGTTAAGAAATTGATGAACAATCTGCGTCAGTATGATGTACCACTGCAAAGGTACATGGCCATGATGGATCTTCAGGTAGTAGCACATAATATATCTATGTAATGCTGATGATTAGTTGCTGCTTTCTGTTAAAGTTATACTTTAGTATTAAAGAAACAATGGCATAATAATAATTGGAGTCTGATTACATCTAAGACGTCCCAAACAAATAGATCTTGCTTGGATCAAGTCCTTGTACATTTTTATTCCCAATTTATTGGCATCATAATATACAAATTCTTGCATCCTGGTGCAGGAGAGAAATGAGAGGCTATTCTACAAGCTTCTTATGGAAAACGTGGAAGAGCTTCTCCCGGTAGTTTATACTCCAACAGTAGGTGAAGCATGCCAGAAGTATGGTAGCATCTTCAGACGACCTCAAGGCCTTTTTATCAGCTTGAAAGAAAAGTATGTGTTTGGAATTCAACAGATAATTTTCAAATTAGTGGCCCAAGTTTTTTTTTATTACATTTGGATCTGATTTGTTATAGCCATTTGCAGAGGCAAAATTCTTGAGGTATTAAAGAATTGGCCTGAGAAGAAAATTCAAGTTATTGTTGTAACTGATGGAGAACGAATATTAGGCCTTGGAGACCTAGGTTGCCAGGTATGTTCTATATGGACTTCACACTAATTTTTGGAATCATGTTAGGTGAGTTCCAAGGAAAAACAGAAAACTAATTATCTGTTTGTTTAACTGATGTTCCCAGTTTCTCTATGCACCAATATATATTTTAAAACATATATATGACATATCTGCCCACATATTTCTCTTAGGTATCTAAAGACATATTAATGACAATCAATTCATCTTGACAGGGAATGGGGATACCAGTAGGGAAACTCTCTTTATACACCGCTCTTGGAGGCATTCGGCCGTCATCTGTAAGTTTCTGTAGGGAAAATGTAACAGTTGTTAGAAATGGACATGATGCCTTTCTTTCACAAATAGTGTTGTATCTCATTGATGTTCGGTGAACTCAATCAAATCTTACATCTGCCAAAATGTTAAATAATCATATGGTCTGAGACTGTGTTATCTGACTGTTTTCTGCACATCGTTTTGCATAGAAACCTGCAAATAGCATCATGTTACTTTATAGTTGCCCAGCTACTTGGCACTTGAAAAGCATTAGTTAGCATTATCAGTCAGGCAGAGCCTTATCTACTTGCTTTTACCTCCACCTAACCAATGGAGAAAAATCGGTAGATTAATTATCCTTTCTTCCTTTGCAGTGCTTGCCAGTAACCATTGATGTGGGTACAAACAATGAGAAATTGTTAAAAGATGAATTTTACATTGGGCTCAGACAAAGAAGAGCTAGAGGACAGGTTCACAATTTTTATTTCCTACAATGCTAGGTCATAGAGTACATTTCGTAGAAGGTTGTATATGTTTTTAACTTTCTTCTTTTGATGGTTCGTCCACATTCAGGAATATGCTGAACTCTTGGATGAATTTATGTCTGCTGTCAAGCAAACTTACGGAGAGAAAGTGCTCATTCAGGTTGGTTGTCTTCTGATGAAGTTGTACATATGTATATTGAACTTTATTCTGTGTTCTAACTTCATGACATACATCAATAGTTTGAAGACTTTGCGAATCATAATGCATTTGACCTTCTTGCGAAGTATGGAACTAGCCACCTTGTTTTCAATGATGACATTCAGGTAAGATAAGGACTCAAATATTGTAATGCTGTCATAGAAGTGGTGTTTCAATGACTGATACACGCATTCTGTCACTAACATCTTCCTGTTCTGTGTTATCCTCCAGGGGACTGCATCTGTGGTCCTAGCAGGGATCATGGCAGCACTAAACTTAGTGGGGGGAAACTTGGCACAGCATAAATTTTTATTCCTGGGAGCTGGAGAGGTAATGATGTTTTGACATACAGCTTTTGGTTTTGCCCTCATATTAGCTAACAACCTTGCTCGTTTAGCAAAATGAAGTTTGATTTTCATTATGTTTAATACCAGAGGTGGATTTTTTCAGTGTTGAAAGCTCCAAAGTTGTACTTGGAATTTCTCAACGCCTTCCTCCTTTAAGGCCTTAGCAGTTTAAGAGCTGGATTTGATCATATATTAGTTTCCCTTCCATTGTATATCTCTGTAGATTTCCGTTATGCCCCTTAAATCACTTATTGACAATGCAGGCTGGTACCGGGATAGCAGAACTCATAGCTCTTGAGATGTCAAAGCAGGTTTGGCCTTGAAGGAAACTATTTCTCTTTGTTTTGACTTTTGACTAAAGATCTTGTGTCAAAAGTTTCTACCACCTTTATAAAAACGAAATATGTCAAATGATTTATGCAATAGTGTTCTTTGTGTAGACTGGAGCCCCTCTAGAAGAGACACGAAAGAGAACCTGGATGGTGGATTCTAAGGTATCTGAAATTGTCTGTATTAGATATTTTTATTCTTTCAATTAGTCTTCCAGCAGCTCATTGATTACTAAGCATCCACACATCATTCTTCCTCTAGGGGTTGATAGTTAGGTCTCGTATGGAGTCACTTCAACATTTTAAGAGGCCCTGGGCTCATGACCACGAGCCAGTAAAAGAACTGGTGAATGCTGTGAAGGTACAAATATATCACCTCCTCCCAGTTTCATTATCCTCCCCCTCGAAGTCTCATCCTTAACTCGTATTATTGTGTACCAGTTAATTAAGCCAACCGTCTTGATTGGGTCTTCTGGCACTGGGAAGACGTTTACTAAAGAAGTGGTACAAGCTATGGCAACCTTCAATAAGGTACTATTCCTTGTTCCTTGAAATCCTTCTCGGAGAAAAGCTGCATTCTGTAAGTCCACCTAGTTTGGGTAAAAGACTTAAGCAAGAATAATTTATTGTTCTAAATGGTTTGTAATGCAGAAACCAGTTATTTTTGCTCTCTCCAACCCAACATCACAGTCTGAATGTACTGCTGAAGAGGCTTATACATGGAGTGAAGTAAGTTATTGGACAGTCCATTTTTTAGGTTGAAGTTGGTATTACTCTGTCAATGTTCTGTTTTCTTGCAGTTCTAAAATTTTTCCATATCCATACAGGGGCGGGCCATTTTTGCTAGCGGGAGTCCATTTGCTCCAGTTGAGTACAAGGGGAAAGTTTTCGTGTCTGGTCAGGTCTGAAATGTCAAAACATATGGCTTTACATTTTTCCTAAATACATTTAAATTTCATAACATTATGTACTCAATTTCTCTCTAGGGAAATAATGCATACATCTTCCCTGGTTTGGGTCTGGGACTTATAATATCTGGTGCTATTCGTGTTCATGATGACATGCTCCTGGCAGCCTGTAAGTTCTGCATAATGTTACTCTACTATTTATGATAATATCTGGTGCAATTCGCGTTCTGATCAACTTCTATCTCTCGATTATTTTCTGGATTATAACTTTTGTGCATATGCTACTGTAAACATTTTCCTGGAATTGGAATCTTTGATACCTTTACACTAAAGTGGTGCCTTTCATCCTCATAAAATCTTACATTTCTATCTCCGAATTCTTTCATCTGAACAGCGGAAGCTTTAGCAGCAGAAGTAAGTCAAGAGAACTTGGAGAAGGGACTAATATACCCACCATTTGCCAACATAAGGAAGATTTCAGCTCACATTGCTGCCAAAGTAGCTGCCAAAGCATATGAGCTCGGTAATTTTCGCCTCTACAATCTCTGGAGAACTTTAAACACTTTTTTTTCAACATGTATCTATCAAATATAGTATTGATGTTCATTTCCTTTTGCTCAACAGGCTTGGCCACTCGTCTACCTCAACCGGAGAACCTAGTAACATATGCTGAGAGTTGCATGTACAGTCCAAGTTATCGTAGCTATCGCTAAGTCAAGGAAGATACATAAAATTAGTAGTCATTGATTTTCATAGCTTTGAAGATTAGTGTACTCATGGAGATGGTACTAATTTAGGAATATATAGATAATTTTTAGTTTTGTATTGGCCACTTAACATCTTATGTGTAATTCTGACCCATTGGGTCAGCACGGGCCACTGGTCCTCACTCCTTGTACTGATGTTTAGCTAATATAAAATAAATAAATTTTACGTATCTTTCTAACCAAAAAAAAATGTGGAGCTAATCGTACGTATAAAACGTTGTTAATGCACAAAATTATAAGCAAGAAGCAGCTAATATGCATTTTGGTGGAGAAACAGTTTTCGCATCTCGGTCTCCCGACATGCCTCCACGGGTCCTTAAGCACAGGAATGACTCTCAAACGCAATCGCTGCACATCTCTGGCCAAAATAGCATCCAGAAAGGTCAAATGATCATCCAACTAAACCGATTCATATCAGAGCAAGGTGAGCCAGCTTCAGTAAATAAGTTGTCTGTTGAGATGTATTATTATTTATTTAAATATAAATATATCAACAAGGTCGTTGTAGTATAGTGGTAAGTATTCCCGCCTGTCACGCGGGTGACCCGGGTTCGATCCCCGGCAGCGGCGTTTCTTTTTTTGTTGTGTTTCATTTTATTTATTTATTAAAACTAAACAATTTATTGGAGTAATATTTATGTAAGTCCTTTTTGTACACCTACCAACTAAAAAAGAATTTGTTGGATAGGGTGAGCAGAACAGAATAGTGTGGAAGAATATTTATTTATGTATATATAGAAAAAATAATAAAAAGTGACCCTAACTAAAAGCTAACTTTTGAATGGTTGCATTTACGCTAAAATAAAATATGAAATATCCAAAGTTGTATCATTGAGTAAAGAGGGGATAATTCTCCAGAGATAGACATATATAGTGCAATTTATGAAAGAGCAATAATATTGCATGTGCCATGATGTAAAGTACTATAAAGGGAAAAGAAAAAGGTGCCAATAATGTATTTAATTTGGACAAAGGCTTGCTATTCTTATCAACATTGTATCATGATAAGGGAATCGAAAGTTTATTAAATATATATATATATAAAACAACTACTCCCTTTTTTTTGTTCTCCATTGTGATTCAATTTATCCGTATTAGAGCCTAAGATTATGGTAAATGAAATATATAGCTAAGAACCATGAGCATGATGACATTTCTTTTTATTTATTCCAGCCTTTGTTAGATAAAAGTTACTCGATACGTGTAATAATGGGAGGTAATAGATACCTTGTATAATTAATTGAGATGCGTGCAAGTTGATCCAAACACCACTCTTATTAAAAGAAAGTCAATTTTGAAAGTAAAGAGCATTCCTACGAATATGAAATGTGATGATATAATAAATCTCCAAATATCATCCTAGAAAAAAGAATTTAGGGAATAAAGCTATAATGATATGATCTCTTCTCCAATACTTCATTCTCAATTATTCCAATTTGGGCTCTCACTAATTTATAAATTCAATTTTCCTTATTAAGTCACTTCAAGGAATGATACTGTTTTTTAATATTCCCCACTCCACTTCTGTATTGGACTCTTTAAGTCATGAGTTACATCAATGTAACCAAGTCAGCCAAGCACGACAAGTGTCATACTACCCCATGCTCGTGGGTTTAAGCCATATTTTGAGGATGAAAAGAATCATGTTGAGAGGGTATCCCTAGAAATGGGCATGACGTCCCTAGAAAATGAGTTCTACAACCTACAAATTCATATTCAGTCGGACTTCAATACATATACCAGACATCATGTGGGAAATAAAAAAAAAGTTTATCATATACTTTCTCTTGATTTGTACACAAATTATTTCTTATAAATATTTAAGAAATTCAAAAAATTATAACTATTTAATAAATTTCTTACTAAATTTAGAGAAAAAAAATCGATTTAGGTGAACCTTGAACCCATATCTTCTAAGCTAGGTCCGCCTTAGGTCCTTTTTTTGCTCCTATATAAACCACCTTACCCTTATTCCATTTCCCATTCCCTTCTCCATATTCAGCATACAATTTCTAAGTATATTAGTATTATTATTATCTTTTAATTACTCTATTTGTGTGTCTATAATTCATTGTTACTCGTATGGAAAGAAATAATAACTTGCATCGTCAAGTTGCTAGCCTTAGGCAGTCCCTTTTCGATCAGGTTCCTCTTTTTTTTCTTTTCTTTTTTTTGTATTTATTATTAGGGGCATTGATATCGCAAAATGCCCTACAACTAGTTAAATAGCTCAAAGTTATCCTTTCTACCAACCGTTAATTCAAACAAAAAAAATGACTAATTTTTTTGTCCTTGAACTATTCGAAATTGGACGGTTTTAATTAGATAGTAGGTTTTAATTGGTTTGAGTCACTTGCATGGGTGCAGGGATATGTTGATGAGCAATTTATTGAGTTGGAAGAGCTACAAGATGATGCTACTCCTAACTTTGTGGAAGAAGTTGTTACTTTGTTTTATAATGATTCTGCTAGGTTAATCCATAATATTGACCAATCATTGTGAGTTTTTTTTTCCTCTTAGACATATATAATGCACTGATTAATTAATATAATTATTTAATTTGTTGAATGTTTAATTATTTTAGGGAAGAACATCCTCTTGATTTTGCAAAGCTTGACAACTATATGTATCAGTTTAAGGGCAGTAGTTCAAGGTTAGAAATTAACAAGATGGTTATATGATAAACTAGATACTTATAATAATTAATGAAAATGATAATTTCCTTTAATTTATCATCAAACTTAGTATAACAACTTTTTTTCATGACTAATTGTATACAGCATTGGAGCCAAGAAAGTTAAAATTGAATGTACACAGTTCATGGAATACTGCCGAGCTGGAAACGTGGAAGGGTAATTAATCGTCATTAATATAAATAATTTTTTACACTATCAACATAATTTAATATGTTATAACATGTTACGATCAGAAATCTAATATCAATTATCAATATTTACTCCAGGACATTATTATAAGTGACTAGCTTGCACTATTATTACGAAAAGGGAGAAAGTACACATGGAAAAAAAGTTGAAAGTATTTTTAACTTGGACCGTATAGATAAAATGTAACCTTAGAAATTACATTGTATGTACCTATTGACCTTGAAAATAGCCTTAAATTTTTAACTTTCAATTTCTGGCCCATTAACAAAACTTCAAGGTTAAAAGTCGATGTCTATCTAATTTCTAATGAATATTCTTACTCATTTATAGTATTATTTATACCCAAATATTAATCCTCTGGAACTTACTTGTCGTAGTTGATGGTTTGCAAGATGCTCTTACATGCCTACTGGCTTATTTAGAATTTACTTAAATATGGTTCTTTACTAGTCGACATTTTTTGTCGAGACAAAGAATATATCATAAACTATTCATGAATCACAAAATTGTACACTAGTCATGTTTTGTCAAGGCATATATTCTACTCTTTTCAGACCTCATTGTGAGATTATGTGATTAATTTTTTCCTTTATTTTAATTTCTTCGTAAATTGAAGCAGATGCAAGAGAACTTTTCAGCAATTAAAGAGAGAATATGCGATACTCAGAAAGAAGCTAGAGTTTATTTTCAGGTAGCAACAAATATACTCGAATTATTTCTGCTAATTAATTAATTAATTAAAATGAATGTGATGAAATTTGTTACTGTATATATGCAGTATGCAAGACAAGCTGGACCAACTGAAACGGCGTCGTATCGCCCAAAGTAACTATGTTAGAGATATAATCTAAGTGACTCATGATGCAAGTTAAAAATGCACAACTCCTTGTTAAATGTAATAATAAAGGGAAGGATTTGTATTAGCATTAATTAGAGTTTATTAATTAGAGTTACACCTTACAGTATGTTATGGATGAATGAAATATATATACAGAATTCGACAATTCTAAAGAATGGGACTAAGCAACTTTTTTAGATCTCATTCTTTAATATAACATCAACATAACAATAACATTATAAAGCAATATAGGCATTTATCCCATCCATCCACCGAGAAAAACACCTGCCTTACACTAAAAGTTCACGCGCTTCTTTATTCAAAACAAAAAAGAATATTCTGAAATGAACCCACATATAAAAAAGTGGGTTGGTCTGCTCATTATTTGTGTTCACACATTTTTTTCAAAGGACAGAAATCACATACTTTTAAGGCAAAATTACCATTTGTCCCTTATAAGTTTATAATTACAGAAATCCCTCAAAAATTTAAAAACGGATACAATAATATAAGCATTAATCTGATGCGCAAGATGCATTAATCGTTAAGTAAGATATATTACATTTTATACATGATACACTAATTTGATGTACATTTTATACATGATACACTAATATGATGCGCGAGATACACTAATGTGATGTGCAATATACACTAATTTGAGGCGCGAGATACACTGATCTGATGCGCGAGGTACATTTTATACATGATATACTAATCTGATGCCCGAGATACACTAATCTGATGAGTGAAAATGAGGAATTTTGGAGATTTGTAAAACTTATAAGGGATAATGGTAATAAGTAAACTAAAATGTGGGATTTTTGTAATTTTTCCTTTTTTCATTATTGCAATATTCGTGAGTTTAGCATTTGAAAAGTAAGGCTCATATATTACTTTTGACTGATTTTTTTCCTTTTATAGCATGAAAAGTTTGGCCCAAAAACTACATTTGGGCTTAAATGAGTGATGTTCTAGTCCGACCGGTTCGATTTTAAAGTGAAATTAGAAGACACTTAATCCATTTTTAAATGGGAAAATTAGCAATTAAGTCATAATACCTAACATAATTAGTCAAAATAACAACACTTTAAAATATTTATTTAAAATGACAGAATGACAATATTTTTATAAAATAATATGTATTCAAATTTTAGTATTTTAAATTAATTTTATTTATGGAAAGAGTCCTATATTAGACCAAATTATATATCAATAACCGTTTAAAGTGAAAAAAATAAATTAAACCAATACCATTAACCTTTTTTCATCACCATTCACGTTTCTTCCCCAACTTTCACGTTTCTTCCCCACCTTTCACGTTTCAAGTTTATCTTTCTTCAAGGTGTTAAATTGTTGTTCATCAAGAAATTTTCTTTATTGTTAAACGAAATCTCTTTATTAATTCAAGCAGATTTCTCGGTTGGCAAGGTAATTTCCATTATCAATTTTGATTTTTTTTATTTGATGTTTAAATAACTGATTCTATACATTATGGATTTTCAGTCAAATTTTTCAATTTTTATGTGATTTTGTTTAAATATTCATCATATATTTATTACTTTCAATTTTTTTTTGTGATTTTCTTTTAATTTTTCAGATTTTGTAGATTCTAGAAATTCATATATATGTTTGTTTTGTTTGATATTTAATACATTTTAAAATTGATAATATCGAAATTTGCTTTTAGGGTTTTAGATTATGGGGAAAGCATTATTGTCAATCAGAATTACTAGAAGTATACCAAATAATATTCAAAATTTTGGGGAATTTCCCTCATTTGATTTGTGTATTACCCAAGGGTTGC
>NW_006238964.1:1847797-1856107 GCF_000226075.1 Solanum tuberosum | reverse complement strand
GAAAAAAGCTATAAATCCCAATGCATACAAAGATTTCACTGATTCAATAAGGAAAAAAACACAACCCTCTTGTACTCGACATATACGAATATCTCATCCAAACAAATAAAAAAATACAAAAAAAATACCTGATTGTTTTTCGATTGTTCACTGGATGCGACAAATTTATAGTTGTCAATTTAAAAAAATTTTGTTTCAAAAATATGTCGTATTCAACTTGAAGAAGTTTTGAAAGTTATCAGATGAATGATTCGGAAGACAAACTAAATTATTTAATTTTTTTTTGATGTTCTTAAGAAGAAAGCAAAAATACGCTCGACGTAAAGATGGCTATTTATGCTCTTTTCAAAACGTAACTGATTTGTATTTAATTTTTTTTTTACCTTTTTTGATTTTTTTTGTTCCATGATTTTCTCTGTTCTGTTATTAATTATTTGTATTCTTTCAAATTAATCAAAATAAAAAAAAATACATAACTAATCTCTTAACAAACTAAAATAATGACATTTTTAATAAATAATGAAACTATTGCTAAGGAGTCCCACTAAAAGCTAGAATATTGCTCTTTTGAAAAATTTCCCTTTAAAAATAGGCTAATATAACCCAAATTTAATTATACAAAACCTTGCTGGATTATTTTGTTTTTATTTGATATTCATATTATATAACATCATAATAAAAAAATTAAATACTCAAAACATTATATAATAAATTAAAATCCATTTGATACCTCTTCAACTATAATATAAATAAAAATTAAAGCAATATATCTGTAACTATCAATTCTTCACATTTTATCCAAATTGTCTTAGCTATGAAAAAAAGAAGAAGAGAGAATGACTCACCATGGTTCTCGTTATAAGTACAGCATTACAAACAAAAATAGACACGCAACTCAACACTTGTTAAAACATATTTTGTAACGTAAACATCAGTTACACTAAAATTTTAGAAAAAAAGTAATGTCACCCATGTGAAAGAAAGAAAAAGAAGAAAAGCTAAAAAGGAAAGAGGACAAATTAAAGATTGTTCACGTGTTATGTGTTATTATTACAAGTGAAAATATAAATATTCATTTGAATAAAATATATAAAAAAAAACACTTATTAAAACATTTTTGTAACTTAAAGGTCTGTGAAAACGAAAACATTTATATGGAAGAAAGAAAACAATGAAGAGCACAAAAAATGACAAATCAAAGATTATTCATATTTTATGTGTTGTTTTTTATTACAAATAAAAATACAAACATGCAATAAAACACATAACAAGGAAACATTTGTTAAAACATTTTGTTGTAATGTAAAAATTTGTTACACAAAAGTTCTAAAAATGTTAAATAAAGTCACACCCGTGTGGGAGAAAGAAAATTTAAGAAGAGCTAAAAAAGATAAAATAATATATATTTATTTATACGTATTTAAGTATGAATGTTGTATTCTTAAATAGATTCGATTGCGCTAACACTAATACACCGTATTTTATGAGAACACATATCTATATTTTTCTTTTTATTTCAATTAGTTTCGGTTTTTTTAACAAACTTTATTCCCAAGCCCCCCTTAAATAATTTGATTTAAAAAAAAAAAATCAGAATATATCAACAGTTTCACAAGGAAGGTAAATATTTAAAAAAAATTACAACTAATAATTAAACTATAAAGGGATAAGCGTTCTAGACAAAACGCTAGTACTTAAAAATAATTTGATTTCATCAAAAAAGTATCAAAATAAAGCATATAAATATAATATTTAAAACCTCAAGGAAGGTAAGTTCTATGAATACAAATATGGAAGGATGTTTATGACATTAATTGTGTAACCTAGTCATTATTAAGTTAATAAAAAAGAATCTTTGACTATTTCATAATATTAATGTATTTTAAAATTTCATAATCAATGATTGATTACTAATAATTAAAGAGTTGCAAAATTAAAAATATAATTGACAATAATTATGTTTATCTTATTTTATTTAATTCATCATTTATTTATTAATTTTCTAAAATAAATTATAAGTCAAAATTAAATTATCATTTTTTTGTATATTCATGTTTTGAGTTGAGTCTTTTTATGATTTTTTTAAAAGTAAAGATAAAGTTACTTACATTAAATAGAAAGAAAGTAAAAATTGTAATAAGTAAAAATAATTTATGCAGGTAGAGAAATACTCGTGACAGATAAATATTAATAAATATGACAATTTTATTTATTTATTTTTCTAAAATAAATCATAAGTCAAGAATAAAATATCATGTTTGAATACTTATTTTTTGAGTTGAACCTTTTTATGATTTTTTACAAAATGAAGTTAAAGTTACGTAATTTTATTTTTTTTTAAAAAGAACTAACAAAATACTAAGGATTGTTATTAGTAAATATAATTTATGAAAACAAAGAAACACATGTAATAGATAAATGTTTGATAAAATGACAATTTTTTATTATTTTCTACCTCTAACTGATGAATACTAACGGATGTGACAATTTCATCTATTTATTTATTTTCTAAAAAAAGTCATAAATCAAAATTAAAACATTATATTTGGAATTGATTCTTGTCATGATTTTTTAAAAGAATGAAGTTAAAGCTACTTAATTTTAAAAAAGGAAAAAAAGGAAATATAAAAAATGTATTTTTGCAAATAAGGAAATACTTATGGCCGGTGAATATTAACATATATGACAATTTCATTTATTTATTTATTTTCTAAAAATGGCATACATAGTAAATATCATGTTGAGTTTTTATAATTTTAAAAAAATAAAGTTAGTTATAAATTAATTAAAAAAATGAAGTTAAATTTCATTTGTCTATTTGTTTTCTAAACAAAGTTATAAATCAAAAGTAAAATATTATTTTTTGAATATTTAAATTTTGAGTTGATCCTTTTTATGATTTTTTTTAAAAAAAAATAATGAAGTTAGAGTTACTTAAATTTAAAAATAAAAATAATAAAATATTAAGAATTTATATTTTATATCATGATAATAAACTTATGCTCTTAAATTTGTTCGTTATTATCTCTAATTTTCGGCTAACCTTTTGATGTTTAAATATAAATTTTTCTTTACATATTATCAGTATTAGAGTCATATATTTTTGCGAATCATTTTTTTATTCTCTCTCTAGTTCTCGCTCAACTTGCATTTTTTTATGGGCATCACATGGTAAATCACCATTCAACTTCTTATAAATAATGTTAGGATGGGTCGGCTCATCCTCAGAATTCAAGAAAGAGAAAAAGACAGAACAAAGTCATTTTATTTTTGTGACACATCTACTCGACTTGTAAGTTCTCCGATTAATCCTATCACAACCTAGTAGCCAAGAGTTGAAATCTCATTCTAACTTAATTGAGTGCAGGGAAATCATGAATTGAGGGTTTTTGTCGACTCTTTGATCTTAGGAAAGAATGGTGATTTTCTTTTCCAGCGATTTCGATAAGTATCATTGGTACAAATCCATTTTATTAATTGATTTATTGATATTTTTAGCCAGATTTAAAATTCCATTCTAACCTAAGATTCTTGTGGTTCTTGAGTGCAGGAGAAATAATAACGAAAGGTTTTCGTCGATTCGTTGATCTTAAAAATGGACGGTAATTTTCTTTTTCAATGATTTTAGTAAGTATTAGTGGTACATATCCATTTTATTAATTAATTAATTGATATTTTTAGCCGAGATTGAAATCTCATTCTAACTTAAAATTCTTGTGATTCTTCAGTGTAGGAGAATCAGAAACTGACGGTTTCTGCCCACTCTTTAATCTTAGAAATGGATAACAATTTCTCATCGGCGAAGACACTAGTGGCTGAGACAGTGGGGGAAGAGATAAATGAGGAGAGGGTAAAGATGGATATAAAGAATCCGCAAGAGGTGGAGGTAGATATGAAAATAATGACCTGGTTGTTTACAGTGAACATCCTAGTTACCATGTAAGGACTCACACCAACCAGATTCTGGCCTTTTCTTTGCACTAGGACTATTTTCATAGCATTGGTTTAGAGGGGAACTAATGAAGGAGATGTCCAAGAGAACCTTGGTTGATAAGATGAGGGAGGAGGCAGAGAGAACCATGGCTGAAACGTTAGGGAAAGAGATGAAAGAGGAGGGGACGCAAGTGGATATCAAAAATCTGCAGATGGCGGAGATGGATATCGATTTCTCATCGGCAGAGGGCACAATGGGGGAAGAGACAAATGAGGATGGGGCGGAGGTGGATATTGATTTCTCATCGGTAAAGGTCATGGTGACAGAGAAGGTGGATGAAGAGATTAAAGAGGATGGGGCAGATATGGATACAAATAATCCGGCAGAGGAGGAACCCTTTGGTAACTATTTACCCTGTGACTCTAATTATGCTTGAATTAGGACGACGGTGGTGAATGATGGATCGTCATATACGTACCAAAGAGTTCCTCGTCCACCACCTCGATCGGATTATTTGAATCCACATCCGCAGTCTTCTCCTTTGTCTCCACTCCATCTTTTCCGCCATTGTGTCCTTCGCCAATGAGAAATGGATATACACATTTGTCCCCTCCTTCATCGTTTCTTCCCCCACCTTAGAGAAATTGATATCCACATCTGCCTTCTGCGGATTCTTAGCATCCACTTGTGTCTCCTCCTGCATCTTGTTCCTCACCATCTCATCCATAGTTTTCTTTGTCTCATCCCCCACGACACCTCATTCATTAGTCCCCCCCTCTGAACCAACGCTATAAAAGCAGTATTAGTGAGAAAAAAAGACTAAAATTTGGTTGGTGTGATTCCTTGCATGGTAATCAGGATGTTCATTGTAAACAACCAAGTCATTCTAATCCTCTATTGCCAGTAAAAAATTTCAATGTTCTTTCATTGAGAGTTGAGAATCGTAAAGAAGAGATAATTAGAAAATCAAAGGCATAAGCAGCGATAAAGGAAATCACAAAATAGGATTTTGGAAAAAACTAAAAAAATAGCTTCTCGTATGAAGAGTCATGGGTCAATTAACATGTCGCATATGTCTGACAAAAGAATATCCCCTTTGCTAAGTCGTGACATGTTGAAGAAGTCGTCATCATTTCTTTGCGGAGGTTGAAGAAGTGGCGACATGAAAGAAAATCAGTTTAATTCTATATTTATTTCTAGTCAAGTGGTTGCTTGATTATTATAGGTTACAATTGTTTTATGTTGGATTAGTTATCTATTATTTGCTCCACTGGAGATTTGAATTTTCAAGCATACTAGTTAGTTGAAATTAAAATTTTGTTTAAAATACTTCTACAATATTACAGATTATTATATGCTTTGTTATTTTGTTTTGTAATGATTCTGCTTGTTTAATCCATAACATTGACCAAACATTATGAGTTTTTTTTCTCCTAGACATATATAATACACTGATTATATATATATATATATATATATTCATGTCATAGAGTTTAAATATTACAGGTTGAACTTTAGAATATTGTCATATGAACTTTTAGTCGTAAAATTCAAACTCCATAATATTAACCATTTCTTAAATATACAAAGCTAAAAAGTGACTAGATATCCTAACCTGAAATTTCTTAAATATAGTAAGCTAAAAAGTGACTAAATGTCTCAACCTGAAATCCATGAGTTTGACATTTGAAAAGTTAGGCTCATGTATTTCTTTTGATTGTCTCTTCTAGCACGAAGAGTTTGACTCTTTTTTTTATTATTAAAATTTGGACTCATGGTCCATTTATTCATGTCTATAATCCGAAAGAGTTCAAACTTCAAACAATAGCTCGAAAGAAAAAACAGTAACTAATAACTATTGTGTACCCCAAAATGACTGTATTTAAGGTGCTAACAAAGACAAATCAGTTATTCTTTTTTGGACAGTTATTTAGTAAATAATTATTATATTTTCTTAATGTTTATGAATATTTAGATTCTAATCTAAAGACAAAATCATATGACAAAACATTAGATTATGATCTGAAATTTTATAAGTTGTTCGAATTTTGGATGACAGTCTAACATTTTGTACGTAAGATTGGGAAACATATGAGCAAACATTAACTTCAGATCTAATATTATTTGAAGGATGATTTTTCAAAGTCTATATATCTGCACAACTTTTAAAAATAATAATATAATTTAAATAATGAACTTAGAGAAGGATATATTTATATAAATCAATCATTCCTCGAAAAATGGTACAATGCTTTACTTTGTCTTTGTTTTAACTGAATGACGTTAACTTATCCGCACCTTGTGTTTACACCAAGCCAATACATACATTAAATTTATAGTTCATTTTACTTAACCACAATTAATTAACATGTGTTTTACTTCATTAAATCATGTAATAATGGAAATTGCATTGGCTTGGTGTAAACACCTTGTGCAGATAAATTTTTTCCCAATTGATTCGATTCCAAAAAGTGTGGTATAAAAAATAAGAAGACATTTAATCCATTTAATTGGTCTAATATAACCCAATTTTAATTATGCAAAACTTTGTTGAAATATTGTGTTCTTTTTTATATTCATATATTATATAACGTCATAATAAAGAAAATTGAATATTCAAGACTTTTAAAATAAATTAAAATCAATTTGATACATCTTCAACAACTACAACAACAACAACAACAACAAGAAATAACAAGAAGAAGAAGAAGGAGGAGGACGAATAATAATAATAATAATAATAATAATAATATAATCATAATAATAATAATAACAATAACAACAATAACAACAACAACAACAATAATACAGCAATATTGCCATGATTATCAATTCTTTCCGTTTTATTCGAGTTATTTTAGTAGTTGAAAAATAAAATAAAAAAGAGGATAACTTTTCATGGTTCACGTTTTAAGTGTATCATTACAAATAAAAATAAACATGCAACTCAATGCTTATTTTAAAATATATTTTGTAACGTAAAAATTAGTTACATAAAAATTTAAAATAATAATATTACAACAATATAATCGTGATTATCATTTTTTTTTACCCAAATTATCTTAGTAGTGAAAAACAAAATAAAAAAGAAGATGCAATATAGTCGTGATTTTTAATTCTTTTCATTTAAGCAGCGAAAAAATAAAATTAAAAAGAGGATGACTCACCATGGTTCACGTTTTAAGTGTATAATTACAAACAAAAATAAACACGTAATTCAACACTTGTTAAAACATATTTTATAACGTAAAAGTTAGTTACACAAAAAAAAATCACAACAATATAGCTATGGTTATCAATTCTTCCAATTTTACCCAAATTATCTTAGCGGTGGAAAAATAAAAATAAAAAATAGGATGACTCACCACGGTTCACGTTTTAAGTGTATCACTATAAAAATAAAATACGAACCTAACACTAGTTAAAACATATTTTGTAACATAAAAATTAGCTACACAAAAAATTCTAAAAAATTAATATTACACCAATATAGCCGTGATTATCAATTCTTTCCATTTTATCCAAATTATCTTAGCAGTAAAAAAAACAAAATAAAAAAGAGGATGACTCATGGTTCATGTTTTAAGTGTATCAATAAAAAAAAAACAAGTAACTCAACATTTGTTAAAATATATTTTGTAATGTAAAACTTAGGGAAAATGGTGTAAAAAATACTTCAACTTTGGTCGAAATTGCTGTTACGATACCAAACTTTGGAAATGACCTTTTACCCCCTATACTATTTAATAGTGTATTTTAAAGGTATACACGTGCCTACATGAAAATCATAAATATTGCATCATTTTAAATAGTAATGTGTCCACGTGGGCACATATATACCTTTAAAATACACTATTAGATAGTGCAGGGAGGTAAAAGGTCCTCCATAAAGTTTGGTAACGTAACAACAATTTCGGTCAAAGTTAAAGTATTATTCAGACCCATTTCCCTAAAACTTAGTTACACAAAAATAAAAATAATGTTACATCAATATAGTTGTGATTATCAATTCTTTCCATTTTACCCAATCTTAGTAGTGGAAAAAACAAAATAAAAAATAGGATGACTCACCATAGTTCTCGTTTTAAGTGTATCATTATAACCAAAAATAAGCACGTAACTCAACACTTGTTAAAACATATTTTTCAACGTAAAATTTAGTTACACACAAAATTTTAAAAATTAATATTACAACAATATAAATGTGATTATCGATTCTTCACATTTTATCCAAATTATCTTAGCAATTGAAAAAACTTGCAACTAATAATTAAACTAGGGATAAGAGTCTGAAAAATACCCCAACTCTGGTCGGATTTGTTGTTGCGATACTAAACTTTCATGAGGACCTATTACCTCCCTAGACTATTTAATAC
>NW_006238964.1:1826994-1847281 GCF_000226075.1 Solanum tuberosum | reverse complement strand
TCCTTATGAAAGTTTAGTATCGCAACAACAAATCCGACCAAAGTTAGGATATTTTTCAGACCCTTATCCCATTAAACTATAAAGGGGTAACCTTACACTAAACAAAACGTTTATACTTAAGAGTAATTTAATTTAGTCAAATAAGTATCAAACTAAAACATGTAAATATAATATTTAAAACCTCAAGGGTAAGTTCTATGAATACAAATATGATATGATGTTTATTACATCATTCACTTATTTAACTCCGAAACAATTAAAGCGTTGCAAATTTGAAAATCCAAATGCAGATTAGTAATTAAGGTGTTGAAAATTAAAAATCTAATTTAATTGATCATTAATTATATAATCTAGTCAACAGATTTATAATAATAAAATCTTTGACTATTTAATATATTAATTTATTTGTCAATTTTATAATCAATGATGGACACTACTAATAATTAAAGTGTTGCAAAATTAAAAGTCTAATTTGACAATATCATACTATTTATTTAAGGGATAAGCGTCTGAAAAATACCTCAACTTTGGTCGGATTTGTTGTTGCGATACTAAACTTTCATAAGGACCTATTACCTCCCTAGACTATTTAATACCGTATTTTTTACCCCCTGAACTATTTAATAGTGTATTTTAAAGGTATATATGTGCCCACGTGGACACATTACTATTTATAATTTTGCATTATTTTTTATGTCCACGTGGGCAAATATATATGTTTAAAATACGGTATTAAATAGTCTAGGGAGGTAATAGGTCCTTATGAAAGTTTAGTATCGCAACAACAAATCCGACCAAAGTTGGGGTATTTTTCAGACCCTTATCCCTTTATTTAATCTGATCCATCAATTATTTATTTAATTTCTAAAATAAATCATAAGCCAAGAGTAAAATATCATGTTTTGAGTTGGTCTTTTTTATGATTTTAAAAAAAATAAATGTAAAGTTACTTACATTAAAAAAGAAAAAAAGAAAAAATTAAAAAATATTTTTAAGTAAAAATAATTTATGCAAGAAAGAAATACCTGTGACAGATAATTATTGATAAATATGACAATTTTTTTTAAAAGAAAGCCATAAGTCAAAAATAAAATATCATGTTTGAATACTTTATTTTTAAAGTTGAACCTTTTTGTGATCTTTAAAGTTACTTAAATTTTTTTAAAAACTAACAAAATATTAAGATTTTTTATAAGTAAATATAATTTATGCCAGCAAAGAAATACTTGTAACAAATAAATGTGGATAAATATAACAATATTATTTATTTTCTACTTATAACTGATAAATTCCAATAGATATGACAATTTTATTTATTTGTTTATTTTCTTAAATAAGTCATAAATTAAAAGTAAAACATAGTATCTTGAGTTGATTCTTTTTACGATTTTATAAGAAAATGAAGTTAATGCTACTTAAATATATTTTTAAAAGGAAATATAAGAAATGTATTTATGCAAATAAAGAAATACTTATAACAAGTGAATGTTAACAAATATGACAATTTCATTTATTTACTTATTTTCTAAAAAAAAAAAGTCACAAATCAAAAGTAAAACATCATATTTTGAGTTGATTCTTTTTATGATTTTTATTAAAAATAAATTTAGAGCTGAGTAAATTTTATAAAAGGAAATACAAAAAATGTATTTATATGCAAATAAGAAAATACTTAGAACAAGTGAATGTTAACAAATATGACAATTTTATTTATTTATTTATTTTCTAAAAATGGCATAAATCCAAAGTAAAATATCATGTTTTAAATATTCAGATTTTGAATTGATCATTTTTATGATTTTAAAAAAATTAAAGTAAAAACTATTAAAATTTAAGAAGAAAGTAATAAAATATTAAGAATTGTCACAAGTAAAAATAAGTTCTAAGCAAGTAAGGAAACACTTATATAAAAGATAAATGACAACATTACAATTTCATTTATCTATTTGTTTTCTATATAAAGTAATAAATCAAAAGTAAATTATATTTTTTTTTAATATTTAAATTTTGAGTTGATCCTTTTTATGATTTTTAAAAAAGAAAATAATGAAGTTAAAGTTACTTAATTTAAAATTAAAATTAATAAAATATTAAGAAGTTATATTTTATATATTATATAATGATTATAAATTTATGCTCTTAAATTTATTGGTTATTATCTCTTATTCTTGGCTAATCTTTTGGTGTTTAAATATTAAGTTTTTCTTCACATATTATCATTATTGAGTCATATTTTCACGAATCACTTTTTTTGTATTTTCCCTTTAGTTCTTGCTCAACTTGCATTTTTTGATGGGCGTTATCGGGTAAATCACTGTTTGGCCCCTTATAAATAATGTTAGGATCAGCCAGCTCATTCTTAGAGTTCAAGAAAAAAAAAAGACACAACAAAATTATTTTATTTCAATGACATATCTACCCGTTTCGTAAGTTCTATGATTTATTCTATCATAACCCTAATAGCCAAGAGTTGAAATCTCATTCTAACTTAAGATTCTTGTGGTTCTTGAGTGCAGGAGAATCATAAACGGAGAGTTTTTGCCGTCTCTTTGATCTTAGAAATGAACGGTGATTTTTATCCGACAATTTCAGTAAGTATCAGTGGTACAAATTCATTTTATTAATTGATTTGACTGATATTTTTTTGCCAAAGTTGAAATCTTATTCTGACTTAAGATTCTTGTGGTTGTTGAGTGTTGGAGAAATAGAAACGAAGGGTTTTTGCTAACTCTTTGACTTTAGAAATAGACAGCGATTTCGGTAAGGTTAGTGGTACAGATCTATTTTATTAATTGATTGATATTTTTCTAGCCAAAGTTGGAATCTCATTCTAATTTAACATTCTTGTGATTCTTGAGTGCAGGAGAAACATAAACAGATGATTTTTTCGACTCTTTGGTCTGAGAAATGGATGGCGATTCTTTTTCCGGCGATTCCGATAAGTATCAATGGCACATATTCATTTTATTAATTGATTGATGGATATTTTGCACTTACCATGAACATCAAACAAAACAAAAGATAAAAAACAGGAACAACGATGACAAAAGAAAAATAAATAATACTATTTGATTTCACAAATTGATGTTTTTCAAAATTAGTGGGTTTAAAATTCGATCGCCATTAACTCTCTTTTCTAAAATAAAAAAAAGTATCAAGTAGATTTCCGGAGTTATTAGGTGAAATCATTCATTAATCAATTATAAATGAGATTGAAATTAGTCTAGTTGTTTTCCATTGTTGGAATCGAATCAAGAATGGTACATCTCCATTCTCAAAATCAAGAATTGGGTATTCCAAACTCAAAATCCAGCAAAAAAATAGAGTAAGAAATTCTCAAACACCTTTCAATTCAGATGAAGGGGTGAATATGAATTTCTTGATAGTGGAGGAGAGGAATGTATTGATATGAATATGACGATCTATTATTCACCCGTAATCTCAATTCTGGCTGAATTGAGAATGGTGGCGAAAGATTATACTGCGACGACACAAAGACGGAGGAATCAACGCCGAGTGATACGATAGAGGGATTGACCTAAATGTAGAAGTCCACAAACCCTGACACTTTTTGTTGGATATAGTAGGAAGCCATAGACACTTATAAGGGCTCAGCTTCCAAGAGCACTATAGCAAACAAAAAGTGTCGGCTTCTAGACTTCAACATCTAAGCCAAAACCTCCACCGTATCACTCGGCGTTGATTCCTCCGCCACCGCCGCCGTTTCGCCGCCATCATCGATGTCCCAATTCAGGCAGAATCGGGGTTATCGGGTGAAAGAAGGATCGTCATTTTCATATCAGTACGTTCCTCTTCCTCCCCTGCCGAGAAATCCATATTCATCGCCGCCTCCGCATCCGCCGGATTCTTTGTATCCACATCCGCCTCCTCCTCCACCTTCTCCGACACCGTGCCCACCTCCACCCTTTCCCCCTTCGTCTTTTCCCCCACCGTTCTCTCTGCTGAGAAATCGGTATCCACCTCCGTTCCCTTCTCCTTCGTGTCCTCCTCCACCTTCTCAGCCACGGTTCCGTCCGCTTCCTCCTTTTTCGTGTCCTCCCCCACCTTCTCAGACTGTTCGATTTAAACAGCCAGCTCCATTGCCAGTGAAAAATTCCAATGAAACTGAGGAAGAGAGGAGGTTGAGGAAGAAGAGGGAATTAGAAAAAGTAAGACGTAAACAGCGATTAAGGGAAGCACAGAATAGGATTGTGGAGAAAACCAAAAAATTATTTTCTGGTAGGAAGGGTCATGCGTCAATTAGATCCGACAGAAGTATTGCCCCTTTGCTTAGGGGTGACATGACAGACAACCGGTTGGAGAAGCAGCAGCTGAAGTAAGACGTTAATTCTGTATTTATTTCCAGCCATATTATATGTTCCAATTGTTCTATCTATTATCTATTATTTGTTCGAGATTTGAGTTTTCAAGCATACTAGTTGGTCGTAAGTAATCTTTAATTTAGAATAGATTAGAATAGAATACATCTACAATGTTACAGACCACTATATGCTTTGATTTACTTTGCAATTAGATGATAAGCATAGATTTAAGGGTGAACTTTAGACGTAATGCAGATGGTCATTCCTTAGGGTGGGATGGTGATAAACTTAATGGACATCAGTAATTTAGATGGTTGGTGTATTTACTTAATTTTCTGAATGACTTTTTTTCTATCATGTTGTTCAACAAATAACTAAATACACCAACCATCTGAATTACTGATGTCCATTAAGACTATTCGTTTACATAGTAGATATTGCTAAATGTTCTGTAATTTATGTGTACTCTGCTGATTCAGAAATGAATTTCCAGATCCGTCAGCGCAGCTAAAGATTTTGAAATCAAGAACAGACCAAGATTGCTATGTGATTCTGCCTTTTTTTTCCCCCCATAGTGCTAGTCCTCTCTCACTTGTATTTATGATAATCAATTCAACCACCAATGCATCTTTCTGAAAAAGTGTCACAAGCAATCACTAATTTATTACCACTCCTGCTTCTGCTGTCTTCTTTTGAAAAGAAATGTCATTTCATTGACTAGAAAGAGAGCAAGAGAATTCATGTATACGAGATGGTAAGAGAAGATAGCAATCTGGTACTCATCTGGGATTGCTATCTTTTCTTACCATCTCTCGTATACATGAATTCTCTTGCTCTGTTTCTAGTCAATGAAATAACGTTCCTTATCAAAAGAAAACCGCAAAAGCAGGAGTGGTAATAAATTAGTAATTCTTGCGACACTTTTCCCTTTTCTTTTATAAAAAAACTCATGGAGTCATTAGATCATAGCAATCTCTTGGTGCTGGAGATAACAAGTAATGCTATGTTGCCAGGTATAAAGACCAGGTTGTGCTTGCGATTTTCGATGGTGCTCCAACTGCTGGTTCAGAAACCTACAACAAGTTGGATAAAACTGTTCGTGATGCGTATGAATCACAGGTGAAATTATTGGTTAAATGCCTTTCTTCAAGTTTGTAATGCTTTCTCCCGGTTAATAAGCCAAAGGAAAGACTCCTTTGGTGCAATTGCTAATTGAAAGAAAGATTGGCAAAGTTAACTTCTCCTTATGAAAATTGAGACCTCATATATTCATCTTCTCCAAACTTATGGGTGTGTTTGGTATGGAGGAAAACATTTTCTGGAAAATGTTCAATTTTCCCATGTTTGGTTGGCTTAAATGTTTGGAAAATGTTTTCCAGATCAACTCATTTTCCTCAAATTTAAGGAAAATGACTTCCCTTCCAAAATTATGGAAAACATTTTCCTAAACTCTACTTCATCCTTTGATTTTTTTTTCTTAACTTAACCATATCCCGGATATATTATCTCACCCAACCCCTACCCCCAGTGATATGTACCTTTTCTGAGTTTTGAACTCAGCCTAGCTACACTTTTATAATTTGGTAAATTACTTAGTTGTATTAATATTTCCCTCATGTGCCCATTTGCAGGTACGAGGTGATGATGCAGATGATCCTACTATTGCGGCATTTGGTGGAACAGTGGCCCATTACACGGTAAAACTTTGTTAACTTGTTTAACTTTATATGTGGTTTAGCCTGAAACTTAACACCCACTGTGGATGTGATGTGATCCAGCCTGTTCCAGCAAAGCTTGTTTTGCAAAAAAAGATAGCTGGAGAGGAAAAATCAAATAATGAAGTCGAACATTTCCCAGATGCTTCGATAGTTACAGTAAGGAAGAGACCAACAGTAACTGCCATTGAAAAAGAAGGGGTAATGAAGCCAAGCCTGCCTCTTGCTTCATTTTTTTTTTTCCTGCATGCCTTTATTTTTGCAACTAAACTGATTATGACATTGTTGGAATCTTTTAGGGGGTTATACAACAGCTTTGAAGGGGAAGTGGTTGAAGTCAGAGGAGAACAAAATCAGTCAAAGATGATGTTGGCAAACAACCGAACAGTATGCATGATTGATTCCTTCACAGTTATTTATGCTGATCAGATAATTTTCAGCAAGAAAATAGAAAAAGAGAAAGGGTAGGTACATGAGAGAAGTTGCATAAATAAACAATGCATTGTACCATATGAGCATTTTGCTCTTTAGAAAGACTGAACTTTCAAGTAATTTGCATATGCGAATGATTGTCTCTTTAGAAAGACTGAACTTGGACGTAATTTGCATATGCGAATGATTGTTTGGACTGACCATAATTCTTGTGTGGTCTCTCCTACCCCGTACCCTCTTCACAGTTCTCACATTAGATTTGGCATTTGTGTTTTGAGAAAATAGAAGAAGAAGAAAAGATATTGGGAATTGAATTGATTAATTATTCCCTCAAGTTGATGGGATTAAATAGTTGTTATAGATAATGTAAATAAGCAAAGAAACTAATAAAATACCCTTCGGGGTGTCCCAGTGGTTTGGGCTTTGGGACTTCCATGTTGGAGGTCTCAAGTTTGAAACCCCTTGCCAGCGAAAGCAAGGGATTTGCCTTTTAGGTCGAGCTCGTCGCACTGGGCTTGCCTAGTGTGGGTTACCTCTTCTATGTGGTTTGCGAGCTATTGCATAGGAGCGGGGGTTTTACCCTGTTCGCACCCAAAGGATAGCGGTTGTGGGTTTTCCTTGTCAAAAAAAAAAGAAACTAATAAAATATTACTCAATCTCCTATCTGCCTAATTAAAGGGATTAGAGAATATTCTCATGTATACACTATCTAATCATACCATATTTTGGAAAGAAAATCATGTTTTCCATATTGTTGTGATTTCATGGTAAAACTCATAGAATTCATGGGAGTCTAGAATGGACAATATCATAGGATGTCCATGGAGTTCATAAGGATATCAAGAAGATTAAAACATGAGGTTTTCATCATGAACTCTAACTTACATAGGGGACTACTTGCTAACATGAATATATAGCACGGGGGAAGAACAATAACGTTCCCACACGTAGAGATAGTCTTACATACCTTAAATGCTCTAAATTTTTTATTAGTGCCTGGTTTTTGGTGGAAAAATATCAAGAACTTGTTCTTTGACTTGTTAAAATCTCATAATTTTAAGTTAGAAATGCTAAAGTTTACATGGGAGTTCGTTTCTAATGTCTTACCTCTAGAAAGAGACCTTTGCAAAATCCTTCACTTGAGTTCTTAAGAAGTTTCTTGTAAATCTATGGATTGCACGAATATGAGGTATTATTTGTGTTAAGATGAAGAAACCATCAATATTCTATGGCCAAATCTTAACTTGGATGATGGATGAACCTTGAAGGAAGTTGGATTCTTGAGAGCTTCTCTTTCTAGGAAATTTTTTGGACTTGGGGGATGAACCACGACCATGGGGTGCTATTATGATGTTTTTTCATGTGTGCTATCACGCAATTGACGTCTTGCGCAATAAGGTTACTGCATTGCTTTCAGTGCTGCGCACTGCTGACAACTTAGGCATGCAACAAGGTACTGTCTAGTAGTAAAATGGGCATAAAATATGGCATAAATACCAAAGTACAAACAATTTGTTGCATTGGAAACTAGACTCACATACCTTCAATTTGATAGGGTTTGGGCCACTTAACTCTTCATATTATAGGAGATATGCTTGTTTGAAGTTGAACTTTGCTCAAAATCATGAAAAATTTCATCGGTAAGGAAGCTTTTAGTCCAACTTTGAGCTAGAGTTTCTTTAGGACATTAAGGGGTCGTTTGGTGTGAAGTAGTGGTGGCAAATGGGTGAGTTGGGTCAAATTTGGGTGGTTGAAAATGGGTAATAATTCAACCCGCCCATATTTGATATGGGTAAAATTGGATTGCGTAACAAATGAGTTGGGTAAAATACAAGTTTACTCATATTTACCCATATTATCATGAATATATAGTACTCTACTTAAGAATTCAACATGGAGAAATATTTTTTCTAGATGAGAAGTGTTGAAAATACTTTATTTAGTTTTATTGTATCATGAAAGTAAAAAAATCCTATAACTTTTCAATATAAAATAAATTTATATAACAAGGGGAAATATTTTAAATTTCAAAGTAAATGAATATTTGCATTTTAGGTCTAAAACATGTTTATTGCACTCTAAGCAATATCAATATCAATACTAATACATGATTGCTTATTTTACACTATTATTTGTTATCCAATATAAAATTAAACAAATAAAAAATATAATTATAATTAACAAAAGAATATACATTTAAAATATATATTTTTTGGAGGGCTAAAGGCTTCACCTTTTCAATTATAGAGAAGAATAATTAATTTTATAGAAGAACGTAAAAAAGGAAGAGAAGTTACAATATTTTTAGTGATGTCATAAATTTTAAGTGAATAGAAGTTGGAAGCTTTAACTCATTTGGCTATTCCATATTTTATCCGTAATTTACCCATATTTTTATGGGTTGAGTATGGGTATCAACCCATATTTTACCAATATAAAAAATCACTCACCCAACCCATTAAAATATGGTCGGGTTACCAAAATATGGGCTCGTTTTGCCAGCACCAGTGTGAAGGATAACACCAAGTAATCTTGAGACTAATTATAATGCCATTTAATTTGTTATTTTGTTGGCAAGTTCGGGATAACTTATTTCGGGATTAATAATTAATACCTAGATAAGCTATGAGAGCTGTCAAAATGGGCTGGCCCAACCCAACCCTAACGGGCTAGAGAGTTAAATGGGTTGGGACGGACTGGCCCTTTTAATTAAATGGCCTATAAAATAGCAGCCCAACCCAGCCCTAAGCGGGCCATGGGTTGGGACGGGTTGGCCCTTCAACCAAAAAAGGGACCATCAATACATACATAAATCCATTCATGAATTACACATACTTCAGTGAATATTTACAAAACAAATACATAATAGCCAAGATACAACCTTCATAAGATTCATCCGAGCATAAAAACATTACATGATCACTATTTTCATAAACAAGACAATAAAGGAGGAGTGAAAAATTAGGCATAAAAACAAAAGTGAAAAAGGTCAAAGATTCATAGTTATACTGGAGTAATGGACTTGGGCTAATAAGAAAATTCAGTGGGCTAATGACCCTAAAGTGTAAATGATATGTAAAAAATATAGTCTTAGGCATAAAAACAAAAGTGAAAAAGGTCAAAGATTCATAGTTATACTGGAGTAATGGACTTGGGCTAATAAGAAAATTCAGTGGGCTAATGACCCTAAAGTGTAAATGATATGTAAAAAATATAGTCTTAGGCATAAAAACAAAAGTGAAAAAGGTCAAAGATTCATAGTTATACTGGAGTAATGGACTTGGGCTAATAAGAAAATTCAGTGGGCTAATGACCCTAAAGTGTAAATGATATGTAAAAATAGTCTTGATTTTATATTGATACTTTAAAATATTTATTGACAAAATCTTAACAAGTAAAACACTACTTAAAATATATATAATAAATATTTTTAAAATTCACAGCCCGCGGGCTGGCCTTTGAGACTTGCGGGCCAAATGAGGCTGGGCTAAAAAGCCTCGTTCCTAAATGGACTGAAAAAATTGAGCCCAACCCCATTTAATTCAAGGGTTGGGTTGGGCCGGCCTAGCGGGCCAAACCCATTTTGACAGCTCTAGCTATCCCTCCCCTTGGGTGGCATAGTAATCCTGGGATAACTTATCCCGAGATAAAATAGGTAAATGACAAAGATATCCCTTTAAACCCTTTTTATACATCACTTATTTTTAACATCATATATAATAACATTCACAACCTCCACTATTCCTTATTTTTATGATAATTCTTCATATTTTTCTATTAAAAATTACACTGTATAAATATAATTTTTATTTTTGAATTTATTTAACTAATTCTTATGTTTATTTATATTTTGATTTCTCATAAATTCTCTTGTACTTTAACAAATTTAAGATGGAAATTCTATTTTTAAGCTAAATAAGAAGAACATTTTATTTTAAAATACGCACACAAAAATATTTAAACTAACTAAGATGATTTTTTTAAAGACTGAATAACTAAAACCTACAAAGAAAACATAAAAAAAACTAAATAAAGTGAAGAATATTTTTGTAAACAAACAACTTGTTTTTAAAATTTATGCAATGCATATTATTTTGAATACAACAAATCAAACATTTAATAAGAAATAATCTCGGCATAACTAATCTCAACATAACTTATCCTATCATAATTAATTTCATCATAACTTGTATTCAAACCAAATGACCCCTAACTATCATCCAACACACTTCCCCACACTTAAGACTTGACCTTTTTCACCTAGGTACAATCAAATACATCGGGTTCAGGTCAATCCCATGCGTAGAACAGTTCAATCATAGCCCGAAGGTACAAGGTATTATATAGCTGGACTTAGACAAAATGCTTAGAGTGTAAGTTAGTGACGTAACTCGCTTGGCGGATATAGTGGTGGTGAGGATTGACACACAAGTCATATCTAAGCGAGACAGTTTCAAGTATCTTGGGTCAATAATCTAAGGAAATTGGGAGATTGACGATGATGTTACACATTGTATTGGAGCGAGGTGGATAAAATAGAGGCTCACATCCAGTGTCGTGTGTGATAAGAATGTCCCACAAAAAACTTCAAGTTAAGTTTTATAAAGTAATTATCAAATCAACTATGTTGTATGAGGTGGAATGTTGGCAATCAAGTACTCGCATATCTAGAAGATAAAGTAGTGAAAATAAAGGATATTGAGATGGAAGCGTGATCATACTAGAAGGGGTCGTTTGGTAGAGTATAAAAACCATGCTACATAGAGTGTATTGGTAATGCTTGTATTAGTTATGGTTGCATTAATTATACATAGATTATTTTTTATGCATGTTTGGTTTGGTGTATTAAAAATAGCATGCATTGCATAACAATATTTTTGTACAAAGATATCGTCCACAATTATAGTGGAAAAGATGTAAAAATAATTGAGGGGTAATTAGGTGTTTAATCATGTTAATGCATGCATTAAATCTCCTTGCATTACTAATACCTAAAAATTCATAGTATTAGTAATACACACCTTAATACACCATAGAGTGTATAACTAATGCTAACATTAATTATACATAGCATAAAAAAGTGTACTAAGCAATGTATTACTAATACACAGAGTTAATGCATGCATTATTTTTGTTGATACACTATCAAATTCTATCAAATGACCCTTAAGAGATAGGATTAGGAACGAGGATATTTGGCACACTATGAGGGAAGTGAGATTGAGATAGTTCGGACACATGAAGAAGAGAAACACATATGCTTCAGTGAGTAGGTGTGGAAGGTTGGCTTTGGTGGGTATGCGGGGACATAAAGGTACGTTGAAGAAGTATTGAGGAGATGTGATAGACACGATATGATACACATGTAGCTTGCTGAGGACATACTCCTAGATATGAGGATATGAAGTCAAAGATTAGGGTAGAAGGTTGGTAAGTAATCGAGGGTCATCTAGTTCCCCTTTTCTGTATTGTTCTTATTACTCTCATATTGTCTTGTCCTTCAATTTTATTATTATTTATTTCTATTTGTTGAAAAATATCATTAACTAATAAAAGTGTGCTCTCTCTAACAGCTTAAACTTTTAGATGAGATGATTACACATTTAAACATGGTATCAGAGCAGACAGAGGTTTCGGGATCGAATCTCACCGCTTCCCAAACTAAAAAGAATTTCCACATGCTTGGTCCATGAAAAAAGATCAGGTAAGAAGTCCACCCATCTCATTAACCACCAATGTGGGACCTTCGTCATTCTTTAACACTCCACCTCACGCCCCGTGTTTAACATGATCCTGGTTTGATATCACCTTTCACCCCAAAAGCTAGCTCAAAGGGAGAAAGATTGCCAAGCCTTTTAAGGAGGTCACCCATCTTGTTAACCACCAATGTGGAACTTTTGTCGTTCTTTAACACTTTTGGTTCAGTTATCATATTATCCGATGTTGCTACTGTTCTCTTCTCCTTTATTTTTAACATGACTTCTTTACTACTGTGTTTCTTTTCCATACTTGTTTATGATATTCTTTACTTGAATTGATGGTCTGTTGGAAATAGCCTCTCTACCTTTGCAAGGTAGGACAAGGTTGCGTACACACCACCCTCCCCAGGCCCCACTTGTGGGATTGCGTTGAGTATGTTGTTGTTGTTTGTCCGTATATTAACTAACGGCTTTGCTGATTTAGCGAAATAAAGTTTTGTTTTCACATTGTTTAAGACTTTAGGTGTATTTGTTCAATGTACAAAGCTCCAAAGTGGTACTTGGAATTTCTCAACGCCTTCCTCCTTTAAGCCCTTTTTGCAGTGTCATAACGGGATTTGATTGTTATTTTTTGTTATCCTCCATTCTGTCTTTGTAGATATCTGTTATGCCCCTTACAATCACTTATTGATAATGCATGGGATAGCAGTGAGATGGTATATGCAGGTTTGGCCTTGAAGGAAACAATTTCTCTTTGTTTTGATTAGTGTTGTTGTGTCAAAAGTTTCAATCACCTTTATAACAACTAAACATGCAAGTGATTTATGAATTAGTCTTCCGTGTGTAGATTGGAGCGCCTCTAGAAGAGAGGCACAAGACCCATTGGATGATGGCTTTTAAGGCATTTAAATTCGGCTTTATTAGAGATTTTATTCTTTCTATAAGCCTTCCAGTAGCTCGTTGTTATTCTAAACATCATTCTTCCTCTAAGGTTGATTGTCAAGTCTCCTACGGAGTTGCTTCAACTTTTTAAGAGGCCCCAGTGAATGCTGTGAAGGTACAAATCTATTGCCGTTTAACTAAAAAAGTCGTACAAGCTATGGCAACCTTCAATAAGGTACTATCCCTTGTTCCTTGAAATCCTTCTTGGAGTAAAGTTGCATTTTGTCGTCCACCCAGTCTGGGTAAAAGACTCGAGCAACCTAACATCAAAGTCTGAAGGTACTGCTGAAGAGGCTTATACATGGAATGAGGTAAGTTATTGGACAGTCCATTTTTAACACGCAGGGGATTTTTGTTCCGATTGCTTCAGTTGAGTACAAGGGGAAAGTCTTCGTGTCTGGTCAGGTCCGAAATGCCAAAACATATGGCTTTACATTTTCTCTACATGCATTCTAATTTCCTATATAACATCAGTACTAAATTTCTCTCTTTTATTATCTAGGCTAATAATGCATACTTCTTCCTTGGGTTGGGTATTTGGTGCAATTTGCGTTCATGATGATATGCTCCCGGTAGCCTGTAAGTTCTGCATAATGTTACTTTGTCCATATTATGTTTCGTGTGTGGTTGGTGCAGGGATATGTTGATGTGCAATTGATTGAGTTAGAAGAGCTACAAAATGATGCTACTCCTAACTTTGTAGAGAAAGTTTTAACTTTGTTTTATAAAGACTCTGCTCGGTTGATCCATAACATTGACCACTCACTGTGAGTATCTTTCTCCTGTTCTGGTGTTCTTTACTAATTTTCTTAATCCAAGCTTGATAACTATATGCACCAGTTCAAGGGCAGTAACAACAAATTGATAGTTGAAATAATACTGCATAGTTAAGTCATGTAATATAGTAATTGGTCTTGTGCAGCATTGTTAAGTATCTATCGAAAACAAAGGTAAGGATTAGGTTATTACACTGTGAACGTTATGTTGTCGTCTGGTGGAGCATTGGAGCGAAGAAGGTCAAAACTGAATGTACACAGTTCATGGAATACTGCCTAGCAGGAAATGTAGAAGGGCATTACTAATCTTTATTGGATTTATTTTATATATACAGCCTAAAGAATTTTTGCAGGAATTAACATAATGTAGGTTACTTGCCTCTTTTTTTGAATTACTAATCCCTTTATTATGGGTACTTATGAGTTATGATATGATAGTGTAATTTTTTTTTATATTATTACGAGTTCCATTTTGCATTTTATGGAACGAAACATGACGCATTGTCTAGTCTATTTAGTCTCTGTTGCACATTCTTACTCTTTATAGTAAGTAATATTTATACCCAAATATTAATCCTCTGGAACATGTTGTATGCTATCACAGAACCATATTAAAGTAAATGCTCTTACATACGTGGAGTTTGAAATTCCACATGTGGAAATTCGGGACAATAATTATATTTCAATAACCTAACTGGCATGTGTTATATGGTTGGGATAACTATGTAACAAAGCAAACTTTAGCTTTTTAATTATCTATTATGGTGATGGTTCAAACATAGTTGTAGTAATGCTTGATCTCATGAAATCGATGTTTCTCAAATCTTTAAACTTAAAAGAGATAAAATATCTCTTAATTTATTATATCGTCCAATGAATATAATAAATTTAACATTTTGAGAAATGATTATAATCAATAATAAAGATAAATTAGGAACTAAGTGATAAAATATCTTTTAATTTCTAAACTGAACAACTAAAAGTGGACATCCACTTTTAGTATTATGAATAAACAGAGTCGTATGCAGGAGGGGGTCACTAGGTTAACGTGAACCCATGCTTCCTTCTGAAATCATATAGTAGTGTCATATTTTTTAATTTTTTTTGTTAAATATAAATGTGTGAATCCACACTTGAAGTATCATATAATATGACGATTGATTGGGTGCACCTCTCAGTAAGGTTAGAAATTTGACTTTTATATCTATCTTGTTTTATTTTTCTTTCTAAAATTTGGTAACATCTCTCTAAGTTGTTATTGATAGCATCTTTGACGTTTTAATTTATTAGGCATTTCAATTTTGGAACTATAATTTAAAATTTTAACTGTTTTTATAATAGTGAATCCATCACCCCAAAATCCTGGATACGCTATGAATAAATAAATATGTAAATTTCCTGTCTCGTTGGAATTTGATGTTACTCTCTTAAATCTATTTACTTTTATTTGCGACTATTCCAAAAATAGATTATTACTTTTACTTGTTGCATTTAACATATTAATTACTTATTCTTCAAATCATTTTTCAAGGCCTAATTAGTAAATTAATATTATAATGTAAATTACTCATATTAATTATTATTTTTTAATTTTTAAATGACATACTAAATTTGAATTGTACAAAGTAAAAATGGAAGGTGGAATATTAGAAGTAGTATTTTATTTTTATTTTTTTTGTCAAAAATATTTGGTCAAAGGAAGGTGAAAGGAGTCATTTTTTTGGGAAAGTTTTCCAGAGTTGCAAAAACATAAGCGACGACTATAGATTGGTGATGCTACTCAACTGGCAAATTTGCTGAGCTAAACAAACATAAACACTTTCTCTCCTACTCAAATTCTTGCTCCCCAATTCCCTTTGAAATTTTCAGAGAATACTTCATCTTCCACTTGATTCCTTGTGCAATTCGTTATGCTTTAATCTTCTCAGAATTGAGAAGTGTTTGTGGATTTCTACTTCATTTTATTGATTCGAATTCCATTCTCGTTTTTTTTTCCCCCTCTAATTTGAATTCTAGAATTGAGAAGGGCTCAATTTTGTATTGGGTTAGGTTACCCAGTTTTTGGATTTTGAGAATGCTGAAATCAAATAAATTATTTTAGCGGTATTTGTTTCATTAGGGTTCTTTTGATTTGATTGTGTGTGTGTGCTATAGGTAAATCTGAAGTGGTGAGAAAGAGGATTTGTGAATTGTAGAGGTTATATTTGGTGGTTCTGTTTTGTTCTAGGGTTTTAGTTTGCATTCGGAGGAGTTGTGTTTTGTTGTTGAGTGTCCCATGGCTTCGTATAGGCCATTTCCTCCACCGTCGCAGTCGAGTTTTGTTCCTCCGCCACCGCCACCGCCTCCGCAGAATCAGAACCCTCCGCCACCACCGTCTCAATCCAGGGGAAGTCAGTACTCGCAGAATTGGGGGGGTTACGGAGTGAATGATGGATCTTCGTATACCCAGCAGAATTACTCTCAGGTGCACCAGAGTTCAAATTATCAGCATCCTGGTTACGTTCCTCCACCTCCTGCGACCAGAAATCAGTATCCACCTCCGCCTCCTCCTCCTGCGGATTCTTCATATCCACCTCCGCCACCACCTTCTGGGCAGCCTCCTCCTCCTCCTGCTCCAATGTATTATCCATCTTCTCAGTACTCCCAGTATAGCCAAAACCAGCCCTTGGAGCCCCCACCTCCACCCCCTCCACCTTCGTCTCCTCCAAGTTCTGCTATTCCTCCTCCTCCCCCACCTTCTCAGCCACCGTCCCCTCCGCCACCTCCTTCATCAGTTCCCTCTCAGGACCAACGTAATGAAAGCAGGCCTAGTGCAGAGAAAAGGCGAGAATCTGGCTGGCGTGAATCAGGGCATGGTAACCACACTGCTCGTTCTAAACAGCCAGGCCATTCTGTTCCTCCAATGCCAGTGAAAAAATCCAATGCTCCTTCAGGAAGGGTTGAGACTGAGGAAGAGAGGAGGTTAAGGAAGAAGAGAGAGATAGAAAAGCAAAGGCATGAAGAAAAGAATAGACAGCATTTAAAGGAATCACAGAATAAGGTTCTGCAGAAAACCCAAATGTTAACTTCTGGTACGAAGGGTCATGGGTCAATTAGCGCATCACATATGGCTGACAGAAGAACCGCCCCTTTGCTAAGTGGCGAGAGGACAGAAAACCGGTTGAAGAAGCCGACAACATTTCTTTGCAAGTTAAAGTAAGACATTTGTTCTGGATTTACTACCAGCCAAGTGATTGTTTGATCCTTAAATGCTCCAATTGTTCTATTTCTATGTTGGATTAGTTACCTGATATTATCTAGTATCCGCTCTGCTGGAGATTGGAGTTTTCAAGCATACTGGTTGGTCGAAAGTAATGTTTAGTTTGGGATACTTCGGGAATGTTACATACCACTATATGCTTTGACTTTCCTTGTAATGAGACGATAAGCATCCCTTTAAGCATGCAACTATAATTTTGCCATTCACCCCCATATCACATGAAATCTTGTCGCGATGCTTTGAGATCCTTTATAGTTTGTACTTTCTTCTAGTTCTGTTCAAATTTGTTCTTGTCGGTGTAGTTTCAGTTTGGGTCATGGTAAGGGTGAACTTTACATGTGATGTTTGTTCCATAGGGTAGGTTGGTGATAAACTTACTGGACATCATTTATTCAAATGGTAGGTGTATTTAGTTATTTACTGAATGACTTTTCTTCTATTATGTCATGTCTTTGAAAATGTTCCTTTCTGTGTTAGGATTATTTGTGAAAAGACTATGGTATGCTATCATTTGGGACAAACAAGTCGTTTTACATATTAAATGTTGCTGAACATTCTATAATTTTTGTGTGTACTCTGCAGATTCAGAAATGAATTACCAGATCCGACAGCACAACCAAAGCTTTTGACTTTAAGAAGAGACCCAGATCGGTTTGTGATTCTGCTTTTCATTGTGCTGGTCCTCTCACTTGTATTTATGATAATCAATTCAACTACAAATGTATCTTCTGACAAAACTAGAATATGCTAAGCAAATCATGCTCTTTATATATGTAGACAAAATGGCTTATCAAAAAATATGTAGACAAAATATTCCATCTAGAATGTGCACCTTTTGTAAAGGTTGTCAGGGTTAAATGAAACTTCTTTCCCAAGCACTGCTCTCATGCCTTTTGTGTTTTTCCCCTTGAACATTTTTATTGTGGATTGCTGGTTTGCTACATATGCCTAATTTGGAATTGTGCTTTAACCATCACCTCTGGTTAGTCTGTTCCAGAAGTAGTTAGGCTGTCACTGTTGGTGTGAGAATGGGACATGGACACAGCTATATCCTCTCTCTTTTAAACCATTTTTATCAAGCAGTGTAATTTGTTGATTGTTAGTTCTTGAAAAGCCTCTCTACCCTCCACAAGGTAGTGGTAAGGTTTGCATACACTTTACCCTCCCTAGACCCCACTTGTGGGATTTCACTGCGTATGTTGTTGTTGCTGTTGCACAGCATTGCCGTGCCCACTATAAATCACACTAGGCATGAATTTGCCTAGAATTTGGCCTTTAATATTTGAATAATAATATTGTTATCTACCTATTAACCAATCAAACTATTGCTTTTATGGTTATTGCTACATTTCTCATGTTAGATGTTAGTTGTTGCAGTTGTTTGATTTACATTGTTGAGCATTTAAAGTTTGAGTGCAAGGACTAACACTTGTGGGGACAAATGACCTTTTGTTTTTGTAGTTACTAACTTCATCTGCACTAGAGTAGGCAAGTGTTAAGCTCATCCTGTGGTTCTGTTCCCTTTCCATGTCCTTTCTTTTGGGAAGCAACTCCTGTTCAAGGCAAGTGCAGGCCGTAGTTAATAGATTGAGAAAGCTTATCTGAGGTTGCTTAAATATTGTGTATTCGTAAATCATGATTTTATTTCTGAGTCTTTCTTGCATTTGAATCTCCACTTATCCTTGGAGTAAGAGTCTGCATTGGTTCTCCGTAAGCATTTTGATGCAGCATATGGAAGTTCTTTTGGAAAGATTTTGGCTATATGTTAGCAATATATATATACTGAATTATTGTACTGGAGTGACTGCTGGCAGAGAGTAGCTTGAAAGTGATGGTACTTGACATCTTTTCCACCTTTCTTCATCACAAAACACTTTGTGTAGCTTTTGATACATGAAACTCCAGGTTGTCATCAGAGCATTACTGTTGTCATATTTTCTAAGATCAATTCATTAAAATGTGCAGATTTACAAAATACTCAATTACTTCATTGGAGAAAATGCACAAGCCTCAACTATATGTCGAACCAGACCTTGGAATTCCACTTGACCTTCTTGATCTCAGTGTTTACAAGTATATTACACGTTCTCTCTCCTTTCCTTCAAGTAACACATTTTAGTGGAATAATTATCTAATGTTTTTACCTTGTTGCTGGCTTGCTTAGTCCTCCCAAGGGCGTAAAGATACCACTTGCTCCAGAAGATGAAGAGTTGTTGCGCGATGACAATCCTATAACCCCCATCAAGAAAGATGGCATCAAAAAGAAGGAAAGGCCAACTGACAAAGGTGTTTCTTGGCTGGTCAAAACACAATACATCTCTCCTCTTAGCACGGAGTCAGCAAAACAGGTTCTTGCTAATGATAGCATGTAAAGAATGTTTTTGAAGGAGTAGCAAATCATTATTCAACTAATTGTTTATGCCATTTGCAGTCTCTTACTGAAAAGCAAGCTAAAGAATTGCGAGAAACAAAAGGTGGCCGCAACATCTTGGAGAATCTTAACAAGAGGTTACTTCTGCTTTCAGTGTCCATGCTATTCATGTCTAAGATAATGAGACATAGATGAGACCTGAATCTTGTATTTCTCGAACCCTGTTTTCAGAGATAGACAAATCCAGGAAATTGAGGCTTCTTTTGAGGCATGCAAGTCACGGCCCATTCATGCGACCAATCGCAGATTGCAGCCTGTCAAAGTCCAGCCACTTTACCCCGATTTTGATCGGTAAGTCTTCCTCTCATTTGGCCTTCCCCCTTTTATGTTAAATATCTAAAGGTGAAGAGGAGGATGTAAGAAGATAACATTTCGTATAATTATTGCATTTTCCCTCTATATTTTCTCGTCATCCAAAAGTATTTGGTATTGTCTTTTAATATGCATGCTCAAAGGGGTCAGACATTTCTTAGTTTCATCTTTTATTCTTGATTTATCATTTTGTGATAATTGCAGCTTTGAGTTTTTTTTTTCTCCTTTTGATTGTCTGGATGAGGAAAAGTTTATCTCAATTATTAATGCCAAAAGTTTCCTTTTGTTTGGCTGTATTTTTTGAATTGAAAGAGGATTTCATGTTAAGTGGAGTAATAACCTATATTTTAGGGACAATGTTCACTTTTATTACCAAATCCCCCCCCCCCCACCCACACA
>NW_006238964.1:1796405-1826804 GCF_000226075.1 Solanum tuberosum | reverse complement strand
TTTTTTTTTCTTTTTTTTCCCAAACCCCCCCCCCCCCCAACACACACACACACACAAGCATGGGTGGTGCCTTGCACTATGAACATATGGTGTACACTTTGTTACCGTTGGTTCTGTCTTACAGAGAGAGACCCTAATATTAAATATTGTTAAAAAATCATATATCTATTGTTAATAACAATTAATGTTAAGAATGAACATTTTGTTTTCCTATTTTTTTTTGTATATTCTCAAAAAATAAAAGGATTAGGTAGTTAGAAATTTAGTACTCCCCCTATGCCTTTTATGCGGTACTCTTTTCTTTTTTTGTTTTGTCGAATATAATGACACCTTTCTTCTATATTTAGAAACAATATAGCTTAAACTTCCATTTCACCTTCTTTTTTTTTTTTTGAGAATGGTAACTTGAGTATTAAAGAAAAAGGCATTAGGGTAGTGCCAAAACCATAAATACAGAGAGAAAGGACAGCAGATCCAACTATGAAATCCTAACAATTACAGGGCACCTATCAGATCTACTAAGGATACTGCCTCCTCTACAAACGTTCTTTACACCAAAGATGGAAAAAAAGGAAGCACTTCATCTTAAAATTCTGTTAAGAACTAGTTCTTTCTTCAAAAATTCTTATTTTCTTTCTTTTCAAACTGTCCACCATATACAAGCAGGAACCAATCTCCACCCCCATTGCAATTACAACTTTTTAGCAGATCACTGGACACTGGTATTGGAAGGCATGCACCATTGGAGGCCCACAATGATAAGAAAAAATTGCCACAAGAGACTAGTAACAGAATAATGAAGAAACAGATGGCTATTGGATTCTGTTTCTAAACGACTAAACCACAAAAAGGACATCTAGAAAAACTTCCATCTCACCCTTAATGACATTTTTATAGCCATAAAAATATCATGTCATGTTTTAACTCACATGTTTCAAAAGTTTTTCTTTCTTATAATCCATGTTCATTCAAACTCCTCCACATAAAAGACGGAGGGAACATGTAAAATCTTGTCACTTAATAATGAGAAACTCGAAATCAAAAGGCATTCAAATCCTTTATCCATTTATTTTGGGTTGTTGATATATGTGATTTGGCACTTGCTATTTGTGGCACTTTTGTATCCTTCATTGTCTCTCGTTTTACTTTACTTTTTCTAAAATATATGGCAGGTACACAATTGATTCTGGTATACTTTTAAAATTTTCTTGGAGTACCCAAGATAATCCCATTTGTATAGATGATTGGATGGGATTGTACAGGAGATAACCAGATTGCTATCTTTTCTTATGCATCTCATATACTGGAATCATTTGCTCTCTTTCTACTCAATGAAATAATGTTTGCTTGGCAAAAGAGAACAGAAGAAGTTGGATGTACTTTTCCATATGCAAAAGATTCTAGAAATAAATTAATAATTGCTTGCAACACTTTTTCCCTTTTCTTTATATAAAACTCATGGAGTTATTAGATCATGGCAATCTCTTGGTACTGGAGATAACATGAACAAATAATGTTACTTTGCCAGGTACAAGGACCCATTTGTGCTTGCGAATTACGATAGTGCTCCAACTGCTGATTCAGAAACCTACAACAAGTTGGATAAAACTGTTCGTGATGCATGTGAATCACAGGTGAAATTATTGATTAAATGCCTTTCTCCAGATTTGTAATGCTTTCTCCAAGTTAATAAGCTATAAGGGAAACACTCCTTCAGTCAATAGATGTCAAGGAGCAATTGCTAAGTTAACGAAAGATTGGCAAAGTCAGATTTTTCATATGAAAACTAAAACCCCATATTCATCTTCTCCAAACTTACATCTAGAATCATTTTGCAATCCGCTCCTTGTCCAACATCATTGACCAAAGCCTGAATGTTCAATCCAAATTTGGATTGGGTTGAGGGCCTTTGCCAGAGTGTTGATATACAAATTCTTCCAGTCCCCGGACATAATTATTTGTCTGTCACTGGCATGGATCATCTTCTATTTACCCTCAGACCTCCATGATACTATGATGTTTGGATTATATCCTAATGAACATGAATTTTGATTTGGAATACACCTTGCAGGCCGTTATGAAAAGCTTTGTGGCTACAAGCTCAGATGCAGATAAACCTGACAAATTTCTGGCATATATGGTCCCTGCGCCGAATGAGGTGAAATTTCATATTGTTTAAATTGAAAGGTTGGTTCACGGGCATAAATCTTATTTAATGATATTCTGTTGCTTTTCGTGGATTGTGACAGCTATCGAAGGATATGTATGATGAAAATGAGGATATCTCATACTCTTGGGTTCGGGAGTATCACTGGGATGTATGTACCTTTTCTGAGTGCTGAAGTCAACCTAGCTACAATTTTGTACATTGATAAATTACTTAGTTGTGTTAATATTTCCCTCATGTGCCCATTGGCAGGTACGAGGTGATGATGCAGATGATCCTAATACGTACGTTGTGGCATTTGGGGAAACAGAGGCCCGTTACATGGTAAAACTGTGTTCTACTTGTAAAACTTTATGTGGTTTAACCCTGTAACTTGAAACTCACTGTGGATGTGATGTGATCCAGCCTCTTCCAACAAAGCTTGTTCTGAGAAAAAAGAGAGCTAGAGAGGGAAAATCAAATGAAGAAGTTGAGCATTTCCCAGTTCCCTCGAGAGTCACAGTAAGGAAAAGACCAACTGCAGCTGCCATTGAACTGAAAGAAGAAGGGGTAATGAAGCCTAGCCAGACTCGCGCTTCATTTATTTTTTCCTGCATGGCCTTTTCTATTTGCAACTAAACTGATTATGACATTGTTGGATCCACATAGGGTTATACAACAGCTTTGAAGGGGAATGTTTCAAGTTCAAAGAGATCAAGAATCAGTCATGAAGATGATGTTGGTGAACAACATAACAATATGCATGATGATGATCAAGATCAATCTAGTGGTGGCGAGTACTATATGTCTGATTGATTCCTTCACATTCATTTAAGCTGATCAGATAATTTAACAAAGAGAAAAAAAAAAAGAAAAAAGGGTAGGTACATGAGAGAAGTTGCATAAATAAGCAATGCTTTGTACCATATAGGAATTTTGCTCTTTGAAAAGATTTAACTTTAAAGTAATTTGCATATGCTGCAATGATTGTCTGGGCTGACCATCTTTCTTGTGTGGTCTCACTTAACCCGTACACAGATCACGCATTAGGTTTGGCAATATGTGCTGCAATTCTCGGTATCGGATTTCACGAAATTGCTCATTCTGCACTTATGCGTGTTGTGGCAGTGTTTTGAAACGGGCTAGGGGATGGATACTGGCTTAACATAAGGTCTGTTTGTGCTTTAGATTAATAGCATGTCTGGCCAAGCTTCTCAAAGATCCTTCTAAAAGTTGTGGTAGTCCAAATATGCTGATTTTCAAAATTTGGCCAAATAAGCTTATAAGCCTTTGTTCTTCTTGCAAAACCTAATATCACAGGGAAGTACACATTGCACTTCCTCAAATAGTCCTCATTTGTGATGTGACAACTGTTTAGGCATAGAAAAACATTTATGAGGAGCTCTGTTTTCATTTACCCAAAAGAATATAGCGGTAACGGCAAATAGTATTTTCTTCTTTTCATGGACATTTTTAAAAATTGCTAGTATATCTGAGGCGCCTGCAAGGTTTGTAGTAGAAGCAAAATTGTAGGTTTGATAAGTGCGGGTTTGAATGATTACATTTTACATCATTTAACTGTAAATCATGCAGAACTCACGTACTAAAATGTCACAAGGATTTAAACTTGTATAATCGAATCCTGAATCCGAACGAATACGATATATCCAAAGAGAACGGTTTAAGGAAATTGAATATATACGATACGATGAATGGTAGTAGAACCATTTTTTGAAGCATTTAGTTCCACCCACAACTGTTCAATAGGGAATGGCATTCATGTTAGCAACAAGTTACAAGCTTTACAAATGTCTGGTACAATTTTCATTTACAGTTTGCTCCCCTGCATCCAACTGAGGGGAGGTGGGATGTCATTGTAGCATTAAGGTGATGCATCACCAGTTAATTGCTCTCACAGGGTGGGGAATAAAACGGCTGCCCTTTCCAATGTTGGATCACTGACCGGGGATTATCCCTTTGTCAAACAAGTCTAATGTGATTGATTGCCTGAGTGGATGCCATTAGCAAGAACATTGATAGAAGAGCAGCTGCCAAAGACCCTGGGCCTTCCCCCCTTCTCTGGAGACCACTTCCTCATATTGAAATTGAAACACCATGTCTGACACCCCCTAGCCAAATTAAAAATAATAAACAAACAGAAAACAAGGACTGATTGCAGACCTATCAGTAAGCTACTATACAAGCAAAAGCAAGAGGGGTATACCATTTGCAAGGATGCAACATATGAATGTAGTAGCAAGCCTGCTTATCCACGCAATCCTGTCAACATAAAAGCAATCAAGCATGGTCAGCAAAACTCTGTGTGAAACCCGCAGCCAATAATTGGGTTGTTGAGGTGAAGAGGTGAGTGCGCACATCAGATCATTGATTGGAGGATGTGTACATTGCAAAGCTAGAAAGTGTATAGAAGAAGCAGATCAAAAGTCATAACCATCCGAAGTAACGAATTTTCCAACATGCCATAATTATGCAATAATATGTGCCCAATAGGCCAATACTCTACATTGGTAAGTTGAGGTAAATATTGATGACACACATGATAAAGATATTACCCAACGAGGCTTGCAAGTAGGTGCGATGCGTGCTTTTAGAAGTGAATACTCCTTGATGCAATTGAAGCCCTAAGAATTAACATAAAAAAACCCAAAAATATTAAGGTTTCAACTTCTTAATGTGTACATAATTAATGTAAAGAAATGATAGATCTATAATCTCTTACCAAGCTAGCCGACATTTGACTGCCTCTAGACGAACAGCCCTCTTTGGATCATCAAGAGCTTTGGTTATAGCTTGCAACACCTAAATATGAAAAGACACATTGTGAAAATACAGGCTTCATGAAAAAGATGAGAGGAATCTTTCGTACTCCTGATAAATAAGTGGTGGCATCCTTCTAGAAGATACACATGCCACTTCCAAATTTTTTTTGAAGATGATCAGCAAATCCGTACTTGCTCATTCTAGGTCCATTTGTTATTACAACCTTACCACAGAGGAATTCATGAAAATCATGTATGCACATATTATACATTTATACGGACATGAAAGAACTCAGGTCTCAGGGATGCGAACTAGGACCACTGCTATCTTACAACATGTTCATGAAGGGACAAGCAGATGCAGAACACAGCAGCAACTCGTTGAAGGCAAGGATGCTAACTAAAACATACAAGTAACTTAAGCCATGTAAGCTTGAGTAGGGATGGCAATGAGGCAGGGGATGGAGCGGGATGGTAAATCTTCACTCAAGTCAGTCCATTAAAATCATGTGGTCGAGCTTCTTGCATATGTAGAAAATTCGAGGAATGGTAGCACAAGCTATTGCATTCATTGTTAGGCCTTCAATTATTGTTTCAGGATCAATCTGATAAAATGGCATACAATCAAATCATGATTGCATTTCACACTACAAAACACTAACCTGCGTTCTCATGGGATATATCCTCGCATGCGGCAGCTCCGACATGGCACCAAGGCACTGGATTGCAGTCTCTCGAATCACCTGCTAATTTTAAGAAATGTCAAAATTAAGAAACGCGACTGAAGATGATTTCATGAAACACCACACTAAATTTTACTAAGCAAATGATGATTAATTGCAAGGAGCTCTTCCCAGTTCCCACCACCTATCCCGGCTTGTCCCTATAGACATAAGACCAAGCAAAATGGAATTTAGGGATGGAAACGGTACAAGACTCACCGGATCATACAAGTATTTGTCAAAAAAGGAGGAAAGCAAGAACCAATCAAGAGAGTACACTTATGATCATTCCCACAAGCTTTATGTCGTTACAAGCACTAGCCGTAGTTGGGGTGAAAGACTTTTATGGAGATTCGGTATAAAGAAGCAGGCCCCATGGAAAAAGGTAATTACGGAAAATATAGGATTCCAGAAGAAAGCTGCAGGTCAGAAAATCACTCCGTTTTTTTATGGAGTATGGGAAAAATTTGGTGGCAAGTACGGCAGTTTTTTCTTGACACTAGTAGTATGCATTGAGATACACATTTCTGCACATCTACAAAATTTCTTTCCAGATGTAGATGACAACGACGACGCCTCAATTGCAAACAAGTTGGCATCGGATATATGAATCCTAATTGACTGTGTTTCTTCATTTAGATTCAGCCAACATTATACCATCCAAAATAAGTACTATCTTTAGACCTTCTATTGGCATAAGAATCTATGATAGGGCTAAAACTCCTAGAAAGCATAGGACCTACAGTAATCGTACTGACAACAACATACCCAGTGCAATCACACAAAGTGGCTGAAGAGGGCAGAACGTACACAAACCTTATCCCTACTTCAGAGGTAGAGAGGTTGTTTTTTGATAGAAACTCAGCTCAAGAAAAATAGTTCAGAAAAAAGAAGTCACGAAAGTACAAGAGAAACAATAGATAGTAACACAATACTACAAATAAACAATACGATAGTCGAAGTACACGAAACAACAAATAGTAACAGAAATCGATGGTTATTGGTTACGAAAAGGCCAAGATACCATTTGTACAGAAAGGTAGCGGAATTCCAGAATACAGTTGAGTACTTCATAACCAATGTTCTTCACATGACAACCAAGATCCTTGGAGGTGCAAAATGGGTAAGTAGTGGGCTATTTTCAATGAAATCCTACTATAACAAGCTCTTAATTAGTGATGAATTGGCTTTTAACATTCACCTGTTTTATTCTCACGTCACTAAGAATGGAGGTTTCTTCACTTGGTTGACAATGAAGGAGCTTTTGAGAGCTGAAAACTTGAGAAAAAGAGAATTACATATGCCACTTGGTATTTCGTGTGTAAGAATTTGGACAAAGATGTGGACCATTGATATCCTATACATTGTTAGGTAGACAGCGTCACATTTCTTAGATGGATCAGTCAGGCAATGTTATGTAATGTGATCGGCAAGCACTCTTCCGCTGAACCTTTAGATTACAGAGAACAAGTCAAAGGGCGATAGAGGTTTGCTCTTTTAGCGATCACGTGTGTTGTGTGCAAAGAAAAGAAATATGATAAAATCTTTTGCAGGGACAAAAAATAATTTTAGACATATGGGCAACAACCTCTTGTTCCTAGTTTCTGTTTGGTGCACACATGAGGTCTCAATTTGAATAAAAGAGAGTATTTTTCTTATAGAATCAAATTACTTTGTACGCTCTCTACTTATTAGTGTAACACTTGTATATGAGAGAGCTATTTTTCCTCCCATATCCAGTATAATTATTTAACTTAACAAAAATAGTCACGTGCCATGAGTCGATGTCTAGTTTCTCATCACATGGATTTTATGCAACTTTCTTCTCCTGTTCTTTCTTTTATTGAGGAGGTGGGGGAGGGAAGGGGCATCCAAGAATGCTAACTGAAAAGAAACTATTACCATCACATAAGGATAGGAAGTGAGCTCAATAAGTCTGCGGATAACCATGGGAGCATTTTCTATGATAGCTTCTTGTCCTGCAACAACAAAAGAATGGATGACAGAACCATCGAATGCCAAATTTAACATTAAAGCATGAAAACCATAACCTGATTAACCCTTTTGGTATAAAGTAATAATCTTATTAATATGTTTAAAACCACACGTATAGAAGTAGTACACCAAACAGTAGAAAACATACATTAAAATATGGTTTTTGACAAAAGACATCCAATCTACTATATATAATGAACCTAACGAGTGCACCAAAAAAAAAAAAAGAGATACAAGACTATTCCTCAATTGTACAGGTTCAACTATACACTTTCAAAAACTCTCCAATTTCGCTACTTAAGATAGTCTAAGAGGGTTATTATCAAGCAAATAAAAGCTCCCTATTACACCTAAGGGCGTGGTCTAGTGGTCAATGAAGTGGGTTGAGAAACATGAGGTCACAGGTCCAAATCTCAGTACAGACAAAATACTAGACGATTTCTTCCCATTTGTCCTAGCCTTGGTGCTCATGGAGTCGAGGTGCGGGTAAGCTAGCCTGGACACCACGGTTATCAAAAAAAAAGCTCCCTATTTCTTTTTCTCCAAGTGACCAACATAAATGGCAGAGGAGTAACATCCCCAGCCCCACTTCTCCAAATAACCTGATTAACCTTAAGTTGGATAAAGTTACATGTTTTTTTACAAGATTTAATAAAGATATTTTTTCTCGCACTTCGGGAAGCTTTAGAGTACAGGTCCTCCAGACTCTGTAGTGAAACTAATATGACTTTCCCCGGTAAGTTACTACTTATAAGAGCAAATAGCACACAACGTTTCATCAACATGCTCACCATCCAGGGGCATTATTGAAATTTAATATAAAGCTTGCTTAATACTGTTGTATTCTATGTTGTGGTTGCTTAATAGTTGAAATGAATTCCGGGAAAGGCAACTGCTTTTATTGAATGTCCTGTCACGTCCTCTTAATTGCTGGGCCAAATGTCTTCCTCTTACCAGTGACCCCATACAAGTTTTGACATGAAAGGGCCTGAATTCTGAACTCCCTTTCTTATATACTACACATACATTAGGGTAAGATCTACAGGAATAGAGGACCCACAGGTTCACCCTTTTTTATATCTAACCTCATGCTTGCATAACTGCACATACATAGTCACACATTGATAAAAGATAATAGTCACTCAAGCAAGATGAGTGATCATCTTTATTTTGATTTTCAGTTCACAATTTGCTTAGGTAAAAATTATAGTCCAATAAATTCTATTTCATCTTTTAAGATAAAAGATTAAATACATTTACTGCCTCAAATTTATATGTTGTGTGGATTTCCATAACAATTTATTTGCATAAAAATGTGATAGTGCATAAAAGACTATGTTTAGTATTCTTAGATGAATTGATTATTTTGAGCGTAAATTTTAAAATTCATAATTTCAAATTTCCAAACTAAAATTAATGCTATATAAAATACAACTAATGTAGCATATCAAATGAAGATGAGACATTCAAAGTAACACAAAAAGACAACACAAACTTCAAAATAAAAGCAAATATATATATTCGTCTCACTTAATATAAGAAAAATATATTGAAATTTGTATTTTAAATTGAGAAGGGAAGTCTAATACTTCTATTCTTTCCTGCAGTGAATTGATTCTTATTCTTTAGAGATGTCTTTTAACTAAAAAATATTGTATATATCAAAGAACTACAACATAGTTATACACCTTGCATAATAAATGCTTATAAGAATCGTTCTCTTTTGTACAGCTAACAACCTATCAATGTTTGCTAACACACTGAAATAAGAAAAGCACAAACTATAACTAAGGTTTGCTTAAGTCTAGCAATAGGAAGTTTACCATGAAGATGTCCCATCAGAGACATTCATGGAAATACAGTAAAGATTAGCATCACCTTAGTGAAAGGTGACACGAATAAATGATCCGTGAATTCTAATTGTCAGGCTTCCAGACCAAATATATTATGACCACTTCAATGCCAAGAGGGTACTAATCTTCATATTTGTTTCTTTTACTTATCTTTATGTTACTGCTACAATAGCTAAATTCCTACAAGTGAAATTGTTTGGTGTAGCAGATAGATGTGTGGTTAATAGCTTCTGTTTGAAAATCTTCCGGCTGGTTTTGTTCTTAATTTGAGATAATGAGAAGTTAGTAGTTATAGGTTAATTTTCAATTACTTAAAACCAAACATAAATTTAAGATTATGCACCATATTTCTTAATTTTAACATGAATAAAATAACATCTGATAATAAATAAAAATGTACAATGATTATTAATCACCTTATTATCATTTGTATAATAATTCGTGTTTATAACTTGTTTCGGGAACCAAATCATCTTAACATACTCAAAGAGTAAAGCAGTAGGCTGGCTTGTCGTGATCATACGTACTTCCAATTTACTAGAGCTAGAAAAACATTTAAAGAAAAAGAGAGCAATTTGAGAGTCTAAATTATTGGGACCCTCCCTCTAGCATTCAGATATGCCACTTAGCACTTACGTCTAGCATCACAGATAAAAATCTTCAGCAAGTACAAAGTTGGCAATCTGTGAAGCTCTTCTAGATTATTCAAGCAACTACCAAAAGCTAATTGCTTACATCTTCGCAATGCAACCTTGAAGATGAACACATAAAAATATGCAAGATACAGTAAATATGCAAATCCGTAGCTGTCAATAAGCACATTGTTTGCACATGCTACAGCAATGAACTTTTCAGAACTAAAAGAAATTCTCAGAGAAATGAGCAAACACTCTTTACCATTTTTATCCGTTAATATTCCAGAGAGAACTATTAAGACACTGTAAATTATCTCCTTATGAGAGATATCCTTGCTCAATACAAGAAAGCAATCCATAAGTACAGGAAGGACCTGTGTACAAGAAAAAATATCATAAGCAATCAACCTCAGGCCTGACCATCAACAATATGAGAAATAACTAGTTGTGTCATTGCGTTGCTCACTCACCTTTTTGGCATCACCAACAACAGCAACAAGAGGAGTTTCAGATACCAGGTGTGCAAAAGCTTGATAGAGAAAACACCTGAAATTGCGGTACGATTTAACTTTAAAACGAGCATGTGAAACAAGCAAGCCAGCTTAATATTAGATCAGATCCACAGCAGTCCAATTCAACTCATTACAGTGAGCTCTTTTAAGACACAAGTCCTTTTATTCAATCATTAATCAGGAAACAATGTAGCTACTGAAAATTCTAAAAACAAAAAATTATTCAGTTTTATTCATGGAAGGAACTAAACTTTGGAAACATACGTTCCGGGAATTCATGTATGCACTGATATGGATATGTTCAACATTCAACAAGGCTTAGCATACTTTGAAAATCCAAACGAAACAACCCATATACGAGTAGAACAAGAGTATATAGGTAAACAAAATGGGACATGACGAGCAAGCTTGGTATTTTCATTCTGCTTCTTTTTTGCTTTTCAGCTGAGCATTCTGCATTTGACAACCTGCTGCAGAACTTAGCTTTTAACTTAGTACACTACTTTGTAGAAGATAGTAGGTGGTCTTCAGTACAATTAAGGAGAATCGTATTAAGATTATCAAAAAAGAAGAAATTAATCAAGAAATTTTTTACCAAGACAACAAAAGATTCTTAACGTCTTAGGCTTTCTGAATATTTCATCATCAAACCAAGAACCAGCAGATCATAGTTTCTACCATAATCAGATGGAAAATGAGAGTGTGAAGCTCCACATATATAAACAAAAGAAAATTTCTCTACTATATTGATACGTACCTTGAAGTGGATGAATCACATTTTACTATTGCAGATAAGAACATAGGCATCATTATGTTGAAAAATCGTTGTTTATAGAGTGGGCGAACGATTGCATGGTAATTTCTGTTCAAACAAGCATCAGAATCACTCATAAGAATATGAAATGCATCAGCAGCTGATTTTCTGAGACAAAGCACTTTGTGCTCTGCGGGATCTTTCATTTGATCATTGAAAGGTAGCAAATTTCCCTGATCTTCATTTGAAACTAAGCAACTCAAGAAAGTCATAGTCACATCTTTTAGCTTCTCATGACCCCGCATAAGCAGACCTTTCCCTATCCATGCAAATCCAATAACAGCATGACTATTTAGACTATTTAGTCTCAGGTTACTCATAGCAACTGCACCACCATCATTGCCCTCTTTCCCAATACTAATGTTGCGCCACATTACATTCTTGAATAGCGTATCAATAAGTTCTTCGAGACTGCAGTCTTCTGATATATTCAGAGGAAGTTTGTTAACCAAAGAACCCAGGGCCTGAGCTGAGGGAATATGGCCTTCAAGGAGAGTCATCGCCAACAACTGTAATAAGAGTCTTATATTTGGTATCTGAGTTTGAGGACGCAATGCAATTACAACTGACGCGAAGAGTGAAGTAATCCATTCGTCTCGACATGACAAACCCTCAGAAGTCTGACCAAGTTGAGTTTTCTTGTTAAAGAGATCGGTTCCTAGTATCAGATCATTTGACAAGAAAAAAGAGCTTGTTTCCATCACATCAATAGCTTTCTGAAGAACCTTTTCCTGACTTTCCACTGAACAGCCTGTCATAGCTTGCTTCATTGCAGCCATTGTTGCACCCAGAAGTTCCTAAGGTAAATTATAGTATGTTTTAAAGCACATTTCTCATCAAGCTTATGCGGAAATCTGATGACAGCCAAATATTTCTTGACATAGAACAAAACACCTGGAGAGAACGGGACGAAAATATGTTATGCTTACCTTTCCCTTTGCTTCTAGACTCAAAGATGAATTATTTTCCATTTTAGTGAAAATATTAATCGCAAAACTCAAAGAGACTTCATCTGCACCTCCATTGCCATGGAACCTGAGAGGCAACCAAAAAATACAGGTCAGACCTTTGCTCAAGAACATTGCAAAACCCAGAAATCCTAAGTCAACTGCTAGACAAAAATTCCGATTATTTGTCGACTTACTTACATGTAGGCTGACTCCACCTGCCAAATGGATCAAATAGCAGATACTTTTGTTAAGGTGTGAGACTTGCTCAAGCATTTCCGGGGTACAGGAAACTGTGACTACAGAAATAAAAGCAAGAAAAGAACAACTAAATACTGTGTACTTTTCACACTTCCCTTTGTTCTTCGTTCTTAACCCATTTTTAAAAAATATTTTTGTTTCTGGGGGCATAAGTGGAAAAACAAGCTAGTGATCCAATGTGAAACTGGGTTGCATCAAATATCGCACATAAGAAAAATCAACAGAGAGCATTGGCCAGCCAGATGAGGTTGAGGATGCATCATAATTGAGAATGCAATAAGGAGAAATAGCTTGAACAAAAATGGAATAGAATGGAAAGCTAATAAAAGCGAGATTGTAGTCACTGAGTTCGTACCATGGAAGTACCTTATTGGAATAACATTCCAAAAGCCCAGGTGTCAATCCAGCTAACCGCCGATCTCCATGAACCTGCAACAAGAGGAACCTGTTCTGTTAATATAAGGTCAAGATGTTAGTGAAAGGAAACAGAGAGTTGAAAGGGGGGATAGCTCAATAGTGAGTTTTCCATTTCTAATTTAGTCATTTGCAGCAGGAATTCACGGGAGCATACACCTACATGTACATGCCAGAAAGAGAGGAAAGTGTTTTATCACTAGTTTAGTCAGTTGCAGCAGGATTTCATGGAAACATACACCTAGATATATACTAAACAAGCCAAAGTATTGAAGTAGGACGCACATGACTGGAAGAAGCACACTAGTGAACTTGACCTAAGAATGACAAAAGGAAGCACATGACATTTCCTGTAACAGGAGGGTTTACAGTGCCCCAAAATTAAACAGACGATGCATGTGGTAAGTTAGTAACAGCCTTGAGGTTTCAATTAGTACACGTACAAGAATCTCAGATAAGTTGGCTGATATAGTCTTCTCCAATTCGCTTACAACACTATGCATGAAACTCTTCCCAGTCAATCCGATATCAAAAATGGCCTCCAGTTTGAGCGATTGAGGCATATTTAAGTCATCAGAAGAAATCAGAGAAACAATCTTTTGCTTGACAATACTGTTAAAGATAGCTGCCTTCTCGTCCTCATGATACTTATTGACAAACAAGCTAATCTCCACTAATGCTTTCAGTGCTGCCTTCCATAGAAACTTCTTGTTGAAATCAGATTCAATAATTGACGTCAAAGTCAGCAAGATATTCTCATACATGAGCTTTGAGACAGAAATAAAGCTTCCAGGAAATGTACCCAAGATCTCCAAACCTTTAACTACAAATTGAGCACAAATTCAGTCAAAAACAATTAACTTACACTTAGCTGAACACAATAAGCATAGAAGCAACTCACATTAACTATGAGCTTAACAGGTTCAATTGATCATAAGACAAAGTGTGGGCATGTCCCTAAAAGAGGACAGAAACCTAAAATAAGTTCTGCGCTCTCCTTACAAGGCGGAAGAACTAAAAGCATCAGATTGCATCACTACCCAATGATCTATTTTGATATTGCAACAATGAAAAAAGAATTTTAACTTGTGTACCAGGTGACTATCGTCTCTTTCCCTACTCCATTATCATTTTTTAACAGGTAAAATCCCTAGATTACTTAGGGATTCATGTGCAACAACTAGAGAAACACATCTGATAAGGTCCACTTATTTATAAGTAAAATGATATGTTGGTGCTGACAGCATTAAATAGATGCACTAATGTTACAGATACAAGGAACATTGAGTTTCTATCAGGAGGAGTGCCCACTATGTTTACATATTTCAATTAATGCCAACAATACAAAGTTTGTATGCATCTATTTTTCTTTATAAACCAAGAAATCCCCAAGCGCTAGTGAAGCACAGTTCGGAACTCGGCAGATTATGGGTCCGCCTCTCTACCCTTCTCCACTCTAATACTAGGCATTTGTCTGCAACAGGTTTGAACGATGCGCCCTATCCACATATCACTCGGTTGCGTTCTTACCATCAGAAGAAAGCCCTCAACAAGTGTTTATCTATTTGAACTATCAATAGCTCGTAACCAGCCACCAATAGCCTTTCTCCACTCTTTTTGCTCCATTTTTAGAGGGAAGGGTAAATGGGAGAACCAAGAGTGGATTTATAGAAAAATTGACAAGACAAGGAACACCATTTTACACATGACTTTAGAGTAAAGAAGAAAACAGCTCAGTTCCAGAACAAATTCATTTGTCAAAGAGAAGTACTTACCTGCTGCATAAACATAAGCATTCCAAGTGCTTTCAACACAACTTGCTCGAATGAGACAAAAGAAAACATTACATAATGATGTGCAGAAACTACGAAGTATCTGGCACCAAGAGTCACGTGCTAGATCATGAGCTGAAGCAACTTCATCAGAGCTGACTACCAGCTGTCTGCATGCAGCAAGGAGTTCAACACATAGATACAAGGCTCCAAAGTTAAAGTTCGCATCCAAAGCTGAATGAACAATTCCATGGGAATTTTCAACCGAGAGCCTTAAGGCATCCACCAACCGAGGAAAGAAACTTTCAAAAACTTTATTGCAGGAAGATCCAGAAGCTTTAATGCAAACAGAAAGAACATGCCCAACTGCATGTAATCTCTGTTTGTATTGGGTAGAAAGACTATTAAAATCGTCGAACTGGGAAAAGGAGTTCAGAAATGTGCTTATGTCCCCATCACCCAGAATCAAACTCAAGAATGAATCATTATGCTGCCGAACAAGCACCTGAAGAAGTTCAAGGGCCTGTGTCATAATTTCACTCTCATGAAAACCTAATCCATCAATTGGATCGGAATCCTCTGACAAAGTGGACTGCGGACAAGTAAACAGTGCATCTTTTAATGCAGACCAAAGGGATTTTGTGTACTTTTCCATTCTATCTCCTCCATATTTCAATGTGCAATAGCTAAGGTACTTCAAAGATTCCACCTGTCGCACAAGAATCCATGAAAATATTAAAAAATTACGACATTATAAACCCAAAAACTAATAACATAGAACAAACTGCAATAGTTGGAACTAACCTTTGCTGACGGCAGAGAAGAAGATAGTTTGTCAAGAAGTAATGGAATGACTGAGGGTTCATAAAGTGGTGTTGAAGCAAATGCCAGCTAGAAAACAGCAAAAGGATGTTAGAATCTAATTAAAAACCAATAACCTGGTAAAGGAACTGGAAGGAAAAAGTTCCAATGGAGTATCTAATAGTACTAATTGAATATAATCGCCATATGAAAAACGAAAAGACAACAATTAAAATGTGTACGCGAATAGCATGTTATTTTTACACACTAGATCAAATTATGGCACTACACGATTAATTTCATAGTTTAAGATTTCCTATGTATGGGAATAGGCCCTTCAGTTTAACATTTGGAAAGCTTATACCACTCATTCGATTTCAAGAACCTCACACATACTAAGAATTGGTCCAAATTGCAGTCGTATTAGTAAGAAGTAACATAACTTAACATCAATGAAGTCTCTGGGCCAATAAAGAGCAAAGTAACAAAAGCAAGAGACAATAAGTCCACGATGCTAGAACAAGTTTTCCAAAAAAGAGTTCTAATGTAAAAGACAATTGGATCATCCATATATAAGAGTTTTGTCATATTACTAAAAAATTGGCGTACCATTAGGGCCCTTGAGAGTTCCCCCCTCTTCATATCAACATCATCACTCTTAGGCTGGATATTCAGAATAAGACAAATGAAATTGTGAAGTAGAGAAAAGGTTGGTGGGAGAGAGAACAATAACACCACAGTTATATTAAAAAATGCAGAGAGAGATGGGCTCAATAATCTCACATGGGTGAAATGGATAGGAAAATAACATTCCAAAATCTCGAACAAATCCCCTGCAAAATTCTCCAAAGGGCCAGAAGCTTCGGGAAATAATTGTGCCAGCAGTTCAACTATATGAAATATGAGCATCAAGCACTGTGGATCCTTTTCACCATCAATAGCTTCACAGATTCCATAAACGAGATCATCACCCTATGTGGTCACAATCCAAAGATTAAAATTAAACATGCAAAGGACCCTAAAGCAAACAAATACATAGGTGGAAGGGAGTAATAGGCTTGTAAAACAGAAACTAGATATCACACTCAAAATGACAACAGAATGGGATGTCGAGGGACTGCTATAAAAGTTTGGTAGCATATTAGCACCACATATCTATAGGACTGCATGTTTCTCAGGTGAAGAAGATCTGCAATCCCTTCAAATTATACTGTTATAAGGCCCCTTAGCCTAATCATGAATTCAAGAAATTGTTATTAAAAGGGTAACTGAAAATTGAAGCAGCTAGAGCTAGAAACAAAGATATGTAAGACACTGAATGTCAAAAAAAAAAAAATTATGACAGATGGCCAACTTACCCGCAACCTTGACTATTTCACCGGGTAAGTAACTTTATTCACCAAGGCTTAGGCAAAGGGGGGAATGTTATAACTTTCTTTTGTGTGTTTTGGTGTAAAGAGAACACAACAACTTGTCTTGGTGCAGCTCCTTGGGAGGCTTAATTATTGTTACAAGTTACGACTAAAGAGGATATCATCTTGGAATAGTATATTAATGAACCCGTTTGCTTTAATAACAAAACCAAAAAAAGGTACACCGAGAGCTAATAGTTCAAAATTATATTGTTTTGTTGCTTACCCAAAATCAGTAAGATAGTACCAAAACCATGCTGTAATTACCACAAAAATGAAATATAATTAACTGAAAAGGATTAAAAGCTATTACCAGTGAAAAAAGTGCATCCCGATAGCGATCTAATAAGCATTCCAATATTTGAAGGCAAAGCTGCAAAAATTAGATAGTAAATTCACCTAGCTGAAGATACTTCCAACAGGCGTAGAAAGAACAGTTCATTTATCTGTGACTCTGTGTACAATCACTAATTCACTATACCTTCCTGTCTTGCTGCCCCAAGGACTGCACCTGCAGGGTTTTCAGATAAGACTCTGCAACAGCCTTTGCTTGACTCCTATTGATCATACCAGTACCAGTTTTCCTCCTTAGTAGAGCCAAACAACCGACAAGGGCACCATGCAACGCTTTCCAATCTGCCTGTACAAGTACAATGTCATCTATTCAGATAACTCAGTTGATAACCAATTTTAAAAAAACAGATATACAAAAAGGTAAAGATACATGGTGTGCACAGCGGTTGAATTTTTTCCAAATTTCTGGAGTAGTACAACAATACGACATATTCCTATTAGAAGCTTAAGAGTGCGCTTTGTAGTTGAGCTTTAAGATTTTTTAATATCAAACCCATTTCATAAGATTAAGCCTTAAGATTTTAGTTCACAATAAGAGAAACTTTTTCATCATAAGTTCCTATTCTGAGAACAGTAGTTCTTCACCAGTAATGAACGAACTCGGTACAGATACAAGGCACAAACTAAAGAACATGCAGATAAAGACACTAGCTCGTATCTAGTTTTCATCATGTTGTCTTTGTAAGGCAAACTCCTGATCCTAAAATGGTTGCTCACCAGCCGCTCTGTGAAGAATTCTATCAAGCTGCTTATTGCAGTATCACCCAACGGCTTCGACATTAATCGCATCAATAGCTCTCCAAGTAAGAGGATACCTGGAAGATCAAAGGTTATGTAGCTTAGAGTAAATACAGGAATAGAAGGAAGGGTAAAATGTAAATTACAGAGAAAAAGATAGAATTATCAGAAGAAAAAAGTAAGAATGTGTATAGATCTAATGTAGCTTTCAACATAAAGCGCAAATAAGCAAGAGGTTTTATTGCAAGGGCACAAACGAAAAGAATAAAAAATGCAAATGAAATTCAAGAGTAATAACTATAAACAGAAACAATCATGGGGACAATAAATTGAGAAAATTTATAACAAAGTTAAATAGTTGGTGTTCAGTACTTCTCTTCAAAACAAACCCTGTGGTGATAGACGAACACCTTCATGCCGCTAAGCAAGACAAACCCGTCATCCTGTTTTGCACCTTAGTAATAAGGTTTAAACACACCTCAAGCAAGCCACTGACAACAATGGGAAAAAATCCGTGGACATGCAAAATTACTCACATTACTGCCACTACTAATCATGACATATTTACATACACAATGTGTCTGGAGACCAATAATGAATATTTACTACGGTTCAACAGAATAGCTAATCGGCATCTCGGAAAATTTTCAAAAACTTCAGTTCCATAATTACCCAAACGCAAATTTGTTACACCAACACATAATGTTTGTCTAATTAAATCCCCAATTGGCTAAACACTGATTTCAGATTTTTAACAGGATATAACAAATCAATAGGACAATGCACAATAAGTTCCCAACAGATTTATCGGTTTTCTCAGCATCTCACTTTCCTGGACTATGTATACTCTTATGGAGAGGGCAGTACATCTTCCCTCAATTGCTCTTTCTAATAAAATTTCTCTAAATATCAAAAATAGTATATGGACACAGCACTCTTAAAAATCCCTATCCAAACACTGTAATAAAAAAAGGTGCAGAATAATGTGAAGATAAACAACTAGTCTACTTTTAAAATCCTCAAACGGGGTCACTTCGACCTTGTCCTGGACAACTTCATTTTTAGTCCTGTCCAACTCTAATGCAACATAATAATAATTGATTGGAGGAGAGTAGAATTACAGACAAAAATCCTAAATTACTCGAATCAGTCCCAGTCCCATACCAACAATTGCACTGTGAATTGGGGATGAATTTCCTTGTCTTCCTTCCGACAAATATTTCAATTATCAAAATTAATACCAATAACCAAAAGATGAAAGAAAAAAGAAAGGGTACCTCTTGAACGAATGATATTATCTGTAGTGGTCAAATACATCTCCATCTCCCTAACCTATATGTATTCACCCCAAATTTAGCTTCACAAACCAAATAAATAGACAAATTGCATAAAAAAACATATCTTTACTGATCACCCACCAAAGTTTCTAAACTTAACAAGTCATTCTTCAGAAGAACAGCAATCGCATCAACGCTTGCCGCCTGAAAACACGAAATCAAGAAGTGAAATTAGATACTTGTAAACCTTTCTTGACTTCTTGAAATTGTATGAAACTTTTCTTTGACTTCTTGAAATTGTATGAAACTTTTCTTGAATTCTTGAAATTGTATGAAAGAATACCTGCTGTGCCTCGGAGCTGGAAGAGCTAACGTAAGACTCAATGTGAATGACATACTGAATTGCCGGAGTGCCACCCATAACAGTAGAGTGACGGACGAGAAGAGGATTTTTAAGGAGAAAAGGTAATCGGAGGGTTTAAGGTACAGCGAGGGTTTTTCAAGTTTTGAGTAAATAAATTATAAAACTGTTAAATATATATATACCGTATAAAGTACGCGGGGCAGTAAACGTGTTTCTTTAAAATTGGGAACAATAAAATATTTTCACCTATAATATGATTTATAAAGTGAATACTTTATTGAATATTTTGAGCTTGCATATGAAACAAGTTTTTTACTTGTTATGATACCAAAATAGTTATTTGAGATGAACTCACTTTTATAAGACATGTTTATTGATAAGTACTTGAGATATGATTACCGTTGTCGAAAAGTTTTAATATTTGCTTGAGAAATAATATTTTGACATGTGTTTTCTTGAAGTTTGACATAATATAATTTGATAATACTTAAATGCTCTATTCTATTTTGAAAATACTTTCCTACAAATACCTATTGTTCATATGAAAAAGTATAAATGAGAGTAGACCTTGATGGATTCCGTAGCTAACGAAGGGTTTGTTAGATTCGATGGACCTTATAGTTATAGATTACTAATATAGCCCTTGCTAGTGGGAAGGTAATACTAGCATACCGTTATTGATATCCCTCAAGTAGGAATCTACCGCTATGAATATTCGACTCCTTTATGAGGAGTTCATTGTTATTAGTTATTTATTAAAGAAGAAGGTCACACTGATTACATGATTCAAACTTGGAAACCTCCCAAATATAAGATTTGTTATGAAAGTGTTTCTCTGAGTTTTTTTTCTAAATGTTCACATTGAATTTTGCTTACATGAGACAAATAAGATTGAATATTATTATTGTTTTTGAAAGGGCATTTATTTCATTATTTTGATTATCATACTAGCATGTTTTCTGACTTGTCCTTCATTTAAAATGATTGCGGTTAAGTGTTATTACTCAATGAGCTAGCGTCTCACTCCTCGCTAAATATTTTTACAGAGAACTTAGGTAGCTTTGGCGATGATTTCTAATTAGAGAGTATGGATTGATTAGTGATCCTCGCATTGCTTCGCATGACAAGTGATTTATCGAATTGCAATGATTTATTTTGTTCTTTTAAAACTCTTAGAGTTACTTCATTTTCCCGTCCTTTTATTTGAGTCATGATCATTTCTTCATATTGTAGTCTAGAGACTAGTTTTAAATTTCTTTCCATATTTGAAGAAGAATTGATATTATTGCATGGCTATTAAATTGATGATGAATATTGTGTCCTGGGTTAGAGATGTTATTAGTTGTGTTATTAATTTCTAAGACAGGGAAAAATTTAATTAGCCCAAAAAACAGAGAAAATTCTTTTCGATTTTCTGTAGATTTATGTTAAGGCTTGCTTTGAGATTCTTTCCAGTTAGCACTAGTCACATACTTAAATTGGATGGTGACAAAAGTGAAGCTTACTTTTATTGCAAGTAAAACTGACAAATAAGTCTCATACAAAAAAAGATAAAAAGGATTCTTGAAAAAGGCTTATGAACTCGACACATTTTGCGGTGTTGAAGTAGCTACAATATATAGTCCTTATTACAATAAATTGTCATGTAATTAAATCATGCAACTACAATTAATATTTTTACAAAGTTTAGAAATCTTCAAATGATAGTTCAATAAAAAAATATGTTGACAAAAGAGGAGATCACCAAACAAAGAATTGAAATGATGAAGGAATAACTACGAAAGGTAAGAAAGGAAATCAGAAACATAATGCATGAAGTGTTGCAGGGAAAGACATTCACTTTGATATTCCCTTCAACACTTTATACAATGTGCTCGTGATTTCCTTCATCACCTTACGCAGTTATTTCTCCACCGTTTCAATCTTTTAAACTCTTCTTTCGTCATTATATTTTTTGATTAAAAACTAACATTGGAAGATCCCAAAATTTTGTAGAAGTACTAATTGTAATTTCATGATTTGAAAACACCACAAGTTCATTGTGGTATGAACTATAGATGATTATAGTCATTTCAATACCATAAAATGTGCAATTCGTAAGTTTTTTTTCAAGAACTCTTTCTATCTTTTCTTGTATGAGACTTCCTTGTGAGTTTTACTTTCAACGAAAGCAAACTTCACTTTTTTCTATTCATAACAAAAGAGAAAGATAAATGAGTTTGGGAGGGGATCAAATAATTATGTTTCTATTGTTGTGTGTTTCTTTGCCTAGGATTGACTCCTATTTATAAGGGAAATTTAGTTTTATAAATTTTTAAATAGTTTGAATTAGAGAATACTAAGTTGTTTGTAGTAGCTAGTTTGGCATGTAACTAAATGTGGGTGTATTAGATACCAAGTTGCATATCATCATCTTGAAATATATGCCGTTTATGATTTTGATCTTGTTTGACCAGATTTTTTGAGTCAAACTTTTCTTGTTTTGACTAGTCAAACTTTTCTTGTTTTGACTGATTTTTTGAGTCAAACTTTTCTTGTTTTGACTAGATTTTTTGAGTTAAACCTTTTATATTAGGAAGATAATTCAGAAATTTGATTTGAGAAAAAAGTATCTATAAAAGATGGTCATCCATTTATATTAAAATATAGCTAGTTAATCGTTTTATTCTTTATTATTATTTTTTCATTATTGAATCTTCATAACTAATTATAATTTGACAATTTATATGTGTCATGCCCCGATCCTACACCCTGGACGTGGTCGGCACTCGAGAACCATTGTTAGACCCAAGTGAATCCTTGGCCTGACTCAATACTCAGCGGAAGACTTACTCAACATTAAAAGAACTTTTAAAAGTAAAACTTTAAACTCAATGTCTCAAAATAATAAACTCAGAAATGTATAAGAACATTCAACTGGCCAAAAGAAAGCAACTCGAGTCTCAAACATCAACAACAAAAATGAAAAAGACGCATAAACTACTATTGTCTATCTATCTATGAAGCCTCTAATACTATGAGGGATGTCGGGATAAGACCCCTGATCATCCTAACAAAACTGAAATAAATAAAAGTAAATGAGGGACCCTCCGGAAGCAAGGAGGCTCACCAAAGTTAACTCGAACTGCTATGGTATCAACAAAGCGTCTGTTGATGACCTTGATCTCCCGTATCCGTATCATGGAACGATGCAGGCCAAATGGTATCAGTACATTGAATGTACGAGCATGTAAGGGGAATACTGAACATAACATAAAAGCTTGAACTTGGAAAAAAGGAAACATACTCACCTCAACTCAATACAGTATAAAACAACAATAAAGATGCAGTTTATATAAAACATTTAAAATAGTAGATAACAACTCAATGTATTTAAAAATACAATAATAACTCAGTTTGTATGTAAAGATACAAAATAACTCAATTGGGAAATTCTCTAACCGACAACCATCACTATGAGTTATGTGATGATACAACGTCTCGCCCACACTGTCAGAATTATCATATACCTTGTCGGGGTATAGAACTCCTCAACTAAGTGGATCCACTAAGCTATGATTAAAAAGCAATAAGGAATCATTTAAAAAGTATGACTCTTTCTACTTACGTTGACTACATGGTTTATGAGAACCTTGAGTTATCTGAACTCGTCCCCATATCGGTGCTCAATACTACTCCCAAAATATAACTCAGCTCATATGTTTAAAAAAAATTCCTCATCCTTAAACTTTGAAATTATTACTCAAAAGGTTTCTCTTAAAAGAGAGAGTACTCAAAACTCCTCATATAAACTCATTTGGAAATCGATGTTTCCTCTCATCTTAAATGTAAAAACATTTACTCTTGGGAATACTTAGTTCTCATATATCATTTTGAAAAAATGAACTCAACTCTCCTCATCCTCAAACTCAAGTACTCAAGTCTTAAAACAAGTTTTAAAAAATAGTAAAAGACTTCTCAAAATGACTCCAAATAACTCTCAAGACTTTACTCTTAACTCTACCTTGAATTAGAATTATGAATTCAAGGGTTATAATTCATGTTATGAAGGATCACTCGATGTTTAAATGTAGTTTAGAGTAGTTAGGAATGAAGGTACACTTTTAGAGGACTCAGACAGAGCAAACGATGGAAAAATGGTGGCGGCAAGCGACCCTGGCGCACTACTGGCGCGAGGCGCCAGCCCCTGAACTTCAGAGACTGGATTTTGGCACACTGCTCACGCGCCGCCCCAGACTCTCCCTAGAACTTTCCGACATATTTTTTTTCTCGTTTTCTGATCCTAACTCACCTAGAATCGATTATTTTCCTCAATTTCTCCTTAGATTCAATTACCTAACACAAGTACACAAAAATTTACTTATTTTTTCTCAAGAACAACTCTCAACAATTGAAATCCCCACCTCAAAATTCATCAAACTTCATAAACAAACATGAAGAACAAAACCTCAATAATACCCATTAAGAATTCAAATCATTCAACCTCAAGAACGAAATTACGGATGGAATTTACATGATTGGCGTGTGGGTGAACGAGACCAACACTATAAAAGCTTACATACCTTAATTTGGTGTAATTCCTCGATAAATCTCACGGATCTTGAAGAACACCTTAAATCTTTCCTCTTTTCTCATCTTGAACTATCTTCTAAAACCTAAGAGTAATTCGGGATTGTAAAACTGACCCAAATCAGATTTGACCCCAAAATATTACTAAAAACGTTTTAAGCTGATGGGGTAAGGAAAAGACCAAAATATCCCTTATTAATTCGGGTAACCTTCTTTAACTGGCTGACTTCAAACGGGCATATCTCCCTCATCCGAACTCGAAACTTAGCAAACTTGGTGGCGTTGGAAAGAAGATTCCAAGACCTTTCATATGATATATTATGGGCCGCCTAACTCATTCTATACTGAAAGTTATGATCGTTTGAAGCTGACCTAAAACTCACAATTTAAGCTTAACTAGAACAAATCTCAAATTTGATCTTTCTAAATTTAGCCTTTTCTAAGGCGGGATGTTACAATATGTATTTGTGAATTTATCATTTTTTCCTCCCGTGATTGACCCCGAGTCTTCTATGTTTGAGTTTGAAAAGTTGGTTTTCAACTTTGAGTTAAAAGTTGAGATTTTGGTAAGTTTTGGGTTTGAAAGGCTAAGTTGTTAAGATGTGGTTTTTGATGTCTTTTGGAGTTTCGAGTGTCGAAATGAAATTTTGTCGATTCCATTAGTCCCAAAAAGTAAAAGGTGATTCGTGAGAGTTGTCGATTTTAGATTCTGAGTCTTTTTGAGAATTTGAGGTCCTAAGTTGTGAAATTGTGAAATTTTAGCCTTTGGGTTCACTTTGGTCAATATTTGGGGTTCAGATGCTTGGATCGGAATTTCAAGAGTTATGTTGAATTCGGGGGAGGATTTTAGGTCTTGATTTATTTTTTAGAGGTCCCGAACATATTTTAGTCTTTTTAGGCATTAAGTTAAATTCTTGTGATTTCTACGAATGTCGGGTCAAGGAGACCTTGAATTCGTATTTTTATGGTTCCATTGAGTCCGGAACGTCGAGCATAATTGAGTTGCATATGTGGTTTATGTACACAGGGTTTCAATTAAATCCTGAGGGTCCTTGCAATGACTTAAGAGTTAGTTGTATTTTTGTTGGTATCTACGGGCCTCGCTTTTGCGAAGGCTAGTCACTTTAAGCGAGCTTCACTAAAGCGAGAGCCTCTTCGCTTAAGCGAGCATCACAAAAGTTAAGTAGGCTTCGCTTAAGTTGAGACCCACATTTTTCGGGGTTTAAGCGAACCCCTGGTTGCTTTTTGCGACATCAGAGAGGGTTTTGGCTGTCATTTTTGGGGTTTAATCCCCATTTTTGAGTTTTGGGAGCTTTTGAGTAATGATTCTTAACTCTAAATCTTCAATTACCCATTATTATTTATGAATCTATGTGTTCAAATCAGTTTTTGAAATGAGAATTTGGGGTTATCTTCAAGAACCCAAGAACTTAGTAAAATAGTAATTTGAATTGATTTTGATGTTCTTATCTGGACATCTTGTTTGGACTACTGGATTTCCTTTTTCGAAATGACTTTCTCTAATGAGTTCCTAAAGAGTTAAACACAATTTTCAAGTATTGTTTCTTAGATTCAAACCTCCATTTTGAAATTGACTTTTGAGTTGATTAACCCATTTCTCTACATAATGGATGTGGAATTGTTGTTTCCGATGAGTTATTGTGAATACTTGATTATTATAGATTGTGGGGCTTTGGAAGTGATTCGGAAGGGGAAGACTAACTCTTGGAGTGATTGTTGATTGATTTAAGGCAAGTGACTTCCTAACCCTCGTATTCTAGTAGAATTTGTGTACTTACTTCCTTGCTTGTGTGTTGGGAGTAATGGGGATGAGGTGAATGATTTAATTGTCCACTTGTTACATCTAAATGAAATAAAGGGGGTTGAATTGAAAAAAGGCTATGTGATGAACATGATGATGTGAATTTCTTTGTTGTGACCCTTGTTGATTGGTTGATAAAATACTTGAAAGCATGAATATGGACTTAAATTGTATGAATTGTCGTCTCTTCCATGTGGTGTGATATTGCTTGTATGCATAGAATGTGAACACCATGATGAGATATGTGATGAATTGTAATGCCGAGGTTATTTTTGGCAAGTGTTTATAAAGCCGGTGGAAAATGATTCCGGAAAGAGATTGATTACGGTGACTTGATGCATTTGATGCTTATGTGTGACTTGCTTGATACTTGAGATTTATGTACTTGTTGCGTGTGACTAAATTACTTGACTTTGAGATTGACTTAATTGATTCATTTGATTGTTGAATTGTGAAGATTAAACTGTGAATATTGGGCATTGTGAGTCATGTATCGTAGAACCGTTAAGTTGAGTTGATTTCTGTGTAGGTTGTAGTTTGAGGAGGTTCAATTGGAGTGTAAGGGATATTTGATTTCTAGCTAGTTCTAATAAAATAAGTAATAATTGTCTTAACAAGGTTGTGCATTATAAAATTTTATTAGAATAACATTTAAAAGATGATTGTTTGATTTACAGACTACATTATCTATGAGTAATTATGAATGAATTTAAAATTATAATTATTTGACTAATTTATTTACAATATCAAATTAATATGAGATGATATGAAATATTCATCACGAGTTATGGATTAAATCACACACAATACATTTCATACATACCATTATCATGAAATACATCTAAATTTAACACACAATTTTATCATTTAATTATAATTATAATAAATTGATATAACTTAATATATATTGTTAGTGCATGTAAATTTTTACTTATTTTCACCTTAAATATTTTATTGGATCAGTTTGATTACATGGTTTAGTAGTTTGGCTCGTTAGTTCATTCACCTCATTTAGTCTATTTGGATTAAACTTATTTTTGGTATTTATAAGCTTAAATAGTTTTTAGGCATTTTTATAATTTTTGGGTAAGATTTTTAAAAAATACTTCTAAACACTTGTTTTAAAATTAAATAATAAATAAATCATAAATTTGAATCTTAATTTATGATTTTTTCTTATAAATTCTAAGTTCATAGTGTATTTTCTCATCCATCCATTTCCACCTCCATTTTACCCCATCTGATGTGATAACGATTAAACTAAAGACTTTGATTATAATAGAGACAATTATGTTCATAATAAACACGGCAATATAGACAATTATTAAGCATATATGATGATTCCCAATAAAAAATTTAAAAATATTGATCATGGCATAAATTATGTCTAGATATCCAAAAAATATTTTGTTTCCCAAACAATCTGATATGAGTTAACTGCCATTATGATATAATATAGTATTATTTTTTTAACAAAAAAATCTCATTGGGCATAAAAGGGAAAAATAATAAACAAAAGAAATCACCATTATTGCACCGCCCTGCCCTGGAAAAATATATTTCTGGCCCATACCATTTCTTCTTTTGTTTATAATTATAAATTACTCCTTTATCACTGGATAAAATTCGTCATTTTCGTTGGTGAAATTAGGTAAATAGAACATTTTATGAAATTAGCCGTCTCATATTTTGAAGTAATTATTTTCATAATTTTAATATAAAAATAAGATAAAATAACTTTAAAGTTATTATTACCTATAATCAGAATTCAGAAGCAAATAAATCCATAAATAATTATAATTTAGAGCATAATTTGCGAATCATAGCTACAATTGCATATTTATTAAGCTATAGTTTCTATGTATAAGACAGATATCGATTATATCAATGAAAAAATTGTATTCATAAGTATCAACTAAAAATATAACTACATTTTTGTAATTTTTAAAAATTATAATTACATATCTTAAATATAATCTAAATATTTCCTTATCGCATAATTTTTTTATAAAATAATTATTATTCGTATACAAAGATAATTTGCTTTCATGAATGAATATGGACGTATTTCGTGGTAAAATAAACAATGAAATCTTGACAAAAAGATTAGCACAGCCGTGAGGCTGCTAACTGTTCCATATATAATACTCAACTCAATCAATAATGGCGAAAACAGACAAGAGAAAGAAAAGATGCCGGAAAATTTGTTGACCCAAGTCGGAATACCTCAACAGAAGCTTTACAATGGAGTTCCTTTCCCAGCTGTGTTAACTCCCAACTCTAATCAACCTAAATCCCAACTTCCTCAGACAATCAAAGAACAAAAAACATGGATTGGGTCTCTTCTCCATCAATCTGGGGCTATTCTTTTTAGGGGATTTCCGGTGAACTCAGCATCAGACTTTAACGACGTCGTTGAAGCTTTCGGCTATGAGGAACTGCCGTACGTCGGCGGTGCTGCTCCTCGTACTAGTGTTGTTGGTCGTGTCTTCACTGCTAATGAATCCCCACCTGATCAGAAAATTCCATTTCATCATGAAATGGCTCAGGTATAATATCATCTATTAAGTTGCTTCATATAAGAAAAACTAGTTTAACTCTCGAAATTCAATTACTGACATATAATATAAATTGGGATGGAGGGAGTATAAATCACTAATGTATAAGTAAGTAGAAACTCTGCAGAGCGGAATGGATAAAAAAAAATCGTCCCTTTGAGGTGTATTGATAGAATTATTGGTGTAAAATTTCTTGATCGGTGTATATATATTATAACTTAAACTCTTTGTACCAGCAAAATAATGCCCCTTTTCTATCTGTTATAAGATTCAAGACTTTCAGTTAATTGCATTGGATATTAGTTTTAGCATTATTATTTTCATGGAGTAGGTTCCCGAGTATCCATCAAAATTGTTTTTCTTTTGTGATGTGGAACCTGGAAGTGGGGGAGAGACTCCAATAGTCCTAAGTCATGTTGTATATGAGAAGATGAAGAATAAGTATCCTGAGTTTGTTGAGCGATTGGAAGAGCATGGCTTAATCTATATAAGGGTATTAGGAGAAGATGATGATCCTTCTTCCCCGATTGGTCGAGGCTGGAAGTCTACATTTTTAACCAAAGACAAGAGTGTGGCTGAAGAAAGGTTTGTAGTTTTCTCCTTCGTTTTCTTTTTAACTTGTTCTGTAGTTGCTAGGAAATGCATCTTTTTTCACTATTTAGCAGCTAGATCAATTTCTCACTTTCCTAGACTTCGATTCTACTGTTACCTGTTGTTTCCTTTTATTTGGTTTACATATTGATTGTTGTTGCTACTGATATTCTTTACTGTATTTCTTTCCTACTTGTTTGATCTACTTTACTCGAGCTGAGGGTCTAATCGGAAACAACCTCTCTACCCCTTATAAGATAGGTTAAGGCTGCGTACACTCCACCCTCCCCAAATCCAACTGGGTACGTTGTTGTAGCAGCAGCTAGATGAGTTAACGGATACCTCTCTTGCACTATCTATATTCTTTATTGACTTGAAATACTGCAGTAATGATGCACAAGTTTAACTCTTTCATATTTGGGGGCAGGGAGACAGAAAATATCAGAGAAGTGGTAAAGATGGGTTCTTTTGAACCTCTTCCTTATACTTCCCTAACTGCTATAATTAATGAGTTAAGTTAACAACAGATATTGGTAAAGATGGTGCGGGGAATATGAAATGCACCACACCAAATAGGGTAAGGAATGAAGTAGGAATTGATGATTGTTGTAGTACAATTGCTTTTTGCTGCTGAAACAGACATCGACGTTGAATTGTTTATTTTTGGAGCTGGTGCTTGATGTTATTTCCATCACCTGACTTGCAGATTTCATGACCTTAGGGCTTTGGTTGTTCAAATGGTGCAATGCTTAAAGCAGTCATACTGTACCTTGCATATGAGGATATCTGATTCTAGTGTTTTGGAAAAGAGGAAGCTTCAAGATTTGTTAGGCATTGCATCATTTGAACAACATAAGGTCATGAAACATAAGACTCTGGTAACTGCAGTGGTAGAAAAATGTAGACAAGGCAGACGGTGTACTATTTCTGTGACAGACAAGAACGTTGTGTACTTGCTTGCACTATAAGAGACTGATTTGTTCATGAGTTTGCTTTGGGACAATAAAACTGGAAGATTATCCTGCATTATACTCCCCCCCCCCCCCCCCCCACCATACCCCC
>NW_006238964.1:1751163-1796089 GCF_000226075.1 Solanum tuberosum | reverse complement strand
TTCTCCCATTTTACCCCCCCCCCCCCCCCTACAAAAATCTACCTTAATGGTTTTCATTTTGTTTTCCCACCCTTTACGTAGACGCGGGAGTATAATTGCCCCAGTTGTTTGTAATACATTTTCTTCACTAGGATGAAGGTTAATGGGTAGCTAATGTTGTTATGAAACCAAATGCCTGATAATTGTATAAGTACTAATTGACTTGCATGACATTTAACAGGGCTGCCAAGTTAGGGATGAAGCTGGAATGGCTAGAAGATGGAGTTAAAACCGTAATGGGACCTATACCAGGCATCAAATTCAACCAAGAAAGGCAGCAGAAAATATGGTTCAATAGCATGGTAGCTGCTTATACTGGATGGAAAGATGCTAGAAACGATCCTGTGAAAGCAGTCACTTTTGGAGATGGTCAGCCTTTGCCTGCTGAAGTTGTACATGATTGTTTAAGCATCCTTGAGGATGAAAGTGTTGCGATTCCATGGAAGAAAGGCGATGTCTTGCTGATTGATAATTTGGCTGTTCTTCACTCCAGGAAATCTTTCAACCCACCTCGTCGTGTGTTAGCTTCACTCTGCAAGTAAAAGCAATGATAAAGAATATAGGGATGAATTTTCCTGTTTGAAGTTTGTAGTAGTCTGCCTTCTATTTGGTCCTCTCTAAGGCAGACTTCAAGAACTTAGTTCTCTCTCCTTTGATATTATCATTTTATGGTAATCATGATGGTAGTTTTTATAGTATTGTTATCTTGTATGCATGGAGAACACCACCAACTAATCACTATTAGTCTACAAAGTACATCCCAAGGCCCTACTGGCAAAGATCTGGGTGTGTTTGGTATGGAGGAGAACAATTTCCAGAAAATGTTTTCCAATCTTCCCATGTTGGGTTGGTCACAATGTTTTATAAATAAATTTCCATGGTAACACAATTTTCTTAAAGATTAGGAAATAATAGGGAAAACAAGTTTCATGAACCAATCCTCTAACTTTTACATTAGATCTTAAACATTGTTAAAGAACACACCATTGTTAAATATACAATCTGCAGACAATATAATGGAAGGAACTTAAACATTTTGGGTAATAATTGAAAACTATTACAATATATTAAATGCAAAACTGCAGCTTGAACTCTCAGTATCCCAAAAAAGAAAAAAGAAAAAAAGAGGAAAAAATTCGCTATATGGAGATTACTCGGTGCATAAAAAAGATAACATTATAAAGAATGTAGGAAAAAAGTGACTGGACTGGTAAAATGGAGAAGATTGGCTTCAAAAATACAAGAGTACTATGTACATTATATATGAGGATGCAAGGCAACACCTAGCATATGGACCTATCTTCCCTGCACAATGCCACTGAACACTTGACTGTTCCCAGCAAGAGTTGCTTCCCACTCCACAGAGGATAACATTATCTGTGAAAGTGTGATCACCACATGCTTCATGTCCGGTCTCAATATTGGATCATCATCTGCACATTGCTTAGCCAGCATAGCCACCTACCAAAGTAAACACATCAATGATGGTGGACAGAATGAAATAAGTCGTGAAATTTCATTAGAAAATCAGCCACCTATGTCACTCAGCTGATAATAACTATATATGAACTTCCAATCTTAAACTATCTCTTCTGTCTATTATTTTAACTAAACCAGCTGAGGTAGTCAGTGGCCCTACCAATTCTATGCACGTTATTATAGATGAGGCACAACTTGAACTGATTCAAAGTTGGCAAACATAATTGTTAAGCTGCAACTTACCTTGAAAACGCAGTCAGAAGGGTACAAATCCATCAAACTGGGATCCAGCTGGTCCTTCAAGCTTGTCATACTAGTGGAGTCTGGTGAGTTCCTCAGAGCTGCCAGCATCTGCAATTATGTAGCATTAAGCACTGCTAAGAATTGATTCATAGTGTGCATATAAGTGTAAATATATATATATATATATATATATATGTTATGCATAAGTATACCTATACATAGCCACAGCACAACACTGTAGGTACATAACAATAGGCAAGGGAATTTCAATTTTTTTTTGAAGTAAAGCATTTAGGAAGTTGATGAACTAATCCTAAACCTGAGAACAGTAAACTTCACAATTTGATAAAGATGCCAGATAGGCAATGGAATCTAGTCATACATTGACCAAGTCTGATGAATGCAAAAACATTTTTCAGAGCTTTCATGAATTTGATCTTACTCAATTGTATGATAAAATCGATGTTTTCATCTTTTTTAATCACATAACAGATAGAAGTGGCAACACAGGCAAATAGAATCCATTAGGAAGCATGCCTTCAATTTTGAACAGTTTGTGAGCAATAAGACTTACAATGGACACTAAGGAGCGTCTTTCTGCAGTTTTCATCACATTGCCTTCAGTCCGGGTGACGGCCTCTTTCCCTGTCAGCATCTCAAATAGAACAACACCAAATGCATACACATCAGTCTTTTTAGTTGCCAGGCCATCCCTCAAGTACCTGCAAGAACAAGGGAAACAAACAAAATCAGAGAGATGTTTCAGTTTGTGTTCTTGCTTATTGTTGGTTAAGTTGCTTACTCTGGAGCTACATAGCCATAGGTTCCAACAACTCGTGTTGCAGAGGCTTCTGCATCATTAGTTATCCCCATAAGTTTTGACAAACCAAAATCTGAAATCTGTTGCAAACATAGGCAATGAGAATTTGGGTTTGAAAAATGGCAGCCACAAAGGAGAAAAATTCAGCACCAAAATAGCTACAACCTTTGCTCTAAAAGAATCATCAAGCAGGATGTTACTTGTCTTTATATCTCGATGCACATAATGCGGCTTGGTGTGCTCGTGAATGTATTCCAAGCCTCTAGCAGCATCAAGTGCAATTTGGACCCTCATGATCCAAGAGAGTGGTGTGTGGCCTACCCAAAATAAGAGGTCAGATCATCTAGTTTTTTCACCAAAATACAGCAGTGACAGGTCATTTCCATATCAACAACTGGAAAAAATGTATATATACACTACACAAAAATTCTGAGCTTAATGATTATCTTCAAGATGTGTACCTTTGTTCTGAGGATCATTCAAGTGGCTCTTAAGAGAACCCTTCTGGGCATATTCATAAACGAGGAATAATTCATCATTACTGACTGCATAGCCGATCAATTCTACCTTGACAAAATAATACCAAGACAGGAGTCAAAACTTTGAATTGATGTAGCACTATCCTCAAGCTCCAAAAATAAAAACTCAGGATACTGCAGCGAAATTCAGTATTCATTACCAAATTCAAATGATGAACTTTACATAGAACTTTCATCTCAGCAGTAAATTCTTTTGTTTTAGTAGCAGTCATTCTTTTGATTGCAACTTCCTGAAAGGTTAACGTTCCAAAGACATAAGCAAGTTAATACGCCATGTTAACAGGAAATCTATCAATATAGGTAAAGTTGAGAGAAGTAACCTGGTTGCGGAGGATGGCGTAATAGACAGAACCATAGGTTCCATGACCAAGAAGATTGGAGTCAGAAAATCCATCGGTAGAAGATAGAATGTCTTCATAGGCGAAAACAAGAGGTTTTTCCATGTCAAAGACATCAGTACCTATAACTGCAAGGAAGCCCAAAATAGTCAGTTTTTGTTTTGTTTTTTTTTAAAAAAAAAAAAAAGAATAGTCAATTATTATATTGAGAAATCCTGCATGATAGTGAAACTACATTTTCCCCCATTATGAGCACAGGAGAAAAAGTTCTATGAACATTTTCAAATACTCCTTTTAACATTGTGGCACGCCATTAGAAGCGAGTAAAGGACTAAGGCCAGCATAGGCTTGGCAATTTCAACTAATCCCGGCTAATTATCTTGTTCGGACTCTTCATTAATGTCGACAGGTGCGTGTCACATCCTTCAAAAGTAGTTTGTTTTTTGAGGATTCAACACGGGTGCGGCAACATTTTGGAGAGTCTAAGCAACATAGGACGGCTATAACTACATCATGTTTACTGTTTAGACATCCATTCTCGTGAAACTCAAGTTCAAGGGCACAACTTGAAATTTAGTGGGATGTTCCTGATGTGTAACCTTCGCATAACAGTTTGCTTATGACATGTATACCTTAAGATGGGTAAAAGAAGTATTATTTAATTTTGAGAGCTTATTTGACATCTTGGCTGATTTGCTTCTATTTGACTATGATAACTTGATCAGTACCATGCCTGTCATTTTCAGAAGTATTATAGAATAACCTAGTTTTAGTTTTAGTTTTATGTAGCCATCTGAAACTCCATTCAAGGATATTTTTACATAATGATTATAGAACCAAACTCCTTTTGCTTTTCCTAACTTCCCATCCCCTCTCTAGCAGGAGTTCAATAAGTCTATAACAGGTGTGGCATATGATTTGCTTTGATGGATTTTAGATCACACGCATATTTTAATACATATAAGCAAATGACTTGATCTCATGCATAATAGTTTGGAGGAAATTAACAGGAAGGACCTTCAGTAATATCAATAAAAAGCATGCATGTCTATGTTCTGACCTTTTGGAATATTAATCTGTTGGTCAGTAGATTCTCCTTTCGGTTCTTGCTGGTCCCCTGAGCTACCGCAAATGTACCTTCCTGATGCACAACAGAAACTTGTATTTCGAAGTATCTGGAACTTATGAGAAATCTTTTCATTTGAACCTGCTGTGTGACTTCTCTCAGTTCTGGAAAAACAACTTGACGACCTCCAGGTAACAAAAGCAAGAATGACGACAATCAGGAGAAGACCAGCACCCAAACCCCCAATTATCCACCAGTAAATAGCATGACTCTTATGATTCTCCTCAACTCCTGCAGATATAGTCGAAAATTGGAGGTTTTTTACTCCTCAACCGAAAGGTAGCTATCTAAAACACATTTACTGCAGGGAAAAATTCCATTAAGAAATGGAGTCCTGAAATACTTCTGAGGATTATCTTTCTTTAATTAAGAGAACAACCATAGGATGAAAAAACTTAGCAAACCAACATTGGGAGGACAACAACAACAACAACATACCCAATATAATCCACAAGTAGGGTCTGGGGAGGGTAGTGTGCACACACCCTTACCCCTATACCTTGTGAAGGTAGAGAGGTTGTTCCTGATAGGCCATTGGCTAAAGTAAAGCATATCAAATCAGGTATGAAACTCACGGGGAAAGGAGCAGTAGCAACAACATTGAAAGGAGAACTATTAAATGAATTACAAGGTTACTGCATAGATGAATTGAGGATATGACTGTCTGGGATATATGAATTTATTGTGGATTTGTTAGATAAACTCCTCAGTGCCATGAAAGAATAAAAACCTATCAATTAAGAGGAAATCAGAGAAACAGTTGAGGTTACACCTAATTAAGGGGAAACTTTGTCCTCCTTACATTGTTCATTTTCTTCTGACAGATTTTCTCATAAAAGAAATATTTTATTTTTTTTGAAAATGGTAATGGTGTATTCTTCATCATTAAGGAGATGCTGGTGACCTGCAAACAGAGGCGAACAAAAGAAGAGAAAAAAAAAATACTTACAAGGGTCCTAATAATTCTACAATCTGTTCTGTATCCTCTAAACCTTTCTTTTTACACCAAAAATAAAAGGATGCAATACAATCCCATCTAACCTTCTGCTTGGCACTGTCCATATAACATAGGGGAATGCAAAAAACTGAATGACTAATAGATTTTTAACGCAGCCAAAAGTTGGTGATAGAATAGAGCTAAATTCAGTTGACTGCTAAGACGAAACCATATATTCAGATAGAGGTCTGTATTTTTCATTGCAATAATAGAGAATAACTTGCAGAATGATAATCAAACTCTTGGATTTGGTTGTCAAGGAAGTTCTCTCGTTCCACTGAGAGAAATTTATGGAGACACTGCCCTCGCAAGGAACTACTAACAGAAAGGAGGACACAAAAACTTGACAAGCCATGAGTAGAAGTTAAATTTATTGGTCTTCCTAGGGTGATATTAATAAAGAAAAACACATATCTCACCAACAGGAAAGTAAGAATGCATGTAAGCTATTAAGAATTGAGAATACCTGAAATATCAGCAACAGAAGGTGATGGAGCAGCAGCAGGAACAGTGTGATTTTCTACAGGATAAGGCTCGCCAGGAGCTGGACGGACATAAAGTCGTTAAAGTAAAGTACTTTTAACCAAAAGAGGCTTATTAGAAAAGCTATTGACTATGAGTAAATGAAGATAATTATTGAGCATGGCAAAGTTGCTAACTATTGAGCCTAGCAAACTTAATTTTGAGGATTGGCTAATACAATAATTTAGTTGAATTCATGAGATCTCTTGTTCAGATAAAACAGCACAATAAGAGTACCCATATGCTCATCTTCACACCAGGTCCTCTTTAAAATTTACAGGTTGTGTGATATAATTATTGTGCTATATAGTCTGATGTTGAAACTAATACATTATATGATGTATTCTACAGGACCTGTTATCCATCAAAATACGAATTTCCCTTCATACATGCAATCCAACTCTCTAACTGATCGAAGGCACTTGATTTTGGCCATCCCCCAAGGGTGCCAAGCTAATTCCCATTACATCCACTTCAATCAACTTTTCACTATTTAGTGCAAAAAGTGTAGAGATTTTTAGATGTTTTCGAACATTGTTCTCATGTTCACTATTGGATACAAAGCATTAGGTAGTCATGATCCTCTCCCAACCACAGTAATCACATACTCCCTCTGTTTCAATTTTTTTGCCTTATTTTCCTTTATAGTTCGTTTAAAAAAAATGTCTCTTTCTCTTTCTGGCAACTCTTCAATTCCCACTTTCCACATGATCTTTAAGACCACAACATTAAAAGACATTTTGGTACATTATACATATCTTTAGTTTGTGACCCCAAGATTCAAAAGTCTTACTTGCTTTATTAAACTCGTGTCAAGTCAAAACTAGACAAAGAAATTGAAACCAAGGGATTAGTTGGTATCTTAACCCGCCATAGACAAATGAGAGAGGATTGTGTGCCCCTCTAGAACAAAGGTTCATCCCCTCACTCACACAAACAAAAAGAGAAAGAAAAAACTGACTAATCTTCCTCAGCAGCTAAAAATTCCAACATTTAATCACACTTACTACAACTAACACAATTTGATTAATCAAACAGCTCCTAAATCATCCTAAATCAAAATACTGATACACATTTGGAAATGGAAAAAACACAAATCAGAAATCATAAGAGGGGAAAGGAAACTCATACCTGAATTTAATGGCACATAGTATAAAGATCCTGCTGTGAAATTATCAGGATTGGCAATTCCATTAACATTCTCAATATTATCCATACTAACCCCAAACCTACTGGACAAAGACCCAACAGTATCATCATCTGTCATCACATAACTCATGAGGTAATTCCACAGCCCACTTGAGCATCCACATATGAGCTTCAGTGAAACCACTGCCCCTTTCTTCCCCTCCCTTGTAAAATTAGTTGGAAAATAAGCCAACCCATCATAGGCATCAACAACCATATTATACACAGATCCATTGTTCTTTCTGACAGTATATGTAGTGTTTGTCAAGTACTTTCTCATTCCATAAGCACAAGAACAGTTCTTTCTGATAAAGACATAACCTTTACCATTTCCTTCAACAGTTATGTCATTAGGTAACACATCAAACATGCTTTGAATCACTGGGAGGGTCTGTTCTGAGCTGGGTTTAAAAGCCAAGAAGGAAGTGCACAAGCGACCAGTGTCCGTACAGTTTGATGGAGTAGAGTATGATGAACAAAGAGGGATAATCTTGAAAATTGCTGACAGACAAATTATTGCAAGAAATGTTGATTGTATATGATCCATTGTATTAAAGATTGAATCTTTGATAGATTTAGTGAAACGGGTCATGGAAACTTAAAGAAAAACATGAAAAAAATTTGCAAAGAGTTGAATCTCAAGAGAAAGAAAGGGAGATGGGAATAGCAGAGAACCAAGAACAGAACATTTTGTGGGGTTTGGGGGTGGGGGTTTAGTTGTCCTGTAATGGCTGAAAACAAGGTCTTTTAGTGAAACTTATTACTACTAATAACAATTACTCTGTGAGACTGCAAAATCAACCAAAAAGGGAAAATATGGGCAGAGAGACAAATTACCCCAGAGATTTTTCAGAGAAATAGATATCATTTTTACACAGACTAAACTACCACTGTTGAGTTAGTGACTAATCAAATATTAAATAAACATAGTCCATGTTACCCCACATTTAAATGACCAAGAATCTTGTCTTAAAGAGATACAATAATTAGAAGTATCACTAGTTTGAGTCAACTACATAAATCTTAATTGTTCCTTCTTCTTTTTTAAATTATAATTTAATATCCCATGTCCACAAGCTTACTAATTATAATAAATTAGAGGTTTAACCTCTTTTCTTGAGATAATTGAGAGGGTCACAAATGGAGATTAGAAACAAAAAAAAAGGACTTGTTTTGGGAAAAGGAAAGCACAAGTTGCGAGAGCTGCATAGTTTGTATTTGGGGTCCACTACACCCAATAGTTGCCTTCCCTTGCCGCCAAAAAATCTCTCTTAAAATATCCTCATATACGGAATAAGATTAAAAAAAAAAGTTAAGGACTAAATTTATATATATAATCATAAATTTGAGAAATAATTTAGCATAAAATTATAATTTCAGAATAATTTAGTCCGCTTGTAGCTGATCCAGAAGGTTTTGCCCGCTGGCTCAACCGTCTAACTCGTTAGAGGTGAAGCCAAATACACTTGAGATATCCCTTCGTTGAAAAATTACATTGTGTAACCAGATATAAATATTTATTTATTTATTTATGTATAGATATATTACATGTTGACACCCTTTGACTTCTATTCAATTTTGTTTGACACCCTTGATCAAAATTCTGGTTTCGCCGCTAGTCAGAGTAAATAAGTCGTTGACTTCTTTCATCTGACCGATGACCGACATACGGAAAATTTCACCGCGACGAGTAAAAAAAAACTTTTAAAAAATATTAAGAATTTAATAATTTTGTGGATTTTCAGATAGAATGAATAAGTGCGTCAATTGCTGAGTACTAAATTTTAGTGAGGCTGTCAGAATTCAGCTATTGTTTTTATTTGAATATAATTTATCAACTTCAAAATTATTTTTAAGGAGTTATGATCTATCTAATTTCCATTAAAATTATCTGCTTAATTTAATAAATCTTTATATAGTACAAGTTAGAATTAAAATTAAATTATTATTAAATATAAAAATATATTATTATTTTTTTAATAATAATAATAATAATATCACGTAAATTAAAATGAAAGCGATAACCTAGGGTGGGGGGAATAGAGTAAGGTAGGGCCACACGTCAAAAACAACTGTAAAATTAGTAAGGCCAGAGAGAATAAACAAGGAGGCATATATTTTATTTTCTTCAACTTCACTTCATTCATTTATAATGACTTTCCCCTTTTGCTCTTTAACTTTTATGTTCTCTCTACACATAATAATTCCCAACTTAATGACTAGTGAGTGTGTAAATAAGTTCCCTTTCTTCATCTTTCTATTTGTCTTTTCACTTATCATTATGTGCATGTGTTAATTTTCAAGTAACTCACCATGCAGCAACTCATTTCAAAATTCTACTTTTTATACTGCTTACATGATGATCAGGAGCAAAATTATACTCTAATAATTAATTATGAACTTAATAATTAAAAACAAGTAATTATTTATTGAATTATAATTTATTTTTTTTAAATTGACTCCACTTCTGTACGTGATATCTTAAGATTATTTGTTGCGTGATTGCTTGCTTGACGAATCGAAATAATGGAGCAGTTGTAAAATTAGCAAAGAAACAACGTTGCCGCAACGCAAATGGTCAGATCAGCTAGTACATGATTTAATAGTAATATATACCGTTAGGTTATGAAGGTGATTAGAGTGTCATGCGAAAGTTTACAATTGCAAATCATATGCTAATAAATTAGATGAGAAATTAAAGCATACTAAAGATATATTATTAATATGGTTTGGTCAAACGCCCTACATATTGAAAACTAATATTAAAAAATATATAAATATGTTTAGGAGAAAATCTTCCCATAAACAAGACTCTTAAATGATTACATTGTGGATTCTCTTGTTTTTTTTTATATGAGAAGAGGGTATTCAATTTATAGATTTCCAAACTTTTCTTCTAAGGAAAGAATAAACCAAATATGGAAGGAAAATATATTTCCTTTCATGAAAAGTAAAAATATTTATGGTAATGTCTTGTCTTGTCTTTTTTTTTAGAAAAAAATAAACTTCAAATAAGGTAAAAAAATCAGGGTAAAACCCTAACATATACTCCCTCTGTCCCTAATTACTTATCAACTTTTAAATTGGCACACATATTAAGAAAACAATTATTGACATAGTAAGTTTATCATTTTATCCCTATTAATTATGAAGTAGATGAATTAAAATTTTAATATTTTCAAAAAGTCCTTTTTCAAAGTAATTAATTGAGGGTATGATAGGAAATTTTTTTTGTCCTTTCTTGATTGTCAAAATAGACAAGTAATTAGAGAAAACTATAAAAGGAATAGTGGACAAATAATTAGAGACAACTATAAAAGGAAGAGTGGACAAGTAATTAGGGACAAAGGGAGTATTAATTTTAAACAAAAAATTAGATGAACATTTATTTTAAGTCACAATAAATGTAATAAGCTGTTTTAGCATATACTTCCTCTGTAGTTTTATCTTCTTCTTTTTTAACGTTTACTAAGTTACTTCTATTTAAAATTTGTTTTTTCTTTTAAATATTGTACGTATTTTTTTAATGTTATTAAAAATAATTGTCAATTTTATTCTTAAATTTCTATATAACAATTACATTTTTAATAAATTTTATTTAAGTTGAAACAACAATTAAAATGAGACAGGGGAGTATGTATGAATTAAAAGCTTAGGATTCCTCCTTCAGTTTCGCCATTAAATACTCTTCATCTAATTAAATATCAACCACTTTGACATAATTGCTTCTTTTTTTTTTTCCAAAAAATATTATGAGAACAGTAGAATATTTTCACATGACAAGAGGTCTAGTCAAACAAAGGAAAAATGTAACTGTGAATCAGTCATCACGAATGATCAAACTAAGTGATGATTTAATTGAACATATCCGTTTGGTCTCGTGATATGAAATTATTTAAGATGAAGTTTAATATTTTGCTTGGGTATGCAATTAAATTTTTAAGATATATTTTTCCTCATAAACATAAAAATTCATAAGTTGTGAAAATTATCAAAATTGTTCCAGTTCTTTATACTATCTTACCTAAAAAGCAAAAGTATAATAACTATCACAAAGTTATTCTAATAAAAATACAACATTTATTAATCTAGTTCAATACAAAAGTAACATTATATTTCATCACTCTTTTGATATTCTCGCAAAAAAATAAATAAATATAATTTATTTATTTATTTACAAAATATAAACTTGTGAGTCAATTTTTATATTTAAAATATAAAAAATCATGATTTGAAAGAGTTAAAATTACATATTCAAATACCTACTTGATAAAATATTTCAATTTGTATCTCAATATGTTGTTGTACTGTCTTGGACTAGAACATTACATTTCATGTTAAATGGAGAAAATTGGAAAGCTAAGTTGAGAAAAAGATTGACCAGAAACTAGAAAGAGATATGGTCCATGCTCCATATATAGTAACTTTACCACATAAAGTATTACAAATTAAAAAATAATAGGGAGGTAGGTAGGGTAGTTAAGCAAGAATTTTCATCTCATTTTTCTATTCTTAATTAATTATACAAACTGTCAAGTACTTTTTAATAAACAAAAGACATACTCCCTCCGTCCCATTTTAATTGACATGTTACATTTTTCCAAAGTCAAATTGACTAATTTTCAAACCTAAATTAGATCACATTAATTCGATGTTTTAAATATTCAAAAACTATACAAAAAGTACTATAAATTACTAACATTTTTCATATTAATGTAATGAAAAAGTACATCTTAAAATATTAGTAAAAATTCATGTTGTTTGACTCTAAAAAAAAAAAACTATAACAACTAAAAAGGGACGGAGGGAGTATATATAGTACTCCCTCCATTCAACAATAGTCATCTACTATACTAAAAATAGTTGTTCAATTTAGAAAATAAAGAGTCAATTTACCTTTCGTGTCTATTTTACCCTTGGTGTTAAATATTATTTATCATCTTAACACATTTTTCAAAACATTAAATTAAATAAATTTAAAAGATAATATAATAATATTACCCCTATTATTTATTAAGTATTTGTTAAAGGATATTCTAAGTCAATATAGGGCAACTATTGTTGGACGGACGAATTAGTCCGGAGAAATGCTAAAATTGTGGGCCATAAAGCCCACGTCTGATGCATGTGAGTATTTGCTGGAAGCCCATTTCCATACACGTGGGCCACAGACAAATAAAAGCATTTATTATTTATGTTATGCTCTATGTACCTATGATTAAATTATTACTTCTATTGATTAATTAATAATGAATTCTGCTTTATTAGCTGTATGTGCTAATACAATTAAGGAATAGAAGGAATAAATAAAGTTTTTGTTTAGTAAAGGAGTTCAACTTTATGAGATCAACTTTAATTTAAAATAGTCACAAGTCCAATCAAATTACTCAAACAGTGCAGTTTGTCTTAAAAAAAACTACTCCTTAGAGTCGCATTTGTTCCCAGATTTAAATTGTTGTCTCCTTGTGCACCAGGCCCCCACGTTGCTCTTCATTTAATAACACAATTTCTTTAATATAAGAAAATAATAATTATATGTAAATTAAATCGAGTTGAATTAGGTTTTAAATTGTATTAACATGGAATTACATCACAAAGTTTCCTACTTTAGGGTTAGTGATAGGAATTACTCTGCGCTCAAGTGACGTTATGTGTGTTAACGAGAGCTGAATGGGAACTGAAAAAAGATGATAGTTGATTTATTGAGTACAATGCATGAATAGATTGATACAGTGAATTTAATCCGAAAGAAACCTCCCAATCTATAACAAAAGTATTTTTATATATTGGAAATTTAGTTTCCTTAAAGATTTCGTTCGATGAAGAACGTGCAATATGATGATGATATTCATAATTTCAAGTTTAGTTTCCATAATATTTGTGCGATGAGCTTCTTCAGCCTTATAATTTTTTTTGGTATTAATTGAAGTATTTTGCTAATCTTAGGCCCAAAAAGAAGAGCCCAATGAATGACTATTTCAATAGGCTTTCTGTATTATACTACTCTAATTTTGTTGACCCAATTTTACTTTTGGCATGAGATTTACCTATTGAATAATGAGTTAAGTTTGAGATATTTATGTTCTAATCACTTGCCCAACCTTATAATCAAAATTAGCCTATATCATGAGATGGAATACCATATTCTTCAAAAAATCATGACGTGGGAATTCCATATCATGATTTGGGATTTTTAATTTGTGATTATGATTTGTATTTTTTATGCTTAGAAACTGAATTAGAGTAATTTTCATGTATACCATCACAAATTTAAACATTGTTGAGTGAGTTAAAATTAAAAAAAATAAAAAATTTCATTATTGGGTTTTTTATAAAGCTTGAAAACTCGAAATAGGTATATATGATTTGTTGATTTTTATTTTTTTTTCAAATTGATAATTGTGGTTCTTGGAGATGTTATTTTGAAGTTGTTAAAATTTGAAGCTCATCAAAAAAGCTATATGTTGATATTTTTGACCCATTTTATGCGTTTGAAGTTTGTAGGAGACAAAATCCAACAAACTTCAACCCATCTTTTTTACTAACATAAATTGTGTATAATTCAGTATAGTTATGTATTTTACAGGAGAATCAAAATCTTCAGCAACCAAACAACGTAGAACAATATAATTTCATGTATTATTATAACTCATATGATATTCTTACTTATCCTAGATACTAAACGACACCTTAGATTATTCCAAAGAATTTCCCTTCAAAAGAAAAATAGCATATTTTTTTCTTGGACATTGATTGATCATAATAATTTTATTAAAAAAATAAATAAAATAAAACTGGTCAAATTTCATATCAAAATCAAATTAGTTAGGCTGGTAAAAAAGATCCAAAGTTGAGTATTCCATGAACTTAGACTTACAACTATTTAGGCCCACATTCAACTTTTCAATTGGGCCACAATATGGGCTCAACATTGGGCTTGGGTAGTCCCTTTTTAGAAGTTACAATGACCTGGGCATGATGTCCGGTTGACGTTCAACCACCGCCGCAGGCCGCCGCATGTGTTGAATAATAATAATAATAATAATTACTGTTATGATAGTTTGTGGGAAAAAATATTTCATGTGCTAAAATGAATTAACTTTGAATTTAATTTCTTAGGGGAACATAGTGGGGCCTTATTAAAAGAGTCGTGCAAGTTAAAATTGAAACTATACATGCATGTAACTTATATAATATTTGTAAAGTCTAGTTAGAAATGATATATTTGTCTGACTATTTTTTTTGTCTAACTTTTTAATTCTAACTTTGTACGTGACATGTTTAAGACTTTCTTAAATTTTGTATTAAGTTAAAATCAGATAAATAAATTGAAATGGAAGGAGTACTATTACGGATGAGTTTAAGAGTTCAAAACGTGGTAACACAATCAACCTACCATTACCAACACAAGTAGACATTTTGAAACGTCTAAAACTCTTGTGTCTAATTTTCCCTTTTCACCAAAGTTTAGTATTAGAGAATTAAAGCCAACATTTAAAGCTTTCTATCAAGTGGGCTTAGTTTGAAACTTTGTGCCAATAAAGAGAAAAAACATTGAAATTTTTACACTTTTGCTGGAAGCAGCAGCAATATGGTCTTTTATGACTTTAGAAGAGAAGTTTACATAAACAAAAATCAAAACATCATAATTGGGTGGGAATGTGGGCAAGTTGTGAGAATATGGGTAGTTGGGGGTCTATACTATAGTTTTGCATGCCTTAAAGAGAGACCGAGGTAAGATCTTACTCATACTCAATGTTTATACTAAGCCAATATACATATAATATGTTTGTACATAAATTTTTAATACTTAATTATGATTAGCTAACATATATTCACATGATTTTATGTAAACATCTGATTGGGGATGAATATAGCCTTTGAACGATTGATTCAACTGGACTCAATAATGTCAACACGAACACATGCCTCATGAATTACCACTAAAGTTATAACAAATATATGAGTGTATTCGTGTTAAGAAGTTAAAGATTAAAGTATTTAAATTCGACTATGCACGCAAAAGGAAGACTTAGAATTTTCTCTCAAAGTGTGTATGGATTAATTTGGTGGGTGGGTAGGTGTGGGGAGCCTCTGAAGTTGATATAAACCCAATTTAGCTGTTCATCTCAAATAAATCAATATATGCAATCACGTCTTATTTTTGAATGTTTGAACCAATTTAGTTTTTTTTTTTCTATTTATAATAAATATATATAGAAATATTTAACTGTAAGTTTATTAACTAAAAATGATAAAAGAATTCAATAATAAATTAAGAATTCATAAAATTCAAATTCGAGTATATCAGACCTTATCCATTAATCCCATCATGTATCACATTTAATTTTCCATTTTAATTTATTGTTTCCTTTGCCATAAAGAGTAATAGGAAATTTCAATGAAAACTACAACTGCTATTCTATTCTATACCTATCAGTCAACATATTTTGTTCTATCTATATATCATTATAATTAAATAATGATGAAGTAATTAAGAGCCTTGTTGATTAAAGGATATATCTTGTCTTGGTGGGTAGTTGGCATAAGTTCACATGAAATTTAGAAAAAAAAACTGAATTTATTTTTTTATTTTATTAGTTTTCCTTCAATGCTTAGGGCTCATTCAGGGGAAACACATTTTAATAGAGATTATTTCATAAGTCAGACTTAAAAATTAAAATCAAGATATTTGATTATGTGAGAAATAATCTAATTCAGTACACCACATTGTCTGACAGAGAAAAAATGTAATTAAGGACGGAAGAAGAATCAATTGTGGTCCTGCCACTGGTGTTATTCATACTCTTATTAACAACTCTTACCATATTTATTCTCTAATTTAATTGAACTAAACGACAAATCTTCTTCTTTTGAAATCGAATAATTTCATAATGGCTACTGATCTTCTAGCCAAGTATTCGAATTTCCAAACGATATTGTTCTTATAAAAAGTACTTGATGATCTCAAGGGAAAATAATCAGTTATATAATAATAATAATAATAATAAATTTATCACACAATCAATACCCTGTAAAATATAGAAATTAAAACTAATTACAACTTCGTCATTAATATGTTGTTAAATTGTTCGTAGTTAATGTTTTTTTTTTATAATCAGTTTCTAGCAATGAATTTTCCTGTTAGATACAATACTTATCTATCATTAATTTCTTTTTTATCTTTTTAATTATCATATAATAATGATGTTCGAGTCATATTATATATATCTCAATTATTTAACTGAATACTTATTAGTATATGTAGCTTAGCAATAAAAAATGGAAAAACTTTCAAAATTATGGAGATGTGGAAAGTGGTACTATAATAGCAGGGATTTAGGTGTTTAAAAAGCTAGATACGGCGTGATGATTTAATTAAGTGTAATCTTGATTTAAATTTGTTAATTAGGGGCCACTAAAGCACAAGTCATCATCAGAATAAAAGGAACAGATGCGTCATTAACTCTGCTAATCATAACCAATAACACCATTAATTATTATTATAATAATAATCAGTTGAAGAAATTAGATTTGATTCATTCATCCTTTCTCTAAGATTATCCTTACTCCCTAATTACTTGCCCATTTTTCCTTTTTTAGTTGTCTCTAATTACTTGTCCTCAATTAATTACTTTGAAAAATGTAGAAGTTGTTGAAAATTTTAAGTTTTTAATTCATTCACTTCATAATTAATAGGGGTAAAATGATAAACTCACAATGTCAATAATTGTTTTTCTTAATAGGTGTGTCAATTTAAAAGTGAACAAATAATTAGGGACAAAGGGAGTATTTCTTTTAAGGCCGACGCTGGCATATACAATGAATCTCCTTCTCTTTTTTAATTTATTAAGAGCAATTAATTAATCGACTAATTCTCATTAACATAACAGATTATAGGCTTAATACTAACCCCCAAAATTCCCATGCATGCTTCTAATCATCAAAATCGACGTCATCAAGCTTCTTTTTCATAATAATACTCCATATAATAAACAAATTGATACATAACTCTGTCCACTCCCTTCAAAGATATGATTAGGGGCTTTAAATAGATGATTTGAGCAACATCTCAATAGATAAATCTTAACGTTTTAAATTAAACAACAACTGACAAGCCCTTTATAAATCTATATTTGGACTATATATATATCTCCTAAACCAGTCCAATTTTTATACAATGATTTAGTTTTGTCTCAAACTAACACTTCACCTGTTTCAATTTGTTTGCATTATAATTTTTTCTTTTTAATCCGTTCAAATTTAAGCGGAATATATTTTCATATGGTGAAATTGAACACTTTGTAATATGACAGTATGGCCCTCCTCCGTGGTTTCCGTCCAGATAAGCATGAAATAATTACAAAAAAAAGAATTATAAAAAAGGTGGCTTTCATATATAAAAATAGAGAAATAGTGTGCTAGTTTTGAAAGTGTCAATTGAACAAGACTACACTTTCGAGTTCCGACCATTGTTAATAGAAAGGTATATAAGGTGGGTCGGGTCAACACAAACGTTACAGCTATACTTGATAATGACCCCTTATACTATTAATGATGCTTTTATAAGGTAACCAAAGGATATATATCAACAAATAATTTGAAATAGTCTAACTTCATTACGTGTATCGAACACTAAACTTCTTTTTTTTTTTCGAAGTAGAGCAATATGCCACTTGGAAAAGGGGAAACCAGTAGGCTTGTGGTGGGAAAATGCTGTAGATTTTTATTTTATATATAAAAAATGGAGAGCAGCATATGACATAAAAACGTGAAAAAAGAAAGAAAGGAAAGGGAAGGGACATATCGAATATTATTATTATTTTACATCTATTAGTATCTTTTAGGGATAGTGATAGAGTGCTGAGAGGCCAATAAGTGAAGTGAAGAAAAAAGTAATTAGTGTTCATCCGACTCTTAAGGCTTTAGTTGAGTGAACGAATCACATCATTGACGGAATCAAAATTTTATTAAAAAAGTTTAAAATATATATAAAAAAATTATAATAAATTTCAACGTCTATTATGTATACATAAAAAATATTCTGCTTGGCTTTCCCTCCGAATGACATCATTTTGATTAACTTATTGATTCGATTAATTTGAATTCACGTGATTAGTTCATAGCTAAAACGTTAACCCTCTTTATTAAAAGGATATCATTATTGTAAGGTATACTTGTAATTTTAATCATTTAATTATTGACAAATTTTGATTCTGAATTTCTGATCATGATAATATTTAAGTAAGCATGTCTAACCTTTAATTAATAAAATATTATATTTTTAGTACCTTTATAAGGAAAATATGTATGATATTTTAACTATTTTAGAGTAATATTACCTTTAAATGGAGTAACAATAAAAATAATACCTAACACATCAATAATTTATTAAATTTGTGAATATTTACGATTAAAGGAATCAAAAGTACACGTAACAATGAATTGATTATAAGTTAAGTGTATACTTAATTATAAACTATAAAGTTAAAATCATTATTTAACAATATCTAAGGAAACCTCTAAATGTTGCACCATATTTGACTTGATATGATTCAAATGAGTGGAAAATAAGAGCATCAAATCCAAAATAGTGAATATATTGCTAGTGTGAAATGGATAGATCCACATATGTAAACATCAAATAGTAGATGGGGTCTACCACAAACTTTTATGAAGAAATGAGGTGAATAAGATTAAGGGCCAAATGTGTTCCCCACACCAATTATATGGAGTACTGTGAATGAAGTGCTACAAAACTTTTATGAAGAAATGAGGTGAATAAGATTAAGGGCCAAATGGGGTCCTCTTTTCATATTCTCCAAATATAATATATACTCTCATTAATTATTTGGAAAACGTGGCTAAAATATTTTTGCTTCTACTAAAGAAGAAACAACAGTCGGCAACTCACCAGCAGCCTCCTTATCTTTTTTTTTTTTTCTTAATTCGATGTCCAATATTATATTTAAGCCTGACTATTTTAGATTTACATCACGTAGGGTTCCATTTAAGGATAAGCACTCCTTATGGTGAAGTTTTCATACTGAAGGCTCAAACTCAAGATCTCGAGTCAAGGGAGGAACAATTTCATCCACTGCACCACATTCTTTGATGGTAGCAGCATCCTTATCAAATGTACTCCGTTTTTATCATGTTTTTTTTTCAATAATTAAATTACATAAAATTTAATTAATATTTTAAGTTACATATCTTTACAAAAAATAATAACAATTTATAATATTTTTATAATTTTTAAAATATTGAAAATTTAATTAGAAAATGTTGAATTGATCTAATTCCATTTAATTTTAAAAATTAATTAAGACAAGATCTTAGGTTGATGTGTCATCTTGCGACTTAATTATGTTTCTCACTTCTAATAATAATATGTATAATTTAACCTTTGTAAGGAAAATATTATATAATTGGTCAATTAGTCTTTAAGCATGAAAGGCTATGAGCAACCCACTTTAAAGTATAATTAAAGGATATATAAAAGTTGTTACTTTGTTATGTTGACGTGTAACAATTATATATGTCATATCTTTCCATTTTTAAGTAATAAATTGTTATTCCTCCTAAAGATGTTTTCCGTTCTAATTAGAAAAAGGACTTCCCTTAAAACTTATCAACAAGAAAAAAAAAGTGGCATGTTTATATAATAGTAAATATTTTGATTTTAGCAAAAAAAAACAATGTTCTTTAATTTTTGCAGCTGAATTTATGGATAAAAGAAGGCATTATTCCTATATTTTACCTAAAGTATAATCATACCGAATATGACTCACTTAAAATAGAAAACAATATATCAAGCACGAAATAATTATTTGGTTTTATTGTTTTTAGGAAGGTCACAATATTATTAGGTAATTGGCAGTATACATTGAATCATAGTCTTTTTCGACCAAAAAAAAAAAGAAGCTAATCATGGTTACTAGTGGATAAGGAAATATATATTTGGTGAAATTAGAATATAATTAATATGGTAGAAATTTATGAATAATTAATTTAAAATATAATTGTTATAGTGCGCCATGTCTAACTTGCAATAAAAATTCCATTTGTGAGGAACAAACTATAAGTATGATTACATGTAGGACTAAAAAGAGGGTCGTCAACCTTTTCCAGGGCCCTCTAATGCTTTCTATGATTTGACCCTAGGATCACGCCTTGCTCCCCTCCCCCCTACCCACTTAACCCATCACATTGAATCATTCACACTTCTCCTCTCACAAATCTAATTTTCTCATTTAGTGACGGGTGAGATTCGATTCCAAGATCTCTATCTGATCTGATATTATGTTGATGTGTGTGATCATCTCATCGAGAGAGCAAACTAGAGCACACTTTTATTAGTTAATAATATTCTCAACACTGATATACTTGCACCTTTTTAATTTATTTGTCTGATTTTAATTTAATATAAAATTAAAAAATGTGATTATTTTTAAAATTTTGTGATTTTAAATTAAAATTATTTTTAAAATATTCTTTAAACATTTGAGGTGAAAAATTAAAGATCTTAAAAAAATAATATTTTATTAAAAACAAAATAAAAATAAGTCAGACTAATTTAAAGGGAAAGTGTAATATAGAATAGAGCTCTTGTAGATTGTAAATTAATTTACAAGAGGGAAAAAGCTTCATACTCCTTGAAACTATTATCTTATTACTAGTTATTATTATTTCTTCTTATTATAAAAAAAGATTTGACGTATTTTTAAGAAGAATAATATATTTTGAAAATTTTCTTATCGCGTCTCACACAAATGACATAAGTTATTGTGAGATTTTATTTTATTTCATAAATTGGTAGACTCAAAAATGTAAAATGTGACTTCACTAATTAGTAAAATAAAAATGAGGCCTCACAACTTACAAGTTTTACAAATCAAATTTCTCGAATTGAATAGAGTTGTGAATACAATCAACAAGTATCGTGGATAAATGAAATTTCTTCACTTTGAGACTAGAGAAGAGACTAATTTATATAAGGCGATAGATATCATAAAGGCATTAAGAGGTGTTGAGCGTGTTTCATGGTCGGAAGCAACAAAAGATATCGTCGAAATTGTTATGCCATGCAGTACTCGATCTAACATACAATAATAATAATAATAATAAAAGATAGTACAAAGTTTAATTGTGAATGTGAAGTACGAGAAAAATAAAGATGGCGTTGTTCAGTATCCAAACACCACAGACAACAGTTGAGCTGCGCGCGCAATCGACAGACACATCAGATAGAATCCTCTTTTCTTACAAATCCCCAAAAATAACATCCCTCTACACTTTGCTAACCTTCTTCTCACTAACACATGCATGATCAAATTTTATGATTCAATACATATAGTATAGTATAGGTGCCTTTTAGATTTGTCACAACATTTTATTTACATCCAAGAATTTAGTTATGTTTCAATTGAACACCTTAATTTCTAATAAAGTGTTGCAACCGCACTTATATTTGACATAATACATACATGTAACTTGACTTGATCAACTGATATTTATGTCCTGCAACTTAAGATGTGCATAAATAGAAACTTAAACTTGTGTAAAATTAAACAAGTAGACACACATGTCCTATGTGACATAATACAAGTAGGACTTCACATAGGACATAAAATTGTCATGTAGGACGCCACATAGGATGAATATGTCTATTTGTTCAATTTTATACAAGTTTAAATGTCTACTTGCACGTATTCAAATTTGAACGACATAGATGTTAGCTAATCCCAAATTAAAGACTATAGTTATGTATTATGCCCTTATATTTTATCGACATCTTATATGATATGTTCTTTTATATATATCAATTCGTAAAGTTAATTACTTGTTTTTAATATAAATACATGATCAAACTAGTGCATTTTTCACTTTTCGAGTGATATTCATACCAGTTCCTCTAAGTTTCAAAAGAAAAAGTTTTCGAGCTATATGATGAATTAATCTCAACTTTGTTCTTCCCTATAATTATCTTATAGATTTTTATTTTGTTGCATTTTTTGTGATCCTAATTTGATTATGCTATAAAATTTGTCATGTCAATTTGGTATACTTACCATTCGACTTTAGGAGGTGAAATGACGAGACACATTAAATGTACGCTCATGAAGAAAAACACGACCAAACTGTCACCAACAATTGGTACAAGTTTACAATTCCATGCTTGACCAATAAAATTAATTAATTAATATATAGAGACATACATTTCATTTTCAAATGTTTAGACCAAAGCAGGTAGGCTTGTTGCCATTGAACTAAGAAGCCAGGCCATACCCACACGTGAGGTACCTAAAATTACTCTAAATTCAAAGGTGTGACGTGGAGCTTTACTATCACATTGTTTAATTACTACTAATGTCAAATTTAAACTGAAATTAAAATTAATCAAAGAAAGTAAACAAATATTTGACACACGGACGCTAAAATGCTTGACTTTTAAGGAGACAAAAAAAAATAAAATACTACCTACTAATTGGACTAACAACAGTTTTGAGAAACAATTTGCTATTCCATTACACGAAATGCGGTAATTTGTCAAAATCAAAAAAGAAAAAGTAGGTTTAATTAATGGAAGTTACATTTATTATAACTCGACTATTTACATTGTCAATTCCAAGCACAGATAAGAGAAGGAGGGTCACGCTGTCTTATTGACTGAGTATATATCTTATTCGTGAGATTACGCTGAATTTATTATGATTGTTTAAAGTTAATGTTACGTTATTTATTTAGAGTGAGTGGTCCTTCAGAGGGTTAAAAAAAACAAAAAGGCTTTAGGTAGCGTGTGTACAGTAAGAATAGAATCAAATAAGGAAGTGGACAAAATCATGGGATGTGCATGTTTTTTTATTACACTGCCAAAACACGGATCATGCAAATCCTCCTCTGTTTCTGTCTCTTTCTCTACTACTAATAACAATACACGAGGAGTTTAATTAATTTACAAATTAAAGTTTTATATTAAAAATATATATAGTGGAATTACAACCTAAAATATTACACGAATTAAGAAGGATTGTTGTTATAGAATTATTGTGATGAATTTTGTTAGCATGTTTGACTTTGAGCTTATTGTGTTTTTTGGAGCACTTTAACATTATCTAGATTTTTTTTTATCTCCATTCGACGTTTTGTACCCACATTAGAGTCTGGTTAAATTCGAATTCGCTTCGAAAAGTCTTGCTCTCTAACAAAAACGACTTCGTACACAAGGAAACTCGAACCCAAAACGTTATTTCACTTCTATTATTTTAATATGAACAATAAAGATTCACATAGTTCATCGGAGAAGGATCGAGAGTGTGTGTATATATAAATCAATGGATAGTGTAAAAAATTAAATTCATAGAATAATAGCAATATATAGAATAAACGGGGTTTGGTAATAATTAGGCTTAACCTCCCTAATTTAAGGATGAAGTCACTATCTAATCTTAATTTATTTTACTTAAACATTACTATAAACCGTTTAAAAACTTACATTTTCATTGTTAGAAGCAACCACTATTCACACTTCTCTTGACTCTGTGCATGTTTACAAAATTCTTTTACTCATTATAAATACATTATTAAGTAAAAAAGCAAGTTTAGGGAAGTGTGTTAATAAGTCTATAATGTTATAGGTTTACTGTAGAGTTGAGTCAGAAAAGTAGAAAAAAGGTGGTCAGCTCAGCACGCTTTGCTTATCGAACCAAAAAAAAACAACAAAAATAAATATATTAGTGGTTGCGTGCGTTATGCTCCAATTCCGTTTTGCTGTTTTAAGGGACTGAAGAGAATCTCCTCTACCCCTATCCCTATAATCTTCTATATACATATATACATAACTCTCCCTCTTCTTTTCTAGCTTCCTTCTATTTACATCTTCTCCTCTCATATGCTTTACTAGTCTTACCCTTGAAACTCATAAAATTTTTAAAACTCACTCTCTCTTACCCAACAAAATACAAAGTATTAGCCATTTTTGGGTTCTTCAAGACAATCTGGATTCAAGGTACAACAAGTTTATCATCTTTTCATAACTTTTTTTCAACAAAGTTTATTAATGTGAAGGTTCATGTAATCAAGATTTTGTTTTTTTTTAAGGTGGAATTATCAAACAGAGTTGGTTGGTTGAGTAAAAAATGGAAGGTTATTCAAGAAAATGGGTTATGCAAAGAGGAGAAGAAATAAACCATGGAAATTCTGAGGAGAAAAAGCTTGAGTTAAGGCTTGGTCCTCCAAACGGAGATTGGTCATCTAGTGAAAAGGATGAAACATTTTTCCCTTTTAGTTACATCTCAAAAGATAACCATGCCCAAAAATTTTCATCATTTCTTCAGCTTCAATCAACGGCACAGAAGCAAAGCCAGATGGTACAGGAATCATCACAGACAGTTTGCACCAAAACAGCAGATTTGCAGAGCACAGAGAAGAAAAAAGCATTTTCACAGACAGCTACTGTGCATAACAGCGCTCAGAAAAGGTAACTCAGCTTTTTGCCTCTTATTTGCTTTTTTATTTTTTTGACAGAGGATATTCACTGCTGTGGTCCATGCAACTAATGCTTTGTTTCATCTTTGTAATAATATTGTCTATTTTCTAGTGTAATGTGATTTTGCATAGTATGATTTTTCTATTATATTTTAAGTTTATTATTGATAACATTTACAGTTTTGATATTTTGTTTTGTTGTATTGGTCAAGCATATAGTTCTTTTTATCTAATTCCGTGCCTAGCTATTTTTGTGATATTGTGCAAATTTGTTGAATCATAATAGAGCCGTGTTTCTTTTGTTTGTTACAATATCCTTTTCGTGTAGACAACTTTTGATTAACCCTAAATTCAGGAAATTCGTTCCTTATATTAGCATAGTTTTATGGATTCAAGTTATATACCGTGGTTGCTTGAAAGGCTATTAGAATTTATCCGTTGCAGCTAAGGGTGTGACCTAGTGGTTAATGAAGTGAGTTGAACACCATGTGTTTGCAATTTCAAATCCACAAACTGGCTTGGACACCACAATTATTAAAATAAAAAAAATTAATTTATGGTTGTAGAAAGTTATCATTCTACGTCTATATCAACTTTACTATGAAGAGTTACTTGTTTATTGGTCAATTTAACTGGATGGTGTAAAATAATCAAGACATCCTGATTAAAATCCCTATTTAAACCTCCTTTTATCTCATGCTGATTTTAGTTAACAGTTTAAAAAAAACATGGGATTAATTTAATCTCAAAATTTGAATCGGGATAATCCACCTAATCCCTTGAACCAAAACACAAAGATGACTTAGTTATGCCCTGTCTTAAATTTTGCTTTCGGCGACAATTTAATTTTGTATATTGTTTTCTCAACTAACTTGTGTTGTTGCTTCTTTCAAAATAAATAGGACTGCACCAGCACCAGTTGTAGGTTGGCCTCCAGTTCGTTCATTTAGGAAGAATCTTGCAAGTAGCAGCTCTGTGAAATCTGCAACTGAGACACAAAATGTGGTCCCAAATAAGAGTGCAAACAAAAAACCAATGGAAATTTGTCAGAAAGGATTATTTGTTAAGATCAACATGGATGGTATTCCTATTGGAAGGAAAGTAGATCTCAAAGCTTATGACAGCTATGACAAACTCTCTTCTGCTGTTGATCAACTATTTAGAGGCCTTCTTGCTGGTTAGTTACTTATCTACTCTTTCCGTGGATAATAGGCTCGTCCCTTTACCCTTACCTAATTAAATACTACTATGTGTTTGTTCGCGATGGAGTTCAAACATGTTACTTGAGCCTAAGAAGGGTTCTTGAACTTGAAAATTCTAACTTTGTTTTACTATTAGCTCAAAATAATCCATCTACTGGTGGGAGTGAGAAGAAGGAAGACGGGGAGACAGCGATAAGTGGTTTATTGGACGGAAGTGGGGAATATACTCTTGTATATGAGGATAATGAAGGTGACAGGATGCTTGTTGGGGATGTCCCTTGGCAGTAAGCATCTTTAGCTCTCTCTCTATCTATGGATCTGATACTCTCACTTAAATTATTGTTTTCCCTTTTAATATTCTCACATATCTTAATGCTCTCTTTATATTTGGATCACATTTTTCTGTCTGAAATAAGTTTATTAGAAAGAATTCTTATTCTCTTAACTAAAGTAGTACATAGGACAAAAAAATGAATCTTTTCATTATGTGTACGTTTTAGTGTTTTTTGTCAGCCTGAGATAGGATTTATTCATATAAGCTAAACAAGCCAAAAAAGTTGCATGTGTGTGAAGCAAGAGTTGCCGTAGTGCACCAATAAAGGTTACAACACACTATTTGGAGATTAATGGCCTTCATGATTTCTGTATATTCATTCCTGTAGTAGTTTTCATCGGTTCGTTCTAATGGTTTAACGTTTGACATTTTCAGCATGTTTGTGTCTACTGTGAAAAGGCTGCGCGTGTTGAAAAGCTCCGACCTCTCGACACTTACTCGTGAGTTCCAAATTGTTACACTGTTTAATTTTTGTTTATACTACAATTTTTCTGCTCCAAATGAAACTTGGGAACTAAAGTTGGTACTTTGATTTGCTTGTTTCAGGTGCAACTAAGCAGCTGAACTAATGATGTGAATGAGCTAACGAGATGTAGAGTCAACATATCTAAGAGAGAGAGTGACTTGTTTTGTATGGAATTTGATGTTTTTTAATTGTTCAAGTGTAGTTGCAGAAGCAAAAAATATTGATGTAAATTATGAATATTGCTGCTAATATTTGTGTTTTTGGGAAGGCAAAATAATCATTGCTTTCTTATGATTGTTTGTGCTAAAGTTTCTAATTGTGTAACAAATTAAAACCTAAACTGTTCTCTCATGAGGATCAGCAGTTGAGTAGAAGCATAGTTTCACAATTTTGCAAAGCCATTTCAACTAACCCAGGCTGAGACTGCAAGTTTCGTCTATCATAACAACAAAAAATTCAGTATAGTCGATAATAGCAAATTTCTTGGTTTTGTGGGTAAAGTTATGGGCGTAAATGTTTACTAGATGAATTAGTCGAGGTATACACATAACTTAAAGGGCTGTTGCAAAGAAAAATGATAAAATCTAAAATTCAACTATGAAAATTCTTTATGTTTTCAGTAAATGATTGAAGATCATCCAGTCAGGTAGTAAAAGGATCTTTTATCCATGAAAATTCCGTGCTTGAAGGCACTTCTAGGAAAACTCTCCTGGAGATAAAAGTTAAAAGTATCTGCTGGGGATATTATTAATTTCATTTGATGGTACAATAAAGGAGAGAAAATACCGAAAACGCTTGAGAGCAAAATAGAGTCTAAAGGTAGTCCCCTCTAACAAGATATGGATTTGATCACACTCTCCTAAGCTTGATCTTCAAGGTACATTGAATGAGAGGCAGCAAGAAGAGCAGCACCAATGCCAGAACCATCATTGGAGTGCACAAAAACGATGCTCGTTGCCAATTCCTCTCCGAGCAAGTCCTTCAAAGAGTTCTCTAAACACATTCTATATTCTGTATAGTGCTCATACAACCCGCCATCCATGGCTATAACCGTCCTTTCTGAACCACCCTGCTTAGGCGTATCTCTTCCCATCTTTTTCAAGATGCCCAATACCCCTGCAGCTGCAAGTCTTGCCCCACGTGTTGCAACGATATTGCACAGCTCAACCACTAATTTCCTTGTCTTCAAGGAGGTATTAGATATCTAAATGGCAGAAGAAAAAATAGTGTGAATTCATGTTTGTTGATGTGTGTATCAATTATCAAGAAGTAAAGATACTACTGTTGATGGAAAAAAAATATCAACAACTTCAATCTCTTTTTCCTGCAGTTATTCTATTTGATTATCATTTAGGCACTTTTATCGAATAATTTTGACGTATACGTATATCAATTTTTTGTGTGGTGCCATCTTAGGGGCTAAAACCTTGCAATGTACTGCCAGCAAAATTTTCCATTTATTCATCACTATCTGATACAGGGATACTTCTTCAGGATTTGCTCACAGCAAGAGGAAATTATCCAGTTTTTGGGTCCATCGGAAACTGCCTCTCAACCTTCACAAGGTAGGGTAAGGCTGCATACACTGTGTATGTCGTTGTGTTGTTGTTCTAACTTTTTCAGTCTTTGTTTTAAATAGTGACAGAATTGAAGAGGTAATATTGTTCACCGTCTATTCTCCTGAAAGTTACTCTACAAGGAAAGATGGCATATGTTGTACCCATAGGCAATGAGGAAACCAAAAAGAGGCTCTTGTTTTATTTTCTACAGTGTAAAGACATAAATGAATAGCAACATTTCTTTTCTTGGTAACAGTCAAAAGGCAACAATATTTACCTCTAAAATATCCTTCAGCTTTTCACCAACCACTTTCAGATCAGGGGATGTGTCATGATGCATAGCAGACATATCAGGTGTCCTGCATATTGTTAACATTTTTTATCAGAGGTGCTGTTTGAATGTGGATAAATGGTCAACAAAAGACAAATACCATGTGATGCAAGTGAAATAGAAACTAAAACTCAATTACATGAAATATTTGTAAATGCAAATACCATCTCTTGTTTAGTACTGATTGATCATCCAGAAACATCTGTAAATAAATATGCTTCCTCGAAACTTAAATCTGCCCATGTTCCACTCTTTACTCATTATTATCCAGACATGTTGCAGAGAGAAATTGATATTGACTTGCGAGATTTTCATCTAATTGCAAAGAGAACATCAATATACAAGTTCAACACTTAGGCCAATAGCCCATTAGAGAGGTGAAAAAGGATTTGCCAACCCTTGTTGATCATATTAGACCTTCAGCTCTATGCATAGAATTAATGAAGATCTGTTTTTCAGGTTTTTTATTTTTTAATAATCGAGGTATCTGGGCTAGCATGCACTTCGACTAATTCCACAAGATACTTGCTACCTCCCACCTGCATTCCACAAAGGCTTGGACAGATGGAAGGGATCAACTAATGTTTTTCACTCTGTTAGGATTTGAACCTGAAACTTCATGGTTCTTAACCCACTTTATTGACCACTAAGCCACACTTGGATGCGCTTTTTAGGTGGTTAATAAAGCAAATTTGCATTATAAGATTATTCATCAGCAATTCTGAAGTTACAAAATAGTACCTTAACACAAATGAATCCTTGAGCTTCGGAGGGACCTCATCACCAAAAACGCCAGCTTCTTCAGCCACCCTGAGTAGAACTCTGCGTAAAATTTCTCCCAAGTACATGCCAGAAGTCATCTTCTCAAATATCTGTTAGGATGAATGGAAATATTCCTCATGTGCATCTAAGTAATCACAACATAAAGCAAGTCTACAACAAGAAGTTTATAAAAATAGACAAACAAGGACCTGTTCACCAGGATTTAAACTCTCGTTATCCAACGCATGATCATACTCTGTCAAGGGCAGATGGGATGACCTAAAATTACCCCATTCCATATTGATAACCTAGAAAGAAACACAGGATGCATTTAGCAACTATCAACAGTGTCAGAGAGTGAGAGAGAAAAGCAGACCAAAGCTACTGAAAGATCCCAACCATTTCACCAGATTTTGGCACAGGACCATGCCACTTTGGAATTGCCTGCACCCGTTCCACATAAGCTGCATTGGTCCCTGTACCTAAGATAACAGCAACAGCTACATCCTTTTGTGTATATTTACCACCAGCTAATGTTCCAACAGTATCATTCACCTTTCATTAAAACATTAATCAAAATCAATATTTTACAATTAAACAGTACTTAACATGTTTTCTGTTAAGTATTTCTATCGGTATCTTTTTTCCTCATACACTCTTAAATGGAATAATATTCTGCAGCACCAGATAAACTCACCAGAGCTGAGACCCGCATATCGACACCTTTTCTTTTCATAGCTTTTGTGAGTTCTCCAACAACATCTTGGCCAACCTATGTCCGAGCAACTAGCACAAACTTAGATCCATTGGACTTTTACGCAAAGGACATTTCAAGTTCCCATTTTAGCAATGAAAGGCACATATGATTAAATAAAATATATTTAGTGTGTGTGTTTGTGTTTAAGTAATACAATAAAAAATAACTACAAGTACAAAAGATAATGCTATGGAATTGGATAAATTGCAGTCAAGTGAAACATGAAATGAGAAAAACCCTATGTTTTGAACTTTCTGATTCAGATGGAGTGATGCAGTTTTACTTCTCATCTAGATTTAGTGACTAGTTTCTTATACAAAACTTAATTGTACTTGTATTGAAACCATCTACAAAGAGAAGCACCAAACTTAGGTTGCACCTAACATTTAGCACTTATCTGCACCTTTAATAACACCGCTTCCATATATGCTGATGAAATCTTAAAATATCTACTATCAAAGTATTCTTTCAGGCCAAACATATTTTAGCGTCTAGGCCAAACACATTTTGAAATATAAATCAGCAGGCTGTTTCAGTACCAGTATAACCAAACCGTTCACTCTATATGTTATCTTCAGAACTAGTAGAAAATAATCAGAAATCAAATTGGAAAGAACACAAACAAGCTGCAGAGAGTGGATGGCTAGAATTACAAGGAACTACAATAAACAGGAAACACAAAGTAGCAATGACAATGCATACCGCATCATCAATAGAGAAGCCTTTTGTCCACCGCATAATAGTCCCAGAGTTGATTGAAGTCTGCATTACTGGGAATGAGAAGGTGAAACCTAGTTCTCTCTGCTTACCAGGAGGTTGATGAAATTTTTCCTCTTCCGCAGCAACAAATTTTGCAAGCTCAGCCGCAATATAATCAAAAAGTGCCTGAAATCATGTCAACTTTAGAGTTCAAAAGAAACAAAGTAGAAGAATATGGCAGGCTACAACATCTCAACAGGTCAAGTACTTACATCTGAAGTCCCAACCATCAAACTTGGAGGAATTGATGCCTCAGCAAATTCTTGATGAATAATACCACCATCTTTTCCACCCAATTGCACACGCAATACTCGAAAATTTGTTCCACCAAGATCCAATGCATAAAAGACGCCAGCTTCATCACTAAATTAAAAGGGTATTGATGGAACAAACATTTAGCATATCCTCAGTTCATAATGGGCTTAGACCGGCCACCATACAGAATACTTCAAATCACTCGAATAAATATGATTGACAACACGACTTGGCTGTACACTCTTTTGGCAGTTTAAAAGAGCACCGTAATACTAACATTCTGGATAGAAACAATGGCTGCAAATCACACATCATAACCAATGCAAATAAATTTTACGTCAATCGCATATTGGAATGACAATGCTCAGCACATCAATTTCAACTCAGGATATGTCCAGGGGACATCAGGGGAATTTGAGGAGTAACTTAATACTGGTGAGCAAAATTCAGTTACCGCCAATAAAGTTTCTCTTAGGTACATCAATGAATAGCTTAATAAAACAAAGAGGATATGCAGAGCAGTAGAAAACAAGAAAATACAAGTACCAAAGTAGAATTCCCAATTTCTCAACTTCATGGAAATGATATCTAAATACTCCCCAACACTTCCATATAAAACAGAACCAACATTGAGAAAGACTGATTTTTTAGCTCACTCGTACTCTCCTCAGCTTGTCCCGATTGACTAGAGATTATGAATATATGCCTACATCTTAATCTGAGATCATTCTAGACAATTACAATTTTTTTTAGGGAAAGTAGCTTTTGATCCTTTAAATATTCGACTACGCATATTTAACCTTGACAAATCAGGTTCCACACAGCTAACGTCCCCAAAAACCCCCGTAGCCAAATCTATAACAGCTGAACCGTAGAGCATCTAAGCTTCAATTTTGAAACTCAACTTACAATTATTATCTTACAAAGTCACTTTCTTTGATGAAAAAAACTGAAATCAACAAAGAAATGCGACTTTCCCATATAATAACTATTAGTTGAGTGACCATTTTGAAAAATCAAAACAAAGATAGATTCAGATTTCTACTAAAAAGATCATTTTTTTCCTTTCTACCAATGAATTGATGACACCCATCAATAACGACAAATCATCACTGCTAGATTTCAATCCATACAAGCAATGCTTAAAAAAGAACACTAACCCAGTTGGGAGATTATCGACATAGGTGATAAGCATCTTGAGCTTGCTGCCGCCTTCAGAAGCAAGTCCGGCGTGCATCTCAACAGTCATAGCATCAGCAACTTGCTTAAGCTTTGCATCTTGAGTCTTACACTTTTCCTCAAATTCACGAAGAATAGCCATAGCACGACCCCATTTACTAGATTTCCGCATCCGGTGGTTCACTATTAACGCCGCCACTGCACACACCGCAGCTGCACCAACCACGGCGGCTCCCACCGTCACTTTCTTCATTTTTTTTTTGCCGGAATTTGAGGTTGGCAAAAAGTTGGTCCACTGAGAAAAAATGAAATCAGTAAAGTAAAAATTTGTGAATTTTAAGGAGAAATAATAAAAATTACAGAGAGGGTGTCTGTGTTGGTTAAGAAGGAGATCGGATCAAAGGAGAGTTCAGTAATTCAATGAGAAAAAAAGGGGAAATTTAAGGTTAATTTGTAGACTGGATTAGGATACATTCACTCTCTATTTATTACAAATTTAGATTTTCATAATTTTGCTTTGAATGAGAGTTAATATTAAAACAAAGAAAATGACAAAAAATAAAGTCTTACTTATGTTTGGTAGTTGGTAAAAAAAAAAAAAACAGAAAAAAAAATTCTTCTATGATTAATGAATTGCATTATTCGAGGGATCACAAAGAAAAATAAAATTGGTTAACTTATACTAAATAAGTCAATTCAACACAGGCTTTTAATATTTATTTTTAGTGTTAGATTTCTTTAATGTAGATTTGATTTGTTTAAGAAATTAATTAAGGGAAACGGATTGAGAGAAATTTTGCGAATACTTGATAAGATTATAACCCTTAAATATAAGAGATTATTTGAGATTTATATATTTATTTATAATGTGTCATCAGTGGCAAAGCCACGGGTTCAAAATCTAAAAAAATAGACACTCAAAGTAGCCGAAGGAAGTTCGACATCTACTATATAGACCTAAAAAATTATTTTAACAATGTATAAATCATATAATTTTTCGCCGAAAGGGGTTCGGATGAATCCCTCACAATAGGTGACTCCGCCACTGTGTGTCATGTTTAATGTATTTATTAGATTTCGACACGTATCCTAGTAAAATAGTACCCCTAGAATTATTCGAAACCAAAAGAAGTAGGAACAGCTAACCTATTTTCTAAATGAAATCTTTATACTTTTTTAATTATATATTGTGGAGAACAACAAATTTGTACCTATTTATCAACAAATTTTATTTTTTCCCCAAGATTTATATTTTGTGGGATGTTGATGTAAGAGCAGACAGCCAAAAACGTCCTTCTCCCCCACGTTTGTTAGGATGGTTAGGGCAATACAAGAAATATCACATCATATATATATCTTTCTTTGTTGCTAACTTTTATATTTTAGATAATTATTTGCTTGAGTTGTGTACATTATTAATATAGAAAACTTAAAAAAATATATCTTTCGATCATTAATTTATTGACATGTTTGAAGTATCACTATTTCTAAATTAGATGTTTAAAAGATACTTATTTGATTGTAATTTTTCCTATTAATATATGACTTTTTCCAATTTTTCCTTGTATTTTTACAAAATGAATTCTACAAATACATCAATTTTTGAGCTGGTAGTAAGAATACATCCATGCCTGATATGAAGGTTTAAACTAACATTATACATTCAGATAGAAAATAATCACTGATTCATTATCATCAAATTTCGAACCATACACTTATGATTCTAAAAAAAAAAATTGTTATTTAAAAAAAAATCGTATAAAAATACTTTAATCTCTTAGTTATTACTCCAATTATTAAAAATAATAGTAATAAAAAAGGCAACGTAGAAATGAAACGAGGTGATGATGTATTCACCTATAAAGGAAATATATGAGTGGGATACACCAAATTAGAGACCTTTTCTTAGGCCAGTTGATCAAAGTGGAAATTAGGTACATAAATTCTAATATTATTAAATTCTCATTTTCTTTGACCTTACTTTTTCAGTATTAGAAAAATAAAAATAATAAACGAAAGAGCCTCTCAACTATTTTGACCAACACATTACCAAAGCAAGAGGTTTTGACTTTTAAACCTTTTACTTTGACGTCACACAACTTGAATGAATACAATCGTTGACCCTTCAATTGCCAAATTTCACGGCATGCGATCATGCTATTGATTTAAATCAAAGTTACTACATTCGATCCAATCGATAATATGTAATTTAGCTCCGCTCCTACGTTTACCTCGATTGATTCCACGGGATTACTATATCTCCTACCAATACATTTACAAGATAACTTTGTTCATCAAAAATTAAAACATATGAAAATAAATTACCCCATATTTTTTTGAGAAAATTGTATATAATAGCAAACTATTAATTCAAATTAAATGCTATAAATATAGTTTGATTTAATTGTACCCCATAGCAAACTGTTGCTATTTCGCTTCTCTCTTTCTCGCTTTATACAAACACAGATTATACAATTGATATTTTGTATATGCATACCAAAACAGATTATACAACTGTTTTCTTTTATGTATAGCGAAATTATACAACTGCTTTCTTTTGTATATGTATAGCGAAATATACATATTTATGTTTGCTATGAAGCGCAATTATGCAAACTATAACTATAACATACAAATATGATTTTTGTGTTTGCTATATGTGAAAGTTGCTTTTTTTTTATTTTTTATTATGCTAGATTTTAACTTGAGATCTCACAGTTTTCAACGACTCTTAATAATCATGAGGTTACACAATTGAAGTTGCCTTTCAGCCCAAAAGTGAATATTGGCCCAAACTACTATCTACACAAAAGCCCAACTCGGTTGCATATCCAAAATGAGTGGGCCATTTGCGGCCCACTGAATGTGGAATTTTCGTAAGTTATACGAAATCTCGCTGACAGCCACATGCTCCAACGGTCATATTTCTGAAATTTCAGATTTAAAAATGGATACCTACTCTTCTAACGGTCATCTTCTTCATTCCTTTGTTACTCTCTCCCTGACTGTTCGTTCATATAATACCAAAACTTTTCTAAAAAAGGAAAAAAGCGAAAGAGGGAAAATAAAGAAAGTAAACAACAATTTTCTCAAATCAGAAGAAATTGATATTTGATTTCTTGTGTGACTTCACCATGGATGTGGGTACTACGCCGCCACCGAAAGGGACTCCATTATTGAGCTCTCCTAAGTCTTCTGCAGTTCCAGATCGTTCGCTTTCTGGTATGTTGCTATTTCCTTAATCATGAATATTTACACTAATTGACCTCACCCATAAATTGGGTTCTTGAAACCCTTAGATTGGATTAAAGTCCCACATTAGTTGGAGAATGAACTGTCGGTCCGCTTATATAAATTTAGACAATCCATCTTTTGTGAAATAGTTTTTGGGTTGAGTTAAACTAAGATGTCATATCTTTACATGCTATCGGAGCCGGTTATGGTGTGAATGGGGTGTTAGACGGGAATAAAGTTCCATATTTGTTTGGAAATGGATTCAGGATACTTATATGTACTTGGGCAATCTTGATTAAAGTTCCATATTTCTTTACATGATTACTGTGAAAGGTATTCATCACAAATTGTCTTATTTTGTTGATATAAATGTCTTTTTTTCTAGTAACAGGGTCAAGAGAATCGAATGAAAATGAGCAACCACTTAACCAGAAACCCATGACTAAGAATTTCATGTCACCCACCATATCTGCAGCTTCCAAAGCTTCAATTCCAATTAGGAAGAAAATTTTGGCAGAAAGAAACGAACTTTCCACCACCTGTGAAAGCCTTCCTCACAAAGCCTCAAATGTTGGGTCTAAGACCAGTTCCCTAAATTCGACCTCACATCGTTCTGGAAAATTACCTATTGCTTCCTACAGTTATGCCTCTGAATCTGAGAATGATCAAGAAAACAACTCTGTTGTTGATTCCTCATATAAGCCATATGACCCTCTTACTAATGACCTCGGCCCTAGACCTAAGTATCTCCGCTACCAGCCAAATAGGCGTCGTGGGACCTTTCTTAATCCTCAGAAATCTGATAATCAAGGGTCATTGCAGCAAACTCAAGATCCCTCAAATCTTCCTGAAAAATACAACCTGGAGCCGGAGAATGATGAAGATTTGGTGGATAGTGTTGAGGATGATGAAGAGGAAGTGGAAGAGGATGTCGACAGGGAATGGAGTTTGAAAGGGGTCTTCAAGATTCTGCTTTTATCAGTTGTTTTCTTTCTGTCAGGCTCAAATTTATCATCCATGGACTCTGTGGTGAGTTCAGGTTCTGGTGTTGTGATTCGGAAGAACATCTTTGAAGCTGTTTTCTATGAAATTTACGGGAGTGAGAGCGCATATGTGGATCAGCCAGAGTATTTTCAAAGTGGTTTTCTGGAATTGAGTCAAAGAGAAACTAATGATGAACTTAAGGCAGTCGAAATTGTTGAAGATACTGTGGAGTTGTTGGAAGTGGGAAGTGCTGAAATGGAGGAAACAACTGAGCCCCAGGAAGGACTGAGTGCGGATATTGATATTGATATTGATCAGGACAACACGGAGGTCGAAGTTACTCATAGTGTTGTACATGGTGATGAAGAGGAGGAAACCATGTCAACAGCTGCTGATGAAGTTACTATTTCCAATGAAGTGGATGAGGAAGAAGTTGGTGGTTTTGATGAGCAGCAGCTACAAGAGAACCTTGAAATATTGCTTGATGACATTTCAAGCTCCAAATTTGAGCTAGCAGAAGTTGACAACAACGTTGAGCAGGTCGAAAAAACCTCACAGGAACAAACTGGAGAAGTAGAAATACCAGAGATAGTACCAGAAGGAGCTGAAGTAATTGAAACAGAACTTGAAATCAGCAATCTTGACACTGAGATAGAGTCGGAGAATGCTGAAGTCAAAGAAATTGGACTGAGTAACGCTGTAATTGTCGTTGGAGCTTCAGCGCTTTTGGTTGCCTCTATGGCTATCATCTATGTTACAAGGAAACCAAATGCTTCTATTGAAACTCCTCAAGCTGTAATACTCAACAACTCAGCTATTGCCAGTGTTGAAGGAGAACTCTTAGAGAACAAAACGGAAACTTCTGTAAAGGTTTCATCTTTACAAGAACCACTAAATGATCCCTCCGAAAATCGCAGGAACTCTCACCTTGAGAGAATACCTGGCATTGGATCCATCACACAAGCTTCATCTTTGTGTGGACTAACTAAAGAAGCATCGAAAGAGATCAGCCACCTCAGTGCACCAAAGATTGAACTACTAGGTGAAATGATGGTTGGAGAAGTCAGCAGCTCCCTTAGAAGCTGTGTTAGGAAAAACAACATGATTGAAGCAGAAGGTAGCAACACTAATTTATCTAAAGGTGTTGTTTTACCTCCTGCTCAGCCATCTGTTGTGGAAACAGATTCTCCATCATATGGAAGCTTCACAGCTGAAAAGAAGATCTTGAAGAAAAAGGTATGCTGCAAAGTTCAAGTTAATTTTATGTAGACCTTTCTTGTAATTGGATTAATTAAAGCTTCAATCTTTAACTATTTTACTTGTAAAAACAGGTGGAGAAAGATGAAGAGATCAAGAAGGTGGTGTTGACAACCCCAGTTAGGAGATCAAGTCGAATTCGAGATCGTATTGGCATGTCCCCTTGAATGAATTATTTACTGTAGGAGTTTTTCGTTTGTTTTAGTGGAAACAGCATCTCTGTTGTTTCATATTCTTTGATCTTCTTACAGATCAAATTCTAGGAATTAATGTATCAAGTGCAAAGTGCAAAAGCATTAGAATTGTAACTTGTAGGAAATGATGATCTTAACTTTCAATGGAGAATTCACTTATCTTCTATGAATATTTTGCAAGCTAAGAGAGATAAAGATCAATGCATCCAAATATCTGCAGAGCACAATTAAACAGAATTGAAGTTTTCAAGGGCAAATAATATATCCAAAATGCAATAACATATCCAAAATTGAAGTATACACAACTCTTTCTCACTCTCTAGCTAGATCTCTCTCTGTTGAATAAATACTACACTCTCCTTATTTTCTCTTTTCTCTGTACTACACACTACATCTCTTGCACAGGAATTAGAGGGGGTCTGCTCCTGCTGATAAAACTTGCCTTTCCATTAGTAAAAGATGCTGAAAATGATGAGCTTCTTGAAGCTTTCTTCAATATAGTTGCCTTAGGAAGAGTATATGATTTATAAGAATCCAATCCAGCACCATAGCTCTTACAAGACTTCATTTTTCTTCTGTATGGTGATTCTTTCTTAGCAAGATCTTCTAAACTTGTCACTCTTGACAAAGATGTAAAAGACTGTGATTTCCCTTCATAAAACTTAGATAATCCCCTCCTGCAATTCATAAACATCGAAAAAGGTATAAGCTTTTCACTCTCATTATTATATTATAACAAGATTCATTCTTTTTAGTCATACTTACTTGATTGGTAGTTGTGACATGAGGGATGATAAGTCATACAAAGCTCCATCATCAGAAGAGGGTGATGAAGATGCATCATCTGTTGTATCAAGTGAAGATGAACAACAAGATCCATTAGAGATGTTTGATGATCCTTCACCAATGGATGATGAAATTGATGATGAAGATGAATGGCTCATATTATCACAAATTTCACCATGATCTAATTCACGTCCTTCATCTATCATCCATAATTGATGCTCATCTTGATTAATCTTCTCCATATGATTCAAATTTTCTTGATTCTTGAAATTGAATAAACAGATTTAAAGATAAGATAAATAGATAATAATAATAATAACAATGTGTGAGTTAGCAAAAAGCTTTAGTCTTTATCTTTTATAGGCACATACAATACAAAACATGGGATTGTTTGTCATTTCTAGGAAGGCATTTATATATTATTATTATGTACAAGAAGATAATGTGTGGATATAAATTAAACATTTACTTTTTAGGACTTTATGACAGCTAAGAACACAGAAACTTGCGTCACACCCCCAACTAATTACCGACACTTGTCAAACAACCACACGATCGTTACACTGATCTAAAATTTGAAATTTATGAATTCTGAATTTTTCATCAAACATATAACACGTTTCGAAGTTTTAACTTCGAAATAATATTTTGCATATATGTAATGATTTTCTCTTATATAAATACAAGATTTTAGAGAAAAGTTATTGAATTCGTTCCAATTTATAATTTGGTATTATACACGTGTCAAAAAATGAAATAGGTAACATGGCAAGAAATGAAATATTGTTGTGATAATAGAGAAATTCTTAATTTAATTTAAGATAATAATATTTATTTGAACGAATGAAAAAAATATAAGTATGGCTTATCCAGAGATTCGATATTATCTTGTCGTATGGTTTGAAATAAATGTCTTGACTTTAAAATTGCACTAAGTTAAGAAAAAGAGGATAAGCTCTATGACTATGAAATTAATATTATGATATATATTAGCCACCAGTATCTGAGTCACCAGCTAAGTCCACAAATATAAAAATAAAAAATAAAATAAAAGCATATTCTTTTTTATTTTTAGTTGTGTTTTTTATGATAAGAAGCAAGTTGTAGATAAAATCATTGACTAGGAGACATGGGGGCCATTCTTGCATGCCACTTTTTCTACCTACTTTATCCTTTTCAAATTTTTTGAAACACCCTCAAGATTTAGGATTGGAGAAAAACATATCAACAAAAATCCATTTGCTTTTTTAAAATCTGTTTTCCGGACACAATTCAATATATTTATCTTGATTAGCTTTAATTTAAAGTGGATTCAATCAAATATAGTTATCTTGATTAGACTCATCACTCAAACTAATTATTCGATTGTCCATTTATTTTATTCACTGAATCACTATTTTTTTTATCACTGGTATCATCAAAGTATAAATATATACTCTAATGATATCAAGTAATATTGATAATAGAGTTCGATCCCACAATACTAGTGTGAAAAACATTTTCATTGCTCATCTTTATAACTGAGTTATCAATCATTTTTGTTAGGAATTCACAAATTAATATACATATCTATTTATTTAATTTTCTAATATAAATACAGAAAATTAATGAATTCATCGAAACCTACGAACTCCACCTAGCTCCGCTCTTGGAGGGGGTCAAGAATAGTTTTTTTTTTTCATAGAAAAAACGTGAAAGTAGTCGTACTGGTTAGTCTCCAAATACGGAACATTACTGTAATTTGAAAAGGTCAAATATTTTGGGCTTTGTTTAAGAATCCTATGACGTTTCAACTATTTTTCCTAATTCTTTTTTTTCTTTTTGGGTTATGACTCTAAAATTTTCTATACCATAGAAAATAAAGAGAAAAGTGGTAAAAGACTTGGGGGGCTGTTCAAACCAAACTGACAAAAAGAAAAGGCTTGATTTGATATTGAATGGAAAAAAAGGGGGAAATAATCAAAACTATATATAAATAATAGAATTTTCTCTAAAAATATATGTTAGGAAATATTTGTGATTCTTTTATTGGGTATAACATTTAATAAAACTTTATAGGACATTTATTTTTAAATATATTATATTTTATATAATGCTTAATTCAACATGCATCATTTTAGTTATCAAGTGTTGTTGAAAGGTGAAAAAAAAATTATATTCATATTTCAAAATATATTAACTTTGTATATTTTCTTTGAATTTGAGAGTGTCAATAATTATTATAATTTAATTATGTTTGAACGTGGGCATCCTTGAAAAAGTATTTCTATCATGTAATATTTAATCTATAACTCTAATTTAAAATAATAGTTATGAGATAAAAACTAAAATAAAAAATTGATAAAATTGAACCGTTCAAATTAATTTGATTTTAATAAAATTGAATCAAATCAAGTTATGAAAAAGTACATATGGAGAGATAAGAGATAAGACCTAGGTCTATTCGAAAATACATCAACACAACTTCGCTACGATGGACCTTCTTATCCTGTTATCCATCAATCTTTTTGTTTTTTTCTTTTCTTTATATTACGTTCGTTTCATGAAATTAAATTGATATAAAATTAAATTTTATTTAAATATGGTATTTAAATTTGTTAAATTATGTTTTTTTTCTTTTATATTATAAATTTTTCACAAGTTGTGAAAATTGATAAAAAAATTTCATTTTTTTCAAATGAGCAATTTTATAAATAAGGTATCAGAATATCTAAAGTTTCTCATTGATAAATTAAATACTTTTATATTTTTTTATTAATAAATATTTACTATAAATTCAACATCTCTTTACACTGAATATAACTCTTCTTTTTACAAAATATAAATTTATAGGTCACTTTTTACATTTTAAAAATAGTAATCATGATTTAAAATTTCAAATTATGTATTTAAAATTTAAAATTATGTATTTTAAATTTAAAATTATGTATTTTAAAAATTTTAAAACGTTAAATCTAAATCATAATCCTAAATCACATACTCAAATATTAATTTAAAATCGCGATTTCATATCGCAACTTATTCTATTATATATCCCCACTCTTTATGAATTATGGGACGGTGGAATGATAAGTGATGAATTGAGCAGCTATGCATAAGAAAGAGTTGTTCTCCCGGATTAGATCCCCGCACCGAACCCATTTTTCCCTCTATTGAAGCTTCTCATTTCTAAAATTCGGACCATCTTTTAGTTGTTTTATTTTATAAAACTTTGTAATTATTCGAGAAACATAGTTTTTTTAAAAAAACTTTTTCCCTTAGCCTTTTATTTTGGATACGATAACTACGTAACGCAAATAAAAGGAAAATAACTAGAAGCACAACCATAAAATAACTTATTATTATCATGTTGAGTTTGTTAAAAAAAGAGATCAAATATGTTGATTTAAAATATGAATAATTAGACTTGTTGAGAGGTTGTTAAATAGTCACTAGAAATCTAGAAAGATTTGATCAAATCAAATGAAAGAAGATAGAAGCTACAAATAACTCGGTTTCAAATTGTCTAGTCAACTTTGTTTGGCTTGTGTCAACATGACATTCTACTTTTTCTAGAAATTAAACTTTTCAATCATATAGTAGTATTTTCAGAATGTTATATCCCTATTTCTCCCTACTATATTCATAAAAATACATATTTTCAAAATCAAATAATATTCAACACTTTTGTCAACTTGATTATTATTTAAAATTATCTTGTGGCTGGAATTCCATTGCGGATTAAGAATAAAAATAAAACCATTTTCTCAACGATACCAAAGTAATATTACATCAAAAGTTAAATAATTTCAAATAGTATTAGACAGTGGTGGAGCCAAGAATTAGTGAGCACTTACTCATTCAAGGTGTATGAAATCAATGGGCTACAAAAAAGTCTTTTTATGTTAAGAGTGCCCAAAATATAATATTTAATCACTTCATATATTATTTTACTTGCAAATACAAAAATAAATTCGGCGAAGGGTATCCAAATTGGACTACCCCGATTTGCATGTGCCTCTGCCCCTGGTACTAAGCCCTTTCCTCTTTATTTTTTTAAATTCCTCTCTAATTAGAAGAGAAACTAAAATATTACAACAATAACATATATATCAATGTAATTCAACCAATCTTATTTCTATCGTGTAAAGCTAAAATATTATCCTTAAAAAGAAGTTTTAAGATGGGGTGTAAAGGTACATTAATGGATGAGTCCAATTGGCTTAAGTTATCATAGACCACAAAACTTTTTTGTCTAATTAAAACGAAAACGAAGTAACCAATGATTTTTCTATATTGTTAGCACCACATGAGTTGCAGCCTCTACAAGGAACAATTACAATTAATTAATGATAGGAAAGAAATAACATACAACGTGAAGGGCCTCCGTTTAATCACGTTGAAGGCACGTGTCTGAACAAACAACAATACGGTGTAATTATAACCGTGAAGTTTGAGTAGAGTAGAGTAGAGTACATAAATCTTATCTTATTTTTATTTTTTGGAATAGCAATATTATTTTCGATAAATTATTGATTCAATAAAAAGTTATTCAAAATCAGTTTGAGAAAACTTTTCCAACTAGAACATCCAATCAATATATACCTCATTCTATTTTAATTTGTTCAAAAATAATATCGCTTTTATAGTTATAAAAATAAGGGATAAGGGTCTGAAAAATACCCCAACTTTGATCAAATTTGCTATTGCGATACTAAACTTTCATGAGGGTCTATTACCTCCCTAGACTATTTAATACCATATTTTTTTATCCCTGAACTATCTAATAGTGTTTTTTAAAGGTATATATGTGATCACGTGGACACATTACTATTTATAATTTTGCATTATTTTTATGTCTACGTGGGCAAATATATATATTTAAAATACGGTATTAAATAGTCTAGGGAGGTAATAGGTCCTCATGAAAGTTTAGTATCGCAACAACAAATTCGACCAAAGTTGGGGTATTTTTCAGACCCTTATCCCTAAAAATAATTTAATTTTAAACTTTCTTCGTGCTTTTACAAGTACAAAATTTTATAACATATTAAAAATTATGAATTTCATTTTTTTTTTTACAAATTTCATGCTAAATAAAATTATGCTTCGAAACATAAGTATCATCCAATTTTGAAAATAATAATAGTGTGAACAGTGATTCGAAGACGAAATAATGACTATCAAAGATTGTAGTAACATGATTAAAACAAAATTCAATCTTAAGAAGTCTCATATTTGATCCTACGAATGAAATAGACCTTAATATTATCCAAATTTAGAAATTTTTTTAATACAAATTCAAATAAGTCGTACCTGAATAACATATGGAAAAAAAAAAAAAAAATTGTGAGGGGGAAATTGTCGGGGCAGTATTACGTGGATGACTAGCTTATTTTCAAAATGGGCCTGTCATGATGGGCTTTGGGCTCAGATTGATCTTCTCCTGCTCAATACAATGTCCATTTCACATTGTACATTCTCGTTTATTCTCTTCTCTTTTTCTCTTTGTTAGTTAGATCGATTCTCCCTTAATCAAAGATGATTTTTATTTTTTGATGAAATTTAGATATGCTAACTATCTCTATTATTTTTTCGTCATATATATGGTTTGCTTACGAGGATCATAACTTTTCATGTGTTAGTGTAAGTTATTTGATTGTTCAATTCAGAATATAAGAATCAATGATCTTTTTATTTTTCATGGAGGACCTTAATTTGTCACACCATGATGAATTTCTAAAGAATCATTTACTATGTTTTTACGGAGAACAACTACCCTCTTATCACATTATTTTCTATTTCTTCACACTCATTATTTATGTAGCGTGATTGACTGTCCTTTTGTATGATGTGTTTTAATTCTTTGTTGCTACTCACTGTGCCTATATATTAAACAAAATGTACAGCTTTTGTTTCATTCAGATCCGCATATTGTACCTACTTAAATAATTTTGTCGATAGCATAGAGCAAAGCGTAAGCAACAAATTGCAAATCGTGAATTACTTATTATAAATACACATCTTAATAAAAATGACGCAAGAATTAACAAGCTAAGTAAGCAGCATGGTTTGGTCAGTTTCACGTTTCAAGCACCCCCCCCCCCCCC
>NW_006238964.1:1712705-1750761 GCF_000226075.1 Solanum tuberosum | reverse complement strand
TTTTTCCGGTTCCAACCCCCCCCCCCCCCCCAGTTTGGCTTATATAACTAGCTATAAAAAATAAAATTAATCTGTTATATTATTGTAGATTAAATTAGTTATTTAGAAAATGAATACTTTTGTCTTTTTTTATTATTAATTTTCGCATTTCAATATACATGTTCTTATGCATATTTATTTTTCTTAGGAGGCCAATAAAACTTTATGCTTATTATGTTTCTTAGTAAGCCAATTAAATAGCTTATTAATTCTTGCATTTTTATTGTTCATACTTCATAATATCTTCAACGCGTGTTAAATATTTTAATTGTACCCATTCTGATTTCTGGCCATACTGATATATTTTTTTAAAAAATATTTAATGAGTGCACATTTTTCAAATTTTATTTTGTGTGAATTCACGTGACGCCTATAGTGAAACAAAATTATATATAGCCGGCACTAATTCCCTATTTTTATCTGTCATGGATTACATTTTCACCATCATCTTAATTATTGAGTTTGATAATCCAAAATAAAGTATACAAATAAGCGCGATTTCCCACATTATTTTAGATCTCTTGTCCTTTTATAGAAGAATGAAAAAAAAATATTTTTCAAAATTTTTATGTATAAAAATAAAAAAAAATGATCAAAAATGACAAAAATTTAAAAAATATGTCATATAAATAAGAATCCCACAAAGTTAAAGTGTTTAACAACAAGTTTGGATAAAAATAAACTCTGTTTCAAGCTATTTTCCCTCTTTAAATAGTCTGAAAAAGAAAATAGTACTACCTAAAATGGACAGTGAATATATGAGAAATAATTTTAAACTGGTATATTCTTTAACACGTGACTAATATGATTGAATTCATGAACCTAAAATGTATTATTTAGTCTTCTGGTACTATAAGTGTTAGCAAATGATATCATATTACATTTAAAATATATATACATATAATATCTAGTTTTATGAATAATTATAAATTCACCTGCCTCAATTTTTGCCTATATTCACTCTTGGAGGCAGACCAGCAATGCGTTAATATACATATGATATATTAAACAATGTCTTAGAACTTCAACTAGCATGAAAATCTTTTTTTCTTCTAATTCCATACATTCAAATTCTTCTAAAAACAATAAAATTGGCACGTTAAATACCCTTAAGCACGTGGATTGCACTTATAAACAAGTAGAATGTAAAAAACATTTTAAGCAAGTAGTTGAAGCACATTGGTGAAGTTAGAGTGACTTTTGCTTAATATTTAACAATATATACACTTGGTCTCAACTTAGTCGTATGCATATTGAAAAATACATGCATGGCATTACTGTTAGTACAATATAAGTTATTAATTGATCGATCAATTCAAAATACGAATCGATAACCTTTTTTTTATATATTTTTTGCATAAGTTTTTCTCACTTGAAGTGGCGGCTTTGTTATCCTCGAATCTCCCCTACTAATAAAGGACCATGTATAAAATCAAACAAGCGAATCATTATAAAAAAAATTGGTGACATAAACAATTCAATAGGGTTTATCTAGTGATTGTCCATTTGTGTGATATGCCTTTTGTTGTTGATGACTATATGTCCAAGAAAAAAAACAAAATGCACACCTATATTATTATACCAAATTAATAATTTTGTCTATAGCATAAGCACAATCATTGTGAATCAACTGCATTTCTCATTTCTACACCCTTTTAATTGATTACAGAAAAAAAAAAACTCAAAATAAGAAGTAGGTAGGGTTGTAGAAGGAAATTAACATTTTTCAAAATCCAAAACCAAACAGAAATCCTAATTAATTAATCGAAATCAGAACCGTAAAATTAGTGAGAGTTTGAAGTTTCAAGCAATGTAGTACATTGGATCAGGCAATTTGAAAGTGCGCTGACCAACATAATCACCAAGCAAATCACTCCATTGATCTCCAATATTGCCAACAATTCTGTATCCATCTTTCACCAACTCCGCTCTTTTCCTTGACTTGTACTTCATTGATGATCCTGTATCATTTACTCCCCTGTACCCACAACAACAAATTCGATCGAGCCATTAAAAACAGAAAAACATTAGCTAGCTTTAACGAAGAGTATGAGTAGATGCTTACTTCAAGATGAGCCTAATCCATGAATGGTACCCAACTTTATTTAGGTTTGTAATTCTTATTTGTCTAAACTCTTCCTTTGTTCCTGAGATAAATACTGGTTTAATACCCATAGATAACAATGTATTATACAGAAACAGAGTTGCTGGTACTGTTGGTGCTTTTCCTTCTCTTGTCCACTCGTCGAATGTCGTATCGTTGTATTTTATCGACCTGAAAATGTTAATTAGGCGAATTTGGATGGGCACGCACGATTTAATCAATTTTAACATAATTGAAAAGTACTTACCCAAAAGCTACATCAGAACGAGCGTAATAAGGAAGGTTAGAGAGAGTAGTTTCATCAATATCAAAAACCCAAACATTTTTGCCATCTTTACCAATTTTGAGAGATTTGGCATACTGAATAGCCGCGGCGACTATATTATAACAGTCGTCGCGGTATTGTTTGCCAAGCATGTAGTGCCCGACGTAATCTTCGCATTGAAGGGGAACTGATGTCCAGTCCTGAATGTTGTTTGTTTCAACGGCTAAACGCCAGCTGAGGCAGTTGATTTGAGGTACATGGCTCCCCGAGGACCCGGTTTTCGGGTGCAGAGGGTGGATTTGGTTGGGAATTAAATCTGCCTGGGATGATTTTGCAGCAATGGAAATAAGGAGGAAGAACAAAATGAACTTCATGTTGTTGTTACATTTCATGTGTGATTCGTCCTTTATATAACAAAAAAAAGTTCCAACTAAGACGGACGCTCCTTTCATTTCATGACAATTTAGTGAATTAGTAACACTTTCTTTACATGATATCGATATCATTTATTTAGTTTAGTGCTTGAGATTTGAACTTTAGTAATGTAAAGTTAAAACGTGTAGTAATTATTCGATTATTGAAATGAAATAGATAAAATATTTTAAGGATTGAATTATTTCAGAGAATTAGGTATATCATCTTTTATATGTGATAGCTAAACTAAATAATGAGTATTAGAAACTAATGGATCTCCCCGCCTATAATTTTCGTTTTCAATTTTACTGTCCCTAACGCAATATTTTGTGTCGGACATACCTACTCCCTTTTTTTTCTTTTTTTTTTATATTTCATTTACATCATCTTAATTATTGCACTTGATAAAATAAAATATATTGACCATGATTTCTTTGATATTTTATTATACAATCAAACAAATACAAAAGTAAGGAGATGTATATAGTCAGTTGAGATTTTAAGATATATATATATATATATATTATTATTAGTATAAGAATTTTATGTACCATCGATCGAATCACCATGAATTGTGTAGTTTTTGCCACAAAAGGATAAAATGTTGTGTCCCTATCTATTAGTAATACATTTTTAATTTCCTAAGCTCAAACCGGAGAACTATAATTTAGAGTGAACGACCCCCCAGTCGCTCCATTGTACCCCTTGTTGATTTCCATTTTATGTAACTTGCTTTTCTTACGGAAGTCATTTTCTTTTTCTTTTTATTTTTAGGAAAATTATTTTTCTAGAAAAAATATTTTAACCAATTAAATATGAAAAAAAAAATTAAAATATTTTCCTCAGCACCACATACCTGTGTATAAGATTATTTAGCTTGTCGTTGGACAACGCAATATTTTGGCTGGGATGTACCTACTCTCTTTTCTTTATTTCATCATCTTAATTATTGCATTTCATAAGATAAAATATAATAAGTGCAATTTTTGTCGTGATATTTTATTTTCCATATTATTTTATCATCGAATAAATACAAAAGTAGAGGCATGTATGATTACATAAGATTTTCGTCCACTTATCGAAAAATTCCCTAAGATCCTTTTCATTTCTCTTCGCAAACTCTTTCTGAATATTGGTAACATCACTTTTCATAAAGTCAATAATATACCTCTTATTAATCTTCTAAAACGATAATTAATTTAAACTAGTTTTTTGTGTATGAAATCTACAGGAACAAAGGGAATTATACGTATGCTTTAATAGAATTCAGTAACTTTTTTACTAATCATGTCAATTATTCCTATTCACAAATGTTTTTTTTTTAAATTTTATCTAGAGTGGAGGATCTATCAAAAATAATAAATCTATCCCACATAAATAAAAATAAAATATGTATACATTCCACCCTCTCTACATGATATGTTATTATTATTGTTGTTTGCAATTTCTTTTCATCTTCATACTTGTATATACACATATTAAAATTGAGAAATAACAATTGTCATATCCGTTAACGTAACAGGTGACTAATATGATTGAAGTCACTACCAAAAGTTACCCAATAGCTGCATGCTTTTGACCAACGATGCCTATTTAAAGTCCAATGCAAAAGGGAAGATACTGATATATTTAATACTATTTACTAGTAAATTTTTTGTATATAATTTATCCAGAGGTACAATTATTGAACACACCAATAAAAAAGCTCTTCATTATGAGTTTTATCTTAGACGACAAAAAGAACCACCACCTATTACCTTTTCATTTTGAGCGATGAGTTACCTATAAGTTATATATGAATTTTTATATCACCCGATTACTTTTATCTATTATAACAAGTGATCTTTCTTATTTTCAAGATCACAAATTCAAACCATCAAATCGCCATGAATCTCACAATTGGATTATCCACTAAAAAGGATAAAACGTTCTCCATTAGAAAGCTTTGAATTTTTTTTAGGCTCGATCGATATCTATGGACCTTAAATCTTACTCAACCCCAAAAACTAATTCAAGAGTTAAGAATTGTCCTTAAATCATTGTATCCTTCACGTGACTTGCAAGAATATTGAGCTCACAGCCAATCAATGATGCCCAAAGGGAGACAACAATAGTAGCTCACGCCATCTACTTCAGACTTCCCTTGTGAATTCTACTCGGTATATTGTATATACAAAGTTTGAGTCGAGTTCTACTGAGTTCCATATTGACACATAAAAAATATACAAATGCAGATTGTGATGGAGAACTGGTTCAGGATACTCATGTCTAGATTCAGGAACAATCATCCAAGTCATGAATATCTAATAATGAATCCAAATAGCACATCTTGAGGATAGTTATACACCCACAATATGATACATTCATCGACAGCATCGGAGACAGATCTTGTAATTACTTTCACATAAGAAACAATTCATGTCGTCTACAGCAGGTCACTCTTTGAGACAGTTTAATTCCTCATCATCAGAGTTCTCAGTATAAATTCAACGTCAGGTCGCTTTAGCACCATGCTGGCTCAAGCAAAAGCACAACTGAGTGGTAAGATCCTTTAAGCGTGTAATCACGAGCAGCTTAATCTAATCCTTGTTTGCATGTCACCTTAATGGGCTAACCACCCAACCAGTGATTGGATTTTTCCTGCGAATTCTCGATGTTCTATGAGAACCACTTTGTAAACGTTCAAGGATGGTGTATGTGATTGAATCAGCTGCCAAACCTTGTTCCTTCAATTTCGCATATAAACTAACAGCTTCTGAAGTTCTCCCACTTCTCTCGAGACAGTCAAGTAGGATATTGTATGTCACTATATTAGGATAACAGCCAGCTGCAAGCATTTCATCAAATAGCCGACGTGCTGTCTCAACTTTTTCAGTCTTCCCAAAGCACTCAATGAGAGTGCTGTATGTTACAACATCAGGATTCAAGCCCTTCTCCTGCATCTCGATGAATTTCATGTGCGCTTCATCAATGTCTCCATTCTTTCCCAGACAATTTATTAAAGAGTTGTAGGAGACAATATCAGGTTTACAATTGCTATTCTCAAGTTCTTCAAAAATCTTGAGAGCTTCCCCAACCTCCCCCGCTCTACCAAAGCTAGAGATCAAAATGTTATAAGTAAATATGTCTGGTGAGGGGCCATCCTGTTTCATCTTTTCATAGAGATCATGAAGATGAGGAATCTGCTTTAGCTTCCCAAGTGCAGAGAAGACGGTATTATACATGAAGCTATCTGCTTTTACTCCCTTTTCATTCATCTTATTCAGCAGATCAATAGCCTCAGTTACTTTCTTAGAGTTGCATAAGCTCTCTAACATGGATAAGTAGGCATCACGATCTCCTCTATCATGGAAGCTCCACATATTGCAAAACAGCCTATGAGCTTCGCTTGCATGGCCTATTTTACTCAACGTTCTAACAAGATATGCGTATATCGATTTATTCATGTATCTCTTAGATATTTCCACAACTTCATCAAGTCTTCCAAGTTGCCCTTCTGCGGCCAATACATTTAAAATAATACTGTAAGTAAATTCATTGGGACGGCAACTATTCTCCACCATCTTAGAAAAGACAAAGATACTCTTATCAACCATGCGGCCTTTCGCAAGAGCTTCGATCATAGTATTATAAGCAATTAAATTTGGTGAAATACCCTTTGACAGCATTTCCTGAAAGAAAGAAAGTGATTCACCGGGCTTCCCTAATTTCCCAGTCATTCTAATCAGAATGGTATACGTATATTCATCAGGTTCGCAGTGCCACTTCTTCATGTCCTCGAAAACCTTGTGGACCTGATCAACCTGGCAAAGCGCTGCACATTAGAATCATTAGCCAAGCAGAACCATATTCATCATATATTTCAAGACTCACTCATGAAGTGGACTCAAAACACCTCTATAGCATTTTCAAATGCATGTATACAGTTTATTAAGTATTTTATCTCAGAGACAATAATTACATTTACAGAAATCAAAACTCAATAAAAAGAGATCTGATCATACTTGTATTGTTCCAATACCAAGTAATAATGATGGCACCTGTGACTAGAGACCGATTTATTTGAAGATAGATGAAATCAAAAGCTTTCTTTCGACTTTTTTCAATTGAAATCAAGACTTTTGCCAGCCCTCCTATTTCCCAAAGAAGGGCACGTTAAACCACTTGCCCATTCCTTGGTGAAAGAAAATGTTACCTTGTGATAAAAAAGGAAAGCTTGTGCCTCGCCAAAAAGACTTGGTTAGCTAAGTAGAGGCATTTCCCCAAGATGTTGGCCTTAAGATGCTTTATTCATATTTTGCACTAATGACTAATAAAATATCTTTAAAGCATCTTAAAAAACGTTCCTAGTTTTCAAAAGTATGTCCTTGTCCAAGGTTAAGTGAAAAATCCTCCTAATAGTTGCACTACATAGACTAGAACTCTTCCTATCTACCTTAGGGTAAGACACTAAAAGAGCCAACATGTGTGTGTACAAGAAGGTTTAGAATACTAGAAAAAGTTCACCAAGTTCCACCTTAGTTGGAGTATGAACTTTCATACCCAAACTTGTGACTCTAGTTTTTCAACTGCTAAGCCACCCCTCTGGAGGTAAAGGTAATGCACTTCATTTTGCATAACTATTCCTTTTCTATTTTGTATATATCTAAGACAGCTTGTTTCCATTGAATTGGTATACCTAGTGCGACAAAGTCAGTAAGGATTCACATTTCAGATGGAGAAACATGAGCTGAACCATCTATCCCAAACTTAGTGTTTATTGTATTCATTAATTTCAGAAATTGAAGTTACAGACACATCTTTTACACCATATGTTTCTTCCCAAAAAAGAATAGTTAATAATGCCACAGACAATGTCATACTGCAACTTAAAAACCTTAGATTCCAAAAAACTGAATAATATGAGAGACAATCACAAAGAACAAACCTTTTGGTCCCTAGCAAGAGCATCAAGAAGCATGTTGTATGCAAATATATCCAATCTGTACCCACGTCTCCTCATTTCTTGGTAAACTTTCAAAGCCTTGTCCGGATTGCACAGTCTGATATAGGCTTGTAAAAGACACTTATAACTATAGCAATTCAACTTCAAATCCCATTTTTGAACCAACCCCAAACACCTCGTTAGCTCATTAACACCATTCCCTTGGCCGTCACCAAATGTTCCAATAAGAAGATTGACAGTGGATATGTTTCCCTGAATACCAGTACGTTCCATTTCATCAACAATCTCGCGGACGCAATCCAGCCGGTTCGGAAGAGAAGATTTGGAGAGGATGAGAAGGATACGGTTGTAAGTGAAGCAGTCATGGCGGAATTTAGGGATTTCAGAGGGGCAAAATCGGAAGAAGCGAAGAGCGAGGTTTGGAGACTTGAGGGATTTGAGAACTTCAGAAGCTTCAGAGGGAGTTAGGGTTATTGTCAATGTATCGAGGTAATCAGATAAGTCAAGGAAAGGATCAGAAGAAGGGGAAGGAGGTGACTTCAGAATCTGGGAGACCTTACAGATTAGGTCACGGCGGGGAAGAGCATAGCCTCTGGAGTCGGTGTGAAGAGTAGGGGCATCGACTTCGACGGCGAATGAACGGCCATCTTCAGCTTCCACCACCACTCTGCCACTGTACTTGGTGGCGAAGCATCGGAACTGCTGCCGGAGCCGGTGACAGGGATGCCTGAGCTGCATGAATTATTTTGATATGTTCAATTGGGCACAGAGAGGAGGAAGAGTAGAGGAACCGACCACCAGTGTATGGGCTGTTCTACTTACCGGCCCATTACCCATTGGGCCGAGGCTCTTGATGGTTAAGGAAGGAATTAATATATGTATACAGAAGATACACATTCACTAATTTGGTATAAACACAAAGATATCAAACGCTTGTGCCAATTTATAGATGCTAACAAAATTAGGTAATGAAGTTTAGACAATTTGTCTATGTTAATATACAGTACTGAGTGCAAAATGATACAACTCTGCGCGAAAATTACAAGAAACAGCCTAGATAATATACAGTACTGATATCTGTGTAGATTGCATCACTATCTACACATAAAAAACTCACTACAACCAATAATATCTCAGCGTTTTCTGAACACAATGTTTATCATCTCTTTCAAATTTCTGCAGGCCACAATCTCAGTATCTCCAAGATCTAAAGCTGACAGTGATGTTTCAGCTGATTTGGGAATTATACATTTCTTGTATCCCAGCTTCACCACTGTGTTTATCCTTTTGTCCATTCTTGGTACCTAATTTTTTTTTTTGAAAGGGGAACAAACATAAGTCGATCAGAACAGGAGAAAGAGGAAGAGGAAGAGGAAGAGGAAAAGATCGTGTCTTGTGCACGGTGGGCAAGTATGGTGAAGCATACAATCTCCAGCTAGAAACCATAATGTTTTTTCTTGAAAACCAAATGGCCTACTGTTGGATGCATGGAACACAATTAATGATTAATTCCTAGCAACAGTTGTGCTGAAGGTTAGATAGTATGCATGAATAATAGTTTATTTTTTATAACAGAGGAAATGGAAGACCATTAAAGCATACTCATGAAATCAGAAAAATCATGTAATATGGGAGGGCTAAATTTATGAGTTTGAACAGAAACCAACAATTATAGTTTGAATCATATTTCTGCCTTTTTCTAAAAAAAATATATTGATATCAACTGGCTTATTCAAATTTGAGGATGCTATTTGTTCTCAATGCATTGTATGAGGGGTCCACATAGCATCCTCTAATTTGAGAAAGCCATGTTATCAGGATGCAAAGTCCAGAAATTTTACAAAAAAATACTTTAAAAAGTGTACAGAAAGTTGGAAAAGGAGGGTTGGGTAAGTATACATACCGTACGAATTTCACCACCAAGGCCAATTTCCCCAATGAATGCAATGCCCACAGGAAGAGGGAATTCCAAAAAACTGAAAAGGACACGACACACATGCTTACAAACATCTACATACTTGACAAGAAATGTAAAAACAATTACAAGTATGACAAATGCAGAAATCCACGAGTCTATTTCACTCTCAAGATTGATATCACCCTTGTGGTGTAAAAGAAGGTTCCAATTCATGTTAAAGAAGGATAACCTAAATTTGACTGGTTATACTGAAAACCAGCGCTATTATCAACTTCAGCAAAGCCATGCACAAATCTGTTTGTTTTACTTTAATAGGGCTAGGGCATTGGTCATGTGGTTCACATTGTTTTGCTTACAGCTAGGCAAATGTATCTTCCAATTCAAGACAAAGCAATTTCATGTCATCAAGAAAAACTGCATGATTTTTTCTTCTTTTCCATTTCTGTTCATTCACTTCTCTCTGTCTTTTACATAGTAAGGTATTAATGTACAGAAAACATCCACTAATATCAGGTATTCCTTCGTAATTAATGTGACACCATTTAGCTCAGCATGGAGTTTAAGCTGTCTATTTGACTTCTATGTTATACAAGAAGTAAAACAAATTACTACTTTCAAAGTTAGTTACAGGAAAAACACCCCATCAAATTATATGTTTGATTAATTGAAAGAATTTGACCTTTTAAAAATTGTGGCAGTTGTGTAAAATAATAATACAAATTGAGACAAAGAACTATGTAGGTGGTCGACCTGAGCAGACAGATGACTAGTATATATGAAAAGAATACCTGCTGCAAATTGCTGCTGCTACTGCAAGATCACCAGCAGTCTCTGACAGGCTAACACCACTGACAACATTGAGAAAAACGCCCTATAATCAAATTAAACAGGAACTATATCAAAGATCTAAATAATATATCAGATTGTAACAGAAAATAGAAAGTATACACTGAGAAACCAAATATATATATAACGGAAGACCAAATCAAAGAATACCAAATAAGACATCCTATGGAGAAATCTGTCCATGTAAAAGTGAATACATTACATTAAAAATTGCCAAATGCTTTAGTATATGTAAATGGTGCTCCTAATAGCCATTCTTTTTAAGTTGGTAAGGTTTTTCGAAATCAGACAGATCAAAATACCAATTCATTTGCATGAATGATCTCTCTTCTATTATGAAAACCTGGCCATTATGTTGCCAAGAAAGATCCAGAGTCAGGTGAAAGCCAGTTGATGGAAATTAACAAAAAACTTTAAAATCCAACTATCAAAGGGATCACAATGAAGGTAAAACAAGAATAAACTAACATTTAGAGTGCTTAAGTCATTTACCATAGAAGACTTTATGGGGTTACTGTAATCCACACAATCTAAAAGTCATATGCAGCACATAGAGAAGGAGCCATAAAAGGAAGAAAGTATTGGGGAAAGGTTCATTAGAATCATTACATTCTCTTGCAGCTTGAGACCAGCTTGCTTTATAAGAACCTGAATACAGCAGTAAAGAAAACGTTATTTGCGAACTTCAGCATATCTGATCCAAAATACTAGCCCATGGCATCTGAATTATTCAGTTTCAGGATATGAAAAGGACATATCAACAATTTCCAAGAATATTAACTGGTTTCTGTACAGTAATAAAGAACCAGTTAATTTGTAATCTTCAGCATAGCTGATTCCAAAGAAGTAGCCCATGGATTCTGAATCATTCAGTTTCAGGAAAAGGACAAGGGAATATCAACGATTTTCAAGAATTGGCATGTGGGCCACAAGTTTCATCACATGTAATTTCCTTGCAAAATTTCTTTACGAGTTCATTTAAACTTTGGAAGGAGTAATCACTCACTGAAATTATCATCTCAGCTCTGCCAGCTTGAACACCATTTACTTGTCTTGAGACAGATGAACCAGCAACACACAATGCCTACATGGATATAGACTTTCTTCAAACGATAAAAGAATGTATGAGAAAATATTACATTAGAAGAGCAGAATCTTATAAGGCCTGGCCATTGACTTGAAAAAAAAAAACATTAGAAGCGCAGATTCATGTGGCCATAACTAGAGAGTTACTTGCTTAAATCACAAGCTCTTCCTTCCCCTCATTGGTACACCTGTGCAGTTGTCATAGCTTTTGGAGAAAATGTAGAGAAGATGTTGCACAAGGAAATATCACTACACCATTTTTGTTTCCAGGACCTGATTCTAGCTCCATTGCTCACTTGACTTTGATGTTTGTCATAGAAATTCCACCCCCACCACCCCAATATCTTTGTCATACCCCTCCAATTCCTCTCATATCTTTGTTATACCCCTTCATAGTCCTACCCCATAAGGCATGGTAATTTAATCAGTCCTTCATTGTCCTTGGGTTCCATTTTTGTCTATGATGAACCTTCTTCACAACCCTTGAGAGTTGAGAAGAGACTAAGTCACATGTTAATTGCTAGACTAGGTTGGCACTCTGCACTCGGCAGCTTTATACAAAAATGATAATTACAAGAACAATAACTAATAAATGTGATTATCGGGACTCTGGTGTAATTTGCAGGATGTATATTGGAAAGATAGCATGACAGACTTTATCAGCTAACTACTGGAGTAATCTCTGGTAAGGGAGAACCCTCCTTTCTGTTTTTGCACAAAGACCTTCTATTCTGTAATTACCAGAACTAGCTTAGTGCTTGGCAGCTTACATCAAGAGATACCCAAAAACAAATTATTGCATAAAGACATACCTGAATTTCAATAAGAAAGGCTCGAGATCCATCCATAATTACAGTAACAGCTAATCCAGCCAGAAACTCAGAATCCGACTGCTGTTCACTTAGAAACATTTCACTTGGGTTTGAAACAGCCTGCAAGCCTGATTGTGACATTTCAAACACTCCAAGCTGCAAGCAGAACATGTCAGAGCATACAATAGACAAAAAATACATTTAAAAAAAAATCAGGAAGTCACTAAGGATGGTCCAAATATTCAGTATGATATTTCACAGATAATCATAACTAGTCCTGAGATGAGATCCTACAAAGAGAATAGCATAATCCATACTAAAGGGGTTTGAGAAATCTTTTGACAATTTTACTCTATATTAAGTCAGGCCTCTTTTGTCCTTCAAATTAACTTTTGGAAAATCTTCAACCATGATTCATGCAATGCATAGATCTTCCTTTTAAGTTGCCCCTTATCTCCCCATCAAACAATGAAAAAGAAGCTTTGTCTCAAGTTCCATGAACATCTAAAATCATATAGAGCATTTCAACAAAAGGAAAGAACAAGAAAAATGAGCAGAAGCATCTGAATACCTCATCTGTGGATCCAAATCGATTCTTCACTGAACGAAGTAAACGATGAGATGAACACTTCTCTCCCTGCAATTTTCAATGGGTGACCCGAGTATTGATGAGAAGCAGATATGGCATAATCAAAAGCAAGAATAAGAACCTCCTAAAGGAAGGAAAAACAAAAGAGAAAATTCTTCTACGGAGGATGTGTAGTGCTCTGTCTTGCAAGAGCGGACTCCAGACACATTAAATTCTAAATGCAACCAAAAGAAAATATGCACAAACATAACTTATTATCTCTATTAAGTAAAAAAGGGCATGCAAACGAGCCAATGAAGCCACAAATTATAAAGGATACACCCAAATGTTCATGGACTCTGAATAAATTAACCAAGCATTCTACACTTGATCACTAAAAAAAATAGGCACTTTACCATACAACATTACTAGCATGAGCACATGGTTTCATCTTCAGTGTCAAAACTCAAAAGCCATATCAAAATCTCTTTAGTCTCTTTAAAAGATAAATCCAAGCTAGAAAAAAACATGTGTATACAGCAAATAACATCAAAGTATGAGAAGATACTGCTCAAATCTGAAATTCAGAAGGTACCAACTTCCATATAGAGAACAACATCAACTATGTGTTCCAAGACGCGAGGACCAGCTATTTCTCCAGATTTAGTCACATGTCCAATCTGAAATTTCCCAAGTTTAGCATCAGATCAACAGATAAATAACTGGCAAAGAGAATAGAGTTAAATTTCTTTAGACCTATCAATGGATTCTGGCTGCTGACAGCATATCATCAAGTCAGAAAACAAATTCTAGTTGTGCATAGGTTCATAACACATAGCAAAAATTTATCCATCGAAGAAAAAAGAGTATATCCTCTGATAAGGTAATCGAAATGATACCTCTCAAATAAAGGTGAAACTCCTCTTATTATTTTTACCTCTGTCAAAAAAAATACTATATAAAAATATTGAGATAATTTAATTTACTTTTGCGAAGGAGGAGAGGACGAGAGGGTAATTAAAGAAAGCCACCTAACGTGACAAAAAAGACAAACAACCTTAAATTAAGTTAAAGCAATAAATATCATCAACCAGATGTCTTAAGTTAAAGCACAGTGCTCAATTGTCCATCCTCACCAGAAACACGGGGATATTGGTCTTCTTGGCAAACCGCAGCAATACTTCTGTGCATTCTTTTACCTGTCATGAATGAATCAGCGTTAAGTAAGATGACTGAACACCTTAGTTAGAAGCAACTTGATGGTTGTCTATCTCATTAGTTTAAAAAACAGGTAAACAAAGCTTTATCAAGACATCCTTTAGAGGCAGATTCTTTTCTGAGAACTCTGTTAGCACAGCTGCCTTGAGACAAAGGATTTATTTATAGGAAGCTTCTTCACATGATAGCTTTCAATGACAAATGAATCTAGATCTACCCTCCCATTCAAATGGATAAAAAGCTTGGATGAACTCTCAGCAAACCTCTCACTATTACAAAATATAGCACAAAACAGTGAACCTGTGATAATACAAAAGGTAGTACAAAACAGTGAACCTGCGATAGACCACCTGCACTTCCAGTTACTCCTCTCAGATATACTGTCTGGATGGAATCAATTACCAAAGCTCGCAGTGAGAGAGTTTGGGTCTTTTCCAAAATATCCTGAAGAAAGACGGCAACATGGAATAAAACATAAACTCATCAGATTTATTCACTCTAAGCATCTGTTAAACAATTATCTCATTCTGCAGCCTTCAAGTAATCCAGATTATTTGTTGAACAAATATGCAAAGGACCTAGCCTTTACAAGAGAAACGAAGCACACGAACTAATACAAAGCTATCTTTCATCATTGACATAGATAAACGGCCTATCTTTCATTAAATGATCATTTTTATAGTTTGCATGTTTAAACATTATAAAGATAAAAGTATTGATATTCCCATCCTTCACTTATAGACTCCTTGAGTGAGATGCAATTTCGGCTAAACATTGGTCACATCTAAAAATATCATAAGTTGGTTCAAAAAATAAAATCGAAGTACAACTAGAAAGATATTTTGGTAAAAACATGCTAGGCAATATACCACTAACTTTATGTTCTAGGGTCAGCAAAATCAGCTTGTCTCCAACTAAACAAAGACTACAAACATTTTACACCTAGTTAATTATGTGATGAAGTACTGAGGACGACTACTAAGTTCAAGCTTTTTGATTATTACAAGCCTATAAGGTGAAGTGCTTGCATGGTATAACAAGCCAATTTAAGATTACTAGTCAACTATCAATTCGAACAACTACTTAAAAAGGTCAAGCATACCAAAAATAAAATTGACATTCATAATTATTGAATGATATAAAAGGGTTAACCTCAACATCTGTACTTGCATATAAAAATAGTTCATCTGTCCCGATTCTCATCCGATCAGCTCTGTTCCCAATTTGCTCAATACTCTGCCATGCAGATGACTCAAGACAGTAAGATACCAATATTTTTCATGAGCATAAAATTGCATTCAAGGAAAAAGATTACTTAAACAAGAAAGCTAGGATATAAATTTGGAAAATTTACAAGCCATTAACATTTTCCCAAATTTTGTTTCGTGTATTACAAGGCCAAAAGACTAGTATCTGCACTCAAAAAGAGTGTGCTCCCTCAAATTTACTGAACTTGAAATCATGTAGTTTTTTTTATATAATTGCTATTCCCATTCCCTTTTCCAGATAAATCAATCACTTCTCCTTCATGAATTCATGCCCTTGGTCTAAATTTCAGTTTAGCAGATGCAATATATCAAAAGCTTAAAGAAGAATAATGGCATTGCCCAATTAAGGATGATAAGCGCCCACCTCTTCCCCAGACACATAGAGAACTGGTGCTGGTCCCCCCATATCACACCCCTCTGCAACTATGGCTGCAATCTTGCAATAGAGAGTAAGATAGTTAAAGTGATTGGAGAATAATAGATAACTCCAAATAATATGACCTAAAATGAAAAGCTTATGTCGCACACAGCATCATACCTGTAACAGTAATGTGCTCTTACCAACACCCGGATCACCTCCAATTAAAACTAAGCAACCTGCAACATAGAAAGGTGAAAAAATGAATTGGTCCTTGTTGAGAAGGTAGAGACCAACTTATCTATTAAAGAAAAAGGTAAAGACCAAATAGCTCTCAATAAGTCAAAGTCAAAATGCTCCACGAAAGCAATGGGAACATTTAAATAGTGAGAAACAAAGACTAAAGGTAACCTAGAGAGTGACTGTACATTTAGCGGCATTTATTTATCTGCAGGCATAGATTTAAAGTTGGTTGATGCTCCTAATCCATCTGTGGTACAGTTCAAGGTGTAGCCTATTATAGTGCTCACCATAACAAATACAGGTAAAAAAGAATTACAGAATGCAACAACTCTGGAAGCTTTCTTTTTAATTTGCAGGTGGATAACTAAGTCTTTTATATAGAATATACTCGGGCTTCTAGCAAAATTGCAAGGTTAAAGTGCGCTGTAGTAACCCAATTTCATTAAAAACAGAGTAGCAAGCTGACTACATTACTTTAGTTATTGCTGGAATTCTTACAGAATAGTATAGATACTTGGGTCCATAAATTCATGCCTCATGGACCATTAATAACAGAGTAGCAAGACAAAATGAACTTCATGTAAAAGCAGGGTCTGAACATGGCAGTACCTGGCACAAGACCACCACCAAGTACTCTTCCCACTTCAGCTCCAAAAAGGCCAGACCTATAACAAGACCATTAATTCAGAGTGTTCATTGACATTTATCAATGATCTCCCTATATTATATATGAACCTTAAATGGCCAAAAGAACTCATCCAATGATATGAACTTAGAAAGATGCAGTAGCATTCATTTTTACATTATTAAATTCAGTGTTCCACTAGAATCAAATTGATTTACGACAGTCCACCGGGTCCTACAGTCTTGTCAAAATTTCACCTAATCTAAACATTCACTCCTTCGAGAAGCTAGAAAACTTGGTAGATATTCCAACTAAAACGACAGGATTAGTATATAAATAAACTAGAAAGCCAAAATATTAACATCATATGCATAATACATAGACAAACTCAAATTCATGTTGGTACAAACTGTCACTTCACTTACAGAGGGATTCGCCAATTCGATTGATTAATCCCCTTATTCACATCCGTCAATTTCGTGGGCATAGCTCTAACAGACTGATGTGGCAGCCACGACCTTTTCACATTCTCTAAAACCTCAAACCCACTCGTGAGATGCTCTACCCCTTCAGAAAACCGCTTCATAGTATTCACCCCATTACACTGCTTACATATCCCCCACCACTGTCCATCATCATACCCACAATCAGAACACACCCACACTGTTTTACTCTTCCCTTTCCCCTTCTTCTTGTTCCCATTCCCTGTAACCTCATAAACCCTACCCTTTGAACCCAAAACATTGGAGTAATTTGCACTCGATTTAGACTCCCTTTGCGGAACATTCTCACCACTAGGGTTTTCTCGAGCAGCTGAAGGAGCGGCCCAGCCTTGTACGGCGTCTTCGGTGAGAGCTGTGGACTCTTCAGGGAAGTGTTTCCGGCGAGTAAAGTGGAACTGGCGAGAGTTGCATATGATAGTGAAACGGAGAGATGAAAAGGGGTTTGATGGAGGGAGATTGAGCAAGTGTTTTTGGAAACGGAGAGCTCTTAGTGCTTGCATGTTTGGTACTTGCATTTACAGAGAAAATGGAGGATTCCGGGAGTTTTATAGGCGCAAATTTTGAACAGAGCACTCCCACTGACTGATAAACGGCGGGAACGGAACTCGCTCTTATTAGCTTTTTGGTAACCTTTTTTTTTCTATCTTCCGGTTTTCAATATTGTATTGACCCCACTATATTCAAATTATGTATCCATTTATTGGAACAAAACAAATGATTTTTTTTTTTTCATTTTTGAGTCTCGAATTCAAAAACTTTTGTCGGGCATGACTAATAAATATAATAAAAATAATAATATATTCAACATAATTTCAGAAATTGAATCCATAATTTAACGACTAATGAATGAAGAACTTATGATTCATATTTTATAGAATAGTAAATTTTCCGTTTGATAATAAATTGGTACTTATCTCTCATAATTTATTTGAAATACATATATAATACCAAACAAATATAGTTTAAGATGCTATACGTCTACTTAGGAGTTAGGACATACTATGTTGAAGTTCAACCAACTACAAATTAAGTAAAACTTAAGGATATATGATTCTATTTATTTATTTTTGAAACTTAGTACAATTAAAATCTTCAATTGAAGATTAAAGGCGATGTAACTAAAATATTTGGCATGATGTGTTTTTTTTAAAAAATAATTGCATGAATTTAAAACTCCGTTACCAACAAAAAAGGAAATTAATATAAAATCTAAATTATATTCCCTTAATGGATTATAACAAAAGTTCATATTTTTTTCATCAAACGATGCATTCATCGACATTAAATGTAACATCAAAAAATTATAATTGTATCTTTTTGTTAAAAGGAAAGGCTTCACTAAAAACTACTCAACTAAGCGTTCAAGCATTTAAAGTAAAAAAAATCATGAAAAACACAATTTGTAATTAGAAAAGATGTTCGAATTTTAAAAAAGAAGAACAAATGAAATCCAAGACAAAACATTTTTTTAATATTCAATTTAATCTATCGTTCGCTAGTAGTTAAAATGGTAAATAAAATCATCCATCTAAGAAGAATTAATCTAAATAGTCACCTATTTAAATGTTTAAATTAAAAATATCAGTATATAATTTATATATATTGACTAAAAATAAGTAAATAGTGAACCATTATACATGTTTAGATATGTCTCTCTAAAATACTTTTTCTATTTTCACAAAATAAAGTTTTGGCAGGATATATTGTTATAACCTATTTGCATAATTATACTGATAAATTATTGTTATACCGATATATTATTGTGGTCATCATATCATAGGTTATAGCAAACACAAAATTCATATTTGTATGTTATAGCAAAGTTTGCATAATTGCACTCCATTGCAAACATATATATGTATAATTCGCTATACATATACAAAAAAAAACAGTTGTATAATCTTCTTTGGTATACATATACAAAAAGATCAATTGTATAAAGTGAGAGAGGCGAGTGAGAGAGCGAGATCTGGGAGAGTGGCGAGCTAGATCTGGGAGAGGGGAGAGAGGGGAACGAAAATATATGTATATATACAATTTTCTCTCGCTTTATATAAACACAAACGCACTTTATACACTTGCGTTTGTATAAAAAATGAGAGTGGCGAGCGAGATTCACTAGGAGAGAGATGAAATAACAACAGTTTGCTATGAGGTACAATTAAATCAAACTATATTTATAGCATTTAATTTGAATTAATAATTTGTTATTATATACAATTTTCCCTGGGATGTATATGGGTAAAAATTCCAAACATGGCCCAAAACCACGAACTTTTCCCCCAATTAAAAGACCGACTTTTCAAGACGCATCTTGACCCGCTCCATATCACGTTAGGGTTTTGAGAATTAGAGCACATTCCTGAAATTGCACTACAGCTGCAGGAGCTTTTCGTGCAGTTCAGATTTTGAGAACCAAAAATGGGGAAAGCAAAAAAGGCTCCCAAATTCGCAGTGATGAAGAAAATGGTTACTCACAAAGCAATCAAGGAGTGAGTTATTGTGTTGATTCCCTCTTTCGCCCATCTATTCTCGTATTTGTTTTTATTTTTTGAATTTTAATGGTGTTTTAATTCCAGGCATAAAGAGGCAGTTTTGAACCCTAATAAGAAAGATTTAACTAAAGAGAAGCTCCCAAGAAACGTGTAAGTTTGTATTTTAGCTTCAATTTCTAATTTAAAGCAAAAGACTTTGTTGATTTTGAATATTGAGTTTCTGGGTTATATGTTTCAGGCCTTATGTTTCGTCTGCACTCTTCTTCAAGTACAACACAGCTTTGGGGCCGCCGTATCTTGTTTTAGTTGATACTAACTTTATTAATTTCTCCATTCAGAATAAAGTAAGTGGCTTCTTTTTAATTTTGTAAATTAAAAGAATTTATTAATGTTTCACAGGCTTGGTGTTGTCTCCGCTATATATTTATTCCACCCAGCATTAAGCCTTCAAGTTTGTATATCTTGTTTGTACCATAATATGTGTTAGGAAAAAACATAGGATTCTTAAAAAATCTCACATCAGAAAGGTTTGAGTTGTTGAGAATTTATGTGGATAAAGGGGCTGTGACATCCATTATGCTTTAAAATTCCGGGCTTGGCAGCTAGAAATCAACTGAGTATCATATAACTTTAGATATTTAACTATATAGGTGATAGAAGTTCTTGCTGAGCTTTCTGGTGCCCGGAATGATTAAGAACAACACACATTTTCTTCTCTCAGATTCATTGTCTTTCCCTTCCTTTATTTTCCATCAAATAAGTAGATAGTAGTTGCCTTTCTACAAAAAAGTCAGAGGACAGTGGTTGCTAGTGAATAATGTGGATTATATGTTATTTTTGTTGGCTCTCTGTCTAATGATGTATTTTACCTTGATATATGGTTTATTTCTGATTTCTATGACTAAGCTGATCGAGCTTACCTCTTTTGTTTCAGTTGGATTTGGAGAAAGGGATGATGGATTGCTTGTATGCCAAATGTAAGTTCCCTCATCCCTAGGTGGTTTCTCACTTTCCCCATCCCCGCTTCTTTATCACAATCTTCCCTTGGTCGAATACATTTGTGTTTAAAGTATGGAGGCACATAATAGTTGTCTCAAAACATTGTCAAAATGAAATGAGATAACTGTGTTTTTTTTGTTTTAATTTTAAAAATTCTTGATGCAAGTGATTGCTACTGTGATCTATCTGAATTCATCACTGAAAAATCTCAAAGAAGAACTGGATTTGTATTTACAGAAAAGTTACATATTCTCCTTCCACAGGTACTCCTTGCATTACAGACTGTGTCATGGCTGAGCTTGAGAAGCTGGGTCAGAAATACCGCGTTGCTCTTAGGTACTTGTTTCAAATTATCTTTTGATTCTGTCACTAGTCAAAATGTATTAAGCTAATTGCTGTTTAGTTTTGTCCCTTTTTTTCTCACACTTGGGAAGGGTGGATGATTAGCTAGAGCTGCGGTTTTTGTAGAGAAACTTCCCCCATATATATATTTAGTGATTCAAGGGCATTGTTAATTAGTTTTTATGGTTATAATTTTGTTTAATTTAATATCAACATAATAAAACAAACTATATTGTGTATATCTAAGGCTTAATCATTTCTTAGTCCTTCCTCGAATGCAAAGGGAGAAGAAAAAATAGAAACGTTTTGTCACCAAAAAGGGGAAAAAAGAAATATGCAAGCATTAGTAGAAGCTTTATTCCTTCACATAGATAGTTACGAATTGACGAAATGACTAGTAGATAAACAGGAATCAATTCTGACCCCCACATGATGAAAAAAGTAAAAGGCCCTTAGACCAAAATAGACAATTTGACCTCAAGGAGATATGAGTTGATATGTGCTCCAAGGATAAACGCAGAACAGAAAACCTTGTTGTGGGTTGCCTGTATAAACTGTAAATAACTTATAATTTCTGCAAGACTGTTCTGTTTCTCCGTGTGCTCTGTTTTTTTTTGGAACCAACCATTTCATGAGGGCAAAGAATACTACCTCGCAGAGTCTTTTTTAGATCAATAGCAGGGCAGCTAGTAGCATTGCCTTAAATTGTGTTTAGATTGAGCAAATTATGTTACAAGTCATGCAGATGCTTTTTTCAGCTTCTAGTGATGATAAACTTTGTATAGAACTAATGGATTTAAGTTTCTGTAATCTTTTGGAAGTTCTATGCAAAGAATAAATCTGTTTCTTCATCTTTATTTCATTTAGATTATAATGTGAACTCCTCCCTTTCAACAACAGAGAAATTGGTGGCAAAAACATGTCTTTTGGTTTTTGTCCCCATGATAATGGATGTTCTTATTCCCTTAAATTTTTCTTTGTTGTAAATAGAATTGCAAAAGATCCCCGATTCGAAAGGCTTCCCTGTACTCACAAAGGGACATATGCCGATGATTGTATTGTTGAGAGAGTTACACAGGTATGATCTTAATCCATTGTGCATAATGTTCTCTGAATTTGTTAGTTGTGTAAACCAATTTGTAATCCTACTGCATGTGTGGATGATTTTATTCCTCTACAGCACAAGTGCTATATTGTCGCAACATGTGATCGAGATTTGAAGCGTAGAATACGCAAGGTATGACAGATTAGCTTGTATCCCTTTTTTTTGTGCTCCTTTTCCTCTCTTCTGCTGTTTAACTCTCGTATTTTGTTTCTTATGTATGTATATATATATATATATAAATTTTCATCTAACGTTGAATGATCAGATTCCTGGTGTACCAATCATGTACATCACTCAACACAAGTACTCTATTGAAAGGTTGCCTGAAGCAACGATTGGTGGAGGTAAAGCCAACTCGTTGCATATATTGTCTCTTTCTTACAGCTGCAAAATCTTTTACTCGGAATTTTCCAAAAATCTAAATCCCTAGCACTTATGGGGGTTGAGGGGTTAGTCCCCCACCCCCACCTTGACGTTATAAAAAGGGAACACACTTATCCTTTTCCAGTCAATTGTTTCTCGATTTCTCATCTAATCTCTTCTTGCTTGTATTTCTGCAGCTCCAAGATTTTGATGATATGGAAGCTAACAATGAATTCCCAAGCTCTAGATGGTGGTTCCAATTGCCTACATTTTGTCACTACAACAAGACTTCCATCTCTCTGCAGTGTTGGATGATAATTGCTGAAATATCATTATCAATTTTGTACCTTAGGAATTTCTGTATCCCAATGATATGAATCCTTTTCATTTTGCTGGTTTCCGATAGAAAAAAAAATCTGCATTTGGGATGTACTTGCGGTTTGTGTGTATATTGTTGTGCTGAAACGCATACCTTTCTAGAATTATTAGCCACAATGTCTCACAGCGAATGAATACACAAAGTTTGAGTATTTATCCAGAAGAAGTGTTCTAATGTAGAATGTGATACTTTTGGGTATAATCCCTTGGCGTTGAGTATTAGGCATGCTTGATATGTACAGTCGGATACTGTCATAGCCTTGGGAATAAGAAAGTTGTTAAGAGTTTCATGGTGATTATTTCACTCTGTTGGTTTAGAGTTTGATTTTCTATCTCGTAATCTCCTTCCGCTTAAATTCTTTTATATATATAAATTTACCTATGACATCATTATCTACTAGGCCTAAAAGATACAAATGAAAACTATAATAATGCATTGAATTTAGATTCGTCTCCTTATTTTGCGCGTGCATCTAAATAGTTATAGCACATAAATAGTGAAATATGGACAACAACAAAATTGTACATCTATAGACCATTATCTCAAAATATACATTAATATATAGTACTAGTAATAAACAAATTATCCTAACACCATTATCATTTTCTAACTTTATCATCCTGGAGAAGTGATTCCCCCTTCCTTGTTTCAATTATCCCTGTCTGTTTTGTGTTGTTGGGGGTATTTAGATGAGGAGGAGGAGGAAGAGGGAAACTCAAATCCATGATGATGTTTGTAAGAAAAATTGATAATGGTGAGAGATAATAGGAACATAATAAGGCCTGTTGTCTTCAAAGTTGGCGTTGTTTTGGCTATATCTCTTGGTGGAATTATCTATACCATTTTCAGAACCAGAAGAATCAAACCCTCCAATTCCAATTCCAATTCCAAATCAAATTCATCCCCACCTCCATATGCAACAGGTTCATTTTTGAATTTTAATGTTTTTGTGATTGGTTGTCTTTTTTCTCCTGATATTTTGTTTGCTTTTGATTTTGTGAATTGAGTTTACAGGTGGTCAAAATTATGAGCTCACAAATATTGATGATCATGCCTCCCCTGCAACTCCGTCACCTTCCTCCCGGAAATCAGTTTCTACCGCGTCAGAGAAACACGTAAGATTATACATTTGTTCTTTGTTAACAAAATGTGTTGGGTAATATAGTTAGATTTGTGGGAAGTTGTACCAGGGCTAGCACTTGTCTAGTCGAACCGGCCAGTCAATCTCATGTCATTGCTATTTGGTGCTCGAACATCATGTATTTTTAGGTCATTAGTCAACAACCCCATGGACAGCGAGCGAGAAATAGGGATGACTTCACATTGTTTTAGGGAAATCCTCTCCCCCTACAGTTGGCATTGATGTTAGTAGTGAAAAGAAAAGAAGTTGTTTCATAGTGAATCTTTAAACTGTTTCTACAACATATAATGGTTGTTGCGAGCTGATCTGTTTTTTCGTTTCTCTTGCAGGAGGACCTTCACATCTCTAAACACATTATTGATAATTCCACAGGTGTTCCATCTAGCAGTGGTATATTCAACGCGGAGAGAGATGGATTTTTCCTGCCAGAGTTCAATGAACTTGTAAAGGAACTTGCTTTATCTACCTCAAAGAGAGACATTGAAACAGTGATGCAGCATGAAGATTCACCCAGAGAATATAGAATTGTAGAAATTGTTAACCATGAGCAAGAGATTAAGAGCCTGAAAAACATTGTTAAAACTCTCGAAGAGAGGGAGAGGATTCTAGAAATACAATTGCTCGAGTACTATGGTCTCAAGGAGCAAGAAACTGCTATCATGGAACTTCAAAATCAACTAAAAATAAACAGTGTGGAGGCCAAGATTTTTGGTCTCAAGATTGAGTCACTGACCGCGGATAAGATGAGGTTAGAGGCTAAAGTGTCTGATTATGGAAAAGTTGTTTGTGAGCTCGAAGCTGCAAAAGTCAAGATAAAGCAACTAAAAAAGAAAGTGAGATCAGAAGCTGATCAAAGTAAAGAACATATTTTAGCCCTTCAAGAAAAAGTTATGAAGTTGCATGATCAGGAAAAGAAGATTGTTGAAGCTGAATCGAATGTCCAGTTAAAGCTCCGAAGACTCAAGGATTTGGAGAATCAGTCTGATGAGTTGAATAAGTCTAACCAAAGTTTAAGAAAAGAAAATTCAGATCTTGCTCATAGATTAGAATCTGTTCAGATCATTGCTTCTTCTGTCTTGGAGAACGAAGAAGTAATTCTTCTGTTCATGTTACATTTTATTTTTCACTTTGTTTAGTGTTGTGTACTTATTGAACATTTCTTGTTTCAGACAGAAGCACTGAAGGAGGAAACTCTACAGCTGAAAAAGCAAAATGAGGATTTAGCAAAGGATGTTGAGCGCCTTCAAGCAGATCGCTGCACTGATGCTGAGGAACTAGTCTATCTACGATGGATAAATGCTTGCTTGCGGCATGAGCTGAGGAACTATCAGCCAGTCACAGGTAAGACAATTGCAAGAGACCTCAGCAAAACATTGAGCCCCAAGTCAGAGGAGAAAGCCAAGCAACTAATTCTTGAATATGCAAATAAAGAAGAAAGTCAAGGGGAAAGGGAGGTTAATGTTAGTGATCTTGATTCCGAATGGTCCTCCTCCCGAACATCCTTTCTTACAGACTCTGTTGAATTTGATGAAACTTCTACTGATAACTCATCACCCCGTAAGACTCAGTCTTCGAGCAAAAATAAAGTGTTTAGTAAGCTTATGAGACTCGTAAGAGGAAAAGGCCGCCCACTTAGTCGGAGTTCTTCTATGGATATGGTGCACACTCTAGAAGATAATGTAGCAGGACATTCTAGTTATTCTCCAGGGTACATAGATTCCGGAGTTAATGGTCTCAACATCAGGTCAAGAACGTCCTCGCAAGGTTCATCCAAACAATTTCTGGACCTACATTCTGTGTCTCAAGGTTCAAGGAGCTGCAAATTAGGAGAAAACAACAACTATCCGATGAATAGTAGGCAAAATAGTGATGGGGGTTCGTCGTCAGGTTCAAGAAGATTGGATTCACCTCAAGAAAACAGAAGTAAAGATGAGCCTGAGAAAGCAGAATTGCTGAAGTATGCAAAAGTTTTAAAAGGGTCCCGTTCTAAAATGGGATTTGGCAGGAGATCATCATCTGTTAGTTCCTTCTAACATTTGTGCAAATAAACTTTGCTCAAACAGTCACAGAGGCGGAATCATGGTTTAAAACTCACGACTTCTGAATTCTAATCATTTTATGTTGCTGAGTTTGTACATATTCAATGAATTTTAAAGACAATTAACGAATCCACTTATGCCCATGGTTCAGAGCCAAAAAATATTACATAATCAAAAGATAATTATAGGTAATACTAATATGTAGGCAAAACATCAATGATATAAGCGATTTCTACATCACAACTACAAGCATCGCAATGAATGTGGACATGTTCATCGTCACTGTCAAGCCAGCCATTCCTGCGAATGTTTTCTTCATGTTGAATAGTGCAACGAGCGGGTCTTTCTCCCAAAATTAAAGGATTCTTCACCCAAATAATTTTCAATATCTCTACTAAACTTTTTCGACATTGCCTTGTTATTTTTCTAAGTGCCTCTGTTTCTTTCATGATGCCAATCAACTTTACCCCTTTTTGCTTATATTCACCCCCCCAAAAGACTCCTAATATGCCAATCACATACAATGCCCCAAAGTGGTCTCCGTTTGCTGCTTGTTTCAGAAATTCCATTGCAACTTCAGGCTTATCGTTTTTGAAAAAGTCCATCTGAGATTAAAAACACATTTAAGTATCAGTTACGCTGAATACATGATAAATTCATTTAGACACTTGAATTAATCATGTTCAAATTAAGCACCTAAACAAATGCGGATTTCTTTTTTCAAAATTTTTGAATTGCAAGTATCTAGTAGGAACAAAGTAAAGAGTAAAGTTTAAAATTAATTATTACCACGCCTTTTCTGTATAATGCTTCTGTATTTCCACATTTTCTACATAGCTCCATGAAAGAAGTAACTCCATCTATCTTTTCTTGCGTCTGCTTTTTCCATGAAGGTTCAATCGGAAAGTCTACCAGCGTTACCTTCTGATATACATATCGTTTCTTTGCGACTTTATTAAAAATCTTGCAACTAAAATATCAATTGATTAAAAAAAATAAAATTCTAAATGCTAACCTGGTGAAGAGCGGGAAACAACACATAACAAAAATACATAATCCGTAGATTCTAGAGCAAATGTGTATGCAGAGGATGCAAAATAAAATATATATTGAAACATTAAGAAAATACTATAATGTAGTAAACAATTAATTAAAATATTGACAGAACAGTAATTGAGAGAACCAGTAGATCAGAAGAAAATTAACTAGGTTGTATTCCTACTTATAAATATATATACCTTAGTTTGAGGTTGATTAAATCCTTAAAGGAAGAAGAAGCAACCTTTGCAACAATTTCAGTAAGTATCACTCTGGGAAGCAATAAAATGGAAGAACAAGAATTTTCTTCTATGACTTTGTTATTACTATTTCTTCTTCTTGCGGTCCTCTTCATATTTTTTCTTGAAGAAATTTATTATTACATTACAAACAATGAATGCAATTGAGTTATGTGTTGGGTTTTAAAAAGTTTGAATAGAAAAATGAAGAGTTATGATTTTTCTGAAGAGTTATGATTTTTTTGAAAAGTTATGACTTTTCCAAAGGGTTCTGTCTTTTCTGAAATGTTGTGACTCTTCGGAAAGATTATGACTTTTATGATGAGTTTCAACTTTACCGAAGAGATCTGTCTTTTCTGAAGAACTGTGACTTTTCTAAAGAATAAAATATTTGATTGTTGCGAACTAATCTGTTTTTGTTTCTTTTGCAAGAGGACAGAGATGGATTTTTCCTGCCAGAGTATTATGGTCTCAAGGAGCAAGAAACTGCTACCATGGAACTTCAAAATCAACTAAAAAAACTAACAATGTGGAGGCCTAGCTTTTTGTTCAATGTTCAATGAAAATTTGAAGGCAAATATCAGACTCGACAAATAACGAATCAACTTCATTGTTCAAAGTAAAAAAATATTACATAATCGAAAGATAATTACAGATAATTCTAATATGTAGGCAAAATGCTAATGATATAAGCAATTTCTTCATCACAACTACAAGCATGACAATGAAAATCGACTTGTTCATCGTCACTGTCAAGAGGCCAGCCATTCCTGCGATGTTGAATAGTGCAACGAGTGGGTCTTTCTCCCAAAACTAAAGGATTCTTCACCCAAATATTTTTCAAGTTCTCTTCTAAACTCTTTCGACATTCCCTTGTTACTTTTCTAAGTGTCTCTGTTTCTTTCATATTACCAATCAACATTACCCCTTTTCGCTTGAATTCACCACCCAAGAAGACTCCAATTATGCCAATCACATACAATGCCCCAATGTGGCCTCCTTTTGCTGCTTGCTTCAGCAATTCCACTGCAAGTTCTGGCCTATCGTTTTTGAAAAAGTCCATCTGAGAATAAAAACACATTTAAATACAAATTAGTATCAATTAGGCACCTGAACACATACAAATAAAATTCAAAATCTTGAGTTGTGAGTGTCTAGTAGGAAAAAAAAGGTAAGAGTATAAAGTTTAAAATTGATTATTACCACGCCTTTTCTATATAAGGCTTTTGTATTCCCGCATTCTCTGCATAGCTCCATGAAAGAAGTAACTTTATTTATCTTCTCTTCCTTGTCCTTTTGCCATGAAGGTTCTATCGGAAAGTCTACCAGTATTGCCTTCTGATACACGTATCGTTCATTTGAAATTTCATTAAGAACCTTGCAACTAAAATATCAATCAGTTAGGGAAAAAAAAATTGTTCGTTTAAAAAAATAAGATGTTTATAAATATATATATATACCATACCTTAGTTTGACATTGATGAAATTGTTGAAGGAAAAAGAAGCAACCCTCGCAACAATATCAGTAAGTAACTCATTGGGAAGAGATTCAATTGAAGAAGAAACATTTTCTTTGATCAGTTTGTTATTATTACGTCTTCTTGCAATGCTCTTCATATTTATATTTTTTCTTGAATGACGACTGATCACCATTTTTCTTTGAACAATTAACTTATGACAAATAATGAACGCAATTGTGTTATATATATACGTTTTAACAGCTTAGTTTCTATTTCTTTCAGATTTCCTTCTTTAAATCGGATTTGGAAATTCTTTAGTTTGTTCATTTTATTTTTTCTTCTTATTTCAGGTGAAAGTAGGAAAGTGTGTTGGCGTTACTAGGAAAACTTTCCTTTTCTTATATGTACGTTGTGAGAGGTTTGATTTTAGAATTTTTTATATAACTTTACTACTTTATTTAAATTGTGTAATATTGGGCAGGGCAATGAGTAAAAAAAAAGGAATAATTGTACAGAATAACAAACTTATAATCTAAAATAAATGGAGTAGCTACTGTTTGATTTAATTGCGCCCCATAGCAAACGTTTGCCAGTCGCTTCTCTCCCTCCAAATTCTCGTTCGCCACACTCCCTTTCTCGCTCGCTCCCTCTGTGCTCGCCTCTCTTGCTTTATACAACAAAATTGTATAAATTGTGTTTCTGTTTGTATAAAGCGAGAGAAAATTGTATATACACATGCAAATACATATATATTCGTCCTATACACTTATAATTATACAATAAAAATATTCCCCTGCCCAGTTCTCTTTTGCCTTTCTCTCTTTCTCTTTTTATACAAACACAGATTATACAAATATAATGTATAATTTATGTTTGTATAATGTTTAATTTATGTTTGTATAAAGCGAAAGAGAGAGCAATTTTTGATATACAAATATTTTTGTCAACGATTTATACAAACGAGAGGCTAACAACAGTTTATACAAATGGCCTGCCAACGAAATTATACAAATCTGAAGAGGAGCCAACGAATTATACAATTGCTTCTTTTTGTATATATGTATAGCGAAATAGACATAGCTTTCAATTGTATATGTATAGCGAATTATACATATATATGTTTGCTATGGAGCGCAATTATGCAAACGTTGCTATAACATACAAATATGATTTTTTTATTTGCTATATGTGAAAGTTGCTCTAAAAAAAATTGGGATGGGTTTTTTATTTAGAATTTGGAAATTTTAAGTGGGTCTTTTTGTTCCCTAGCTTCCGAGTGGGCAGTCCATCTAAATTAAGGGCAAATTATTGTCACAGTATAATTGTAGGGTTCAAATTAAACGTATAATGAAACAGAAGGTGTATTTAAATTATTTTTGATAAGATAAAGATATTTTGGACTATTCGGTATTCCTGTTGTCTTATTGACTATTGCAACACTTTACTATAGCAAGTCATTAACTTTTCAGATAAACGCTACCTATATAGATAGAGGTTTGATTGTATAACCACATTCAATTTATATTCTGACATTTTGATAAACATGGTTAAAAATATTTTATCCGTTCACTTTTACTTATTCACTTTAAATTTTATACGATCTTAAGAAATAATAATTAATATGAATATTGTATCTTAATATTCATATTAATTGATATATAATTTTAGATCTTGAAAAATGATTCGAAGAATAAGTAATTAATGTCAGAGGGTAAAACATGATTTTTTTTCTTTTAATATGCTAAAAGTGATAATTACTCCTTATGTTCACTTTTATTAGTCTACTATTTCAAAAATAGATTTTTATTTTTACTTGTCAATTTTAACATATTAAAAAAAGATAATTTTTTTTCTTGCTTTACCTTACGTATTTCACAAATAATTTTTCAAAACCTAATAAGCATATTATTAATTAATAAGAAAATCATTTTTCAAAACCTAATAAACATGTTATTAATTAATAAGAGTAGTATGATAAAATAGTCATATCAATTCTCTTAACCGAGTGTCAAGTTCAAATGTTACAAGTAAAAATGAAAGAAGAGAGTAATAAAAATAAAATATATTTTTAATATAACCGATAAGTAAATTTGAAAGGAAGGACATCACAACAAGGTACATTCATTAATAACAGAAATAAGCAAGGACAACAACACAAGACATCATTTTCATCTTCATCTAAACAAAAACATCTGGGAAGCCCAAGGTGAGAAATCGAACCTTCACCAACAAAGTGAAAATTTAAATAGCCAATCGACTGAGTTACTAAAATTCACAAATTTTGGTTGTATTAGTTATCCAAGTAGGTAGATGCCTTGCATAATAAGCGTATCAGCTAGGACTTGGTTAGCAGCTTGAGATAGATGAATTCCATCCCAAAACACATACTCTGTTGCATTGCTGCAAGTCCCTGCTAACTTTGGGTTGCAAAATAGTGATGTTGTCTCCACTTTACCTGTCCCACAGCACCCTCGATTTGCTACCACGAATCCTAAAAATCACCAAATGATTATGTCAATAACAAAGTTGTACGCAGGATTTTGTATAAGCAGTGTGGAATAGTAGACTTTAATTAAATGGAAAATTACCGTGGTCTGACGGAGAATTGACGAGGTCATACATGGGCTGGAAAACGTCAAAGATAGCAATCTTAAGGCCAGGAAGTTGCTTTCGCAATTGTATTGCAGTTGAATTCATCTTTTTGTTGAATTGTTTGGCATCTCTATTGATTTTTGAGATACAACCACTTTTATGAAATCCGAACATTGTTTTAGCAGCTGGGAGACACCCCAATGGTGGCAATGAAGTAACCCCAATTCTTCTTGCTCCTTGTCCATACAAATCCTGTTTACATAATTAATCAATTAATGTTTTACTAATTTCTGATTCATCAAAGTTTAAATCGGTTTGGGTGAATTAGTTATGAACTTTGTTGCTAATTTATGGCTAAATAGCTTGTTAATCTACCTTGACAAAGCGAGTGAATATGCGGATAAGATAAGAACTATACTGATGAGGAGTAGAAATTTTGTTAAGATAAGGATTGAAGTAGTAATTCTGTAAGAAATCAGCTGTTCCAGCACTTAATATGTAGAGTGCATCCTTTATGATGGATTCCGCTTTTTGACTGCCTGCAACTTTTGCTAGCTTTGTTTTGTACTCCTTGTAATATTGCATCTGTTTTGACAATGGAATTGCATGCTGCATCACCAAAAATAATTGTCAAGCCCCAAATTCAAAATTCGCATTAGATGACTAAAGATGCATTACAACAAAAACGGTCTTTAGCAACAAATCGTTACACTATCTGCCTGTTCTAGTAATATAATGACAACAGTAAGAAGAGAGCATTTGTAAAACTTACGTTGAGGATGGCTGTTTTATCATCATAGCCAGCAGCAGCAGAAGCGAAATTAGTACCAATAAGGAGATTTTTGCCCGATGCTTCAGGGCTCAAATATGCAGCCGGGTAAGTAGTGAAGCCAAGTGCATCAGCTACAACCACATATGTTAGCTTGATAGTAGTAACTAAAAACTAACAGGATCCTACAGAGGCAAATCTAGAAATTGAATCTTTAAATATAAATACAGACTTTGAGCTGAAGTTAATGAGTTCCGGCTTAAAAAAAATTCTCTCTAAATAATATCTAGTGCCTGAATTGGTTGAATGATTTTATACTGAAATAACAATATAGGTGAACAATAGTTGTGTTACAAAACAAAGTTGAATGATTTTCTAAAGTAAAAACTGTTAGTTGAGTGATCGTAACTCATTAAAATTGTCAATACTAAACACTTTAGAGTAGGAATTAGCAAGTTAACTTACCAGTCATATCAGTGACTAATTTGCCATTGCAGAATCTACCAGTAGGTTGATGAGTAACAAAATCCCTTCCATAAGGTGGATAATTAGCCTTAAAAAGAGTAATAATGTAGTCATTATTTCCTACATCAGAAGCTGAATCCCCAAATGTTATGATTGCTGGAACAAGCGTTGTCGAATCTTGAGCACTATTCAAACGGATCGCAGAACCCAACACCACCACCAACAACAATACCAATGCTGGTTTATTATTGTGGATGCCCATTTTCGAAAGATGAATCGTACTATGTGTGTTAGCTAGACACTTGAAAACTATATAATGAGCAGTATGTTGCAAGTCTGATCCCATCAATAATTAAAGGATGAATAGTTCTGCATTCAATACAAGGGATCTGAAACAGCAAGGGAGAACAGACTACACTGGCCCTGGAGCTCATTTATTTCATCTGTATAATTCTATCAGCATTAATTAATTTTCATCAAAGTTTTGAAAAATTGTTGCTTATCTACCTACTTTGGAGCTAAGGCTTTATTACGTTTTTATTAAAATCTGTTTCGACAGTCATTATGATTAAGGTTAGGTATATAATTCTTTCTTGATGCACCTTCCTCGCACAAGGAGAAGATACGACAATTTTATTTTTTTTGTTTGTTGAATTATTGTATTTTGCTTATAGTATGAAAATTTATGTCATTTTAGCCTTTCTATAAATTGTTTAGTTTATTTTTGTTGTTATCTATCTATCTGAGGTTAGGTTCATCCCCCCTTCTACTTTTATAATTTTTTTTTTGGATGTTATAGTTGTTGGAAAAAACGCGGACAAGCACAAAAATATGTATGATAAAGTAATAGAAATAAAATGGGAAAATAATGACATCAAAATTTTTACGTGGAAACCCTTCTAAATAAGGGAAAAAATCACGGGCCAAGAGGAGCAACTGATATCACTATAATAAGGAATTTTACACTGTAGTCACGAATACAATACTCAAAGTGACTACTACACACTCTTTGATTTCCACCTTACTAAAATATCGCTCCCACTCTATTTTTCTTCACAAACAATTTTGTTGTATTGTCTATGGAAAACTTACTTTGCTCTCAAAATGATTTTTTCTCTCTAACTTGGTGTGTTCTACAAATGAGCAAAAATGCTCTATTTATAGAAGGAGAAAACTATGCCTATGTCACGACAAATGTAGCAAATTTCAAAGGTAGGTTGCAAATCTTACCAATTTGCCACCACCCAATCTTTTATTTTCAACTCACATTTGTTGTCACTATTCCTTTTTAACAATTGTTTGTAGCAATTGAGTAGCAAAAATTGACTAATGTAAGAAACATGGGATGGACCTCACAAATCTCCCTCTCCAGTCCCATGCACCAAAAAGAGGTATTTCCATCTTTCTTTAAAGAGAGATCATACCCACAAGTTCTTTGCATAGCTTGAACTTGTCTTTCAGTATCGTTTTGGTCAGCATATCTGCGGGATTTTCATTCGTGTGGATCTTTTTGACGTGAAATGATTCACTCTCCACTTTCTCACGAATCCAATAATATCTGACGTCGATGTGTTTTGTCCTTGCATGGTATATGGAGTTCTTGCTCAAGTCTATTGCACTCTGGCTATCACAATAGACAATATACTCTATCTGATGCAAACCAAGCTCTTAAAGAAATCGCTTTAGCCATATTATCTCCTTGTCGGCTTCAGTAGCCGCAATATACTGAGCTTCAGTTGTAGATAGTGCAACACACTTCTGCAACTTCGACTACCATGATATAGCTCTCTTGAAAAAGTAAACAATTATCCAGTAGTGAATTTTCTATTATCAAGGTCACCTGCCATATCAGCATCTGTATAGCCCTTCAAGATTGGATCTAATGCTCCAAAACACAAACATTCATCTGAGCTTCCTCTAAGATACTTGAGTATCCACTTCATAACTTTCTAATGCTCTTTTCTCGGATTGTCGAGAAATATGCTGACAACACCAACTGTGTGAGCAATATCAGGTCTAGTGCATACCATTGCATACATTAGACTTCCGACGACGGAGGAATATAAAACTTTGGCCATGCTCTCTTTTTCCTCTCTAGCTGTAGGACACATCTTCTTGCTCAACTTCATATGACTAGCAAGAGGTGTGCTAACAGGCTTAGCATTCTTCATATTGAAGCGCTCTAGTACACGTTCAATGTACTTCTTCTGTGACAAATAAATCTTCATTTTATCTCTGAGACGAGTAATTCTCATGTCCAAAATTTATTTGGCATGACCCAAGTCTTTTATAGCAAAAGACTTACGCAACTCTTTCTTTAAGTCGTCAATCTTGGAAGTATTCTTGCCCACAATCAACATATCATCCACATACAACAAGATGATGATAAAATCATTGTCAGATTTTTTTTGTACAAATACACAATGATTTGAAGAAGTCTTCTTATAGCCTTGCTCCCCCATAACAGATTCAAACTTCTTGTACCACTATCTAGGAGCTTGCTTTAGGCCATAGAGACTTTTTTTGAGTTTGCACACAGAATATTCTTTACCATTTACTTTGGACCTCAGGTTGTTCCATATAAATCTCTTCTTCTAGATCACCATGAAGGAAAGTCGTCTTCACATCCATCTGCTCAATCTCTAAATTAAGACTAGCAGCCAAACCTAGAACTGTACGAATCGAGGACATTTTCACAACAAGAGAAAATATTACGTCAAAGTCAATACCCTTCATTTGACCAAATCCCTTAACAACCAATCTAGCTTTGTACCTAGCCTTCAAGTTGTGTTCTTCAACCTTAACTTTGAACACCCACTTGTTCTTCAAAGCTCTCATGCCCTTGGGCAATTTTACCAACGTATAAGTGTGGTTCTCATGCAAAGACTTCATCTCATCTTGCATGGCTTCAATCCATTGATCCTTGTGCTCATTTTTTATGGCCTCCTCATAACATTCAAGTTCTCCCCGTCACTGTGTAAAACATACTCATTGGGTGAATAATGCGAGGAAGGAATCCATTGTCTTGTAGACCTCATAAGCGGAATATTTGATTCGTCCACAACTTCATGAGCAAGAGGATAATCAATAACAATATCATTGTTATTATCAACATTAACATGTCGATTCGATACATGATTATGGGCGTCACCATGATCATCAATCCCAACAACATCATGCATACTTGTGTGAGGAACTTTATCTAGATGAACTATGTCATCAAAATTTGAAAATTCTAGCTTCTTCGCTTTGTCAATATCTTCAATTGTTTGATTCTCCATGAAAAATAATATCATGGCTTCTCACGAGTTTCTTCTCAACTGAATCATATAGCCTGTAACCAAATTCATCAAGGCCATATCCAATGAAGATGCACTGCCTTGTCTTGGCATCTAACTTTGACCTATCATCTTTCGGCACATGTACAAAGGCTTTGCAACCAAATACTCTCAAATGGTCATAAGAGACATCATTTCCATACCAAACTCTATTTGGCATATTACTTTGCAAAGTAACAGTAGGAGATTGATTAATAATATGTGCAGCGGTCAATATAGCCTCACCCCAAAATGAGTTCGGCAACTTTGCTTTAGAAAGGAAATATTTAACTATTTCCAGCAAGGTCTTGTTCATCCTCTCAACCAAACCATTAAGTTGATGAGTCTTAGGAGGAGTCTTCTAGTGTCTAATGACTTGATGCTTGCAGTATTCGTCAAATGGTCCACAATATTCACCATCATTATTAGTACGAATACATTTCAGTTTCTCTTTCAACTGAAGCCTGAAACTGCTTGAAGACACCTAACATTTGGTCTTTAGTCTTCAAGACATAGACCCAAAGTTTTCTCGAGCAGTCGTCAATAAAAGTGACAAAGTAGAGTGCACCACCCAATGTCCTTGTCTTTATTGGACCACATAAATCAGAGTGCACCAACTCAAGCAACTCTGTCTTTCTCGAAGGAGGGTATGACTTAAATTAAACTCTATTTTGTTTACCAGCCAAGCAGTGCTCACACTTTTCTAATTTAGCACTTTTGAAATTCGACAATAATTTTTTCTTGGCTAGAACATTAAGTCTTTTCTCGCTGATGTGGCTAAGTCTCTTGTGCCATAATGTTGAAGAGTTATCGCTCTCAATCGCATTCACCATATCAACACAAGCAAATGCCGTAGTCCAGTATAGACCACAGTGTTTGTTACCACGAGCCACAACCAAGGAACCCTTAATGAGTTTCCATTTTCCATCACCGTTGGTACTAGCATATCATTTATCATCCAAAACACCAACAGAAATCAGGAACATGTTTCGCATTGTTCAAAACTAGTTTTGTTCCAACACTAGTTTCCAAATAAATTGTACCAATACCAACCACCCTAGAAACAATCTCATTACCCATGCTCAAGGTTCCAAAATCACCAGGAGTATAGGAAGAGAAAAACTCCTTCCTTGATGTTACGTGAGATGCGACACCAGTGTCCACAACCCAGCTTAACTCATCACAAGCAATATTTATCATATCCGCATCAAGAACGGTAACAAGATCTTGGTGGTGACGGTGGCTAGGCAATTTTCATTGCCATCTTCTTTAGTTTCCTCTTTGTTTTTGTTCTCCCTTTTCAACTTCCTGCAGAGCTTCTTTGTGTGTCCTTTCATACCACAATGATAGCACTCAATATCCTAAGTCTGCTTCTGGATTTGCTGTTGACACCCAATTTTGGACCTCCACAATATAAATTAATCATCGAACTTCTTAAATTCCAAACAATTTAGAATAATTGACTTCATAAATTTTAAATACTTTTCAAGTCATTTTAAGTAATTTGTCATTTTTTTTTAAAATTCAAGTCATTTTAAGTAATTTGTCATTTTTTTTAAAAAAAATTAAAAATAAATAAATATATATATTCTATATAATTTTGTATATATTTATTATATTAGTATTTGGAAATTGTCTCAAAAGACTTTAGTTTTACCTAAAATATTTGTTTAATTAATTACCTAATTATTAGTTTATAATTAAATTAATTATTTTACAATCGAATTAATTATTTTAAGTCGTTAAGATTAAGAAGCTCGTTAATTAATTTATGAAAATTTATCTTGTTGCAATTTTTAACCAATTGCTTATCCTATCCTTAACCCTTTAAAAGACCAAAAAATGGGCCTGTTCCACAACCCAATTCTTTTAATTAGCAGACCCAATACAATGCAATTCTTATTTCCTTTCCTCTAGCCCATTTCCCTTTGTTCAAGCTAGCCCATTCCGTAACTCTAATTCAAATCCAAGCCCAACTCTTCTAATTTTCAACCCATTCCAAACAACAGCTCAACATCAATTCAATACCCATTCCCATCAATACAATACATACAGCCACAATACATACCAAACCGACCCTACCCGCCCCTGCGTCTTCTTC
>NW_006238964.1:1711122-1712204 GCF_000226075.1 Solanum tuberosum | reverse complement strand
TTTTTTTTTTTTTTTTTTTTTTGTGTGTGTGGCTAATTCTCCATGATTCTTGAAAAGATGTAATTTTTCAAGAAAGGGGTTCTTGAGGAGATGGGGGTCTGAGGTAAAATCCTTACATTTTGTAGATTTATAATTGTTTTACTTTAAGACCCAGGACCATATCAATTCTTTCTATATTTGATTTGTTTTAATATTCAATTAATCATTTTTGTGTTAATTTATTCAAGTTTTTATACTATCTGTAATAACAGTTGTGGGGTTCTGAAGTTATTGTTTCTGTTTTTCTAGTTTTTATACATTTCACATGCTATGTTGCCTTATTTACTAATTTGGTTATGGTTTTGGATTTGACAAGTGATCTTTTTTTCTTTTTTTTTTTAAATTTGAGATCTTTTCCAGCTTCATTAACTGATGTAAGTTGGTTTCTTAGTCTAAATTAATGGGGCATTAATAATGAAATGCCTTCTAGTTTGATAGTTTTGGTTGAAGGATTTGAATTGCATCAGTTAATGTTGACGTTTTATTAGCAAAAGTGCTTGCATTGGCTTGTTTTTGTGATTATTGGACTGTTTTTTTGTGACCTTCAAATACATTTACTGATGCAAGATTACATCTTCATTACTAGATTATGATACACTAATAATTGAAGAGTTTTGGATTAAAGTGTTGCTGGGTAGGAAAATGTCTAGATTGGCACCCAAGGGTGTGGCCTGGGGGTCAGTGACGTGGGTTGAGGACCATGAGGTCTCATGTTCAAATTCTAGCAGAGGCAAAGAAAAAACACTAGGTGATTTCTTCACATTTGATTTAGTAACTCACCTGTTGCTGGTGGGAGGTGTCAGGTATTCGTGGAATTAGTTTAGGTGCGCGAAAGCTGGTCCGGACATCACCGGTTATAAAAAAATGTCTAGATTAGCTGCGATATTGGTTGGTATCAAATAATTATCTTTTTTCTTTTCTTTTTTTTTTTAAAAAAAAATGTTAGCCAAAACCTATTCAATTAATTAAAAATAGTAATACTTACTTAATCATTTTCTCAAAAGGTTTAGTCAATTAATTCAAAATGATATTCATGCTTTAAT
>NW_006238964.1:1703003-1710582 GCF_000226075.1 Solanum tuberosum | reverse complement strand
ACAGAAATGGCGACTTCCGTTGGGGATTCAATTAGGTTCTAACCATAATGACTTGACCCTCTTTGACTATTTGCTAATATTTGTTGAATTGTTTTGTCTCATATGTGCCTTATTTGCTTAAATTGTGATATCAACTGTCATTGCATGCATATCATTTATTCCGTCAAATGACATTTTTTTCTTTATTTCACTTAAAGGACGATTATGCGGGCCGCAGTCGTTCGTTAACCAATTGTTCTCGGGGTACCCTGGTGAATGTAGTTGGCCACTGGATGGTCAACGGCCGCTAACTACTCCAACCCAAGTTTGTCCGCTTGGGTCACCCGTCCACTTCAAATAAACCCCACTCTTAGTCAACTAGCGTAGAGCAAAACCAAATCCCAAATTTAGCGCATTTGAACTAAGTTGACCCAACACCCAAGGCGTGTATGGGCCCATTAGAAGTCCACCTTGTGTCTATTTGGCCCATTGGTCAATAAAAGACAACCATACTTGTGTGTTTATATTTGAAGGATGTATACGTCATTTGGCAAAACATTGTTTCTTGGGTCAGGAATTTAATAGTTTGTTCGAGACAAAGAAAGATCAAACTACCATTGCATCTGAAGATGTTGGCATTCAGAGATGGCAAGAAGCTTAAGAGTGAAGGACTTTTCATGGAAGTTTAGTTTAGGGTTGTACCCTTGCGCGGGACTAATTATTTTGTATCTCTTTTCCCCTATTATGTATCCCCATTCGATTTATTCGCAAATATTCTATAAATTTGGGTTTTGGGGGCAATGAAATGTTTCAAATGACGTTATATATCCTTCAAATCGTTAGGCCTACCTTTGGCACAAAAGGGTCACATACATGTTTAGAACGCGCAATATTTGTTTATGTGTTATAGCTGCTTGTGTGAATATGTTGCTTCGTTTGGAGATATTTTAGCTCACTCCTCTTCAAATTATCTTCTAGAACCCTTTAAATATCAAGCCACTACCAAAAGTGCGTCCAAATACTCTTCGAGTCTTTAGTTTCACAGTAAAATTCGAACTTCATTTTTTCAAATCTTACTTTCTCATAAAAAGAAAAAAAATAAAAAAAAAAGAGAAAAAAGTTAACCCTTTATCTCAAATCGAAGGAGATTCAAGCTGGTCGAACTACGTAGGACCTGAATTCTCCCTCGTGAGATACGTAGACAACCTTTCAAGGTACGGTCCCCATTTTTGAGAAATTCTATCTCTTTCAACTTTTTGCAATGAGATTCAAATTTAATTCATCTCAATAAAAAAGTCAGAAGTATGTCAGTTCAAGATACAATCGACTTTGTCCCGACTCAAATTGATATTTCCGATTCACTGAGCTCAAAATCAAATAGACAAATTCCTGTCTATTTAGTCATTTCTCTAAATATGTGGGCTAGTTTATCTTCAAGTGGAGAAACTCTTATGTGTTTGCGATCATATGTGTGATATCTTGCACTATTTATCACCTTCAGGCACTAACACGTTTATCTTCTTCTCTAAATATGTGGGCTAGTTTATCTTCAAGTGGAGAAACTCTTATGTGTTTGCGATCATATGTGTGATATCTTGCACTATTTATCACCTTCAGGCACTAACACGTTTATCTTCTGAGTTATTTTTCTTTTGTCAGGTGCTTAGAACTGATCTGTGTTGATAAACTGGCTGAACACCCTTATTTTACAAGATCTAAGGCTCCCAAAGATTCATTCCCCAATCAAAGTTTGCAAAAAGGAAAGACAATAATGGGTGATAACAATGAAGAGATTGGCCTGACTGATGTTGTTGTGGCCCAGCCCACTGTCGCTGATCAAAATGAATTAATTTTGCAATTGATGCAACAGATTACCGAAATGAGGGTTGAAATACAAAGAAGACAAAATCTACCGAATCCAATTTTTTCGATCGACCCTCTAAGAGATGGAAGACCTCCACTCCCCTTTTCTCCTCCAAACGCGGAACAGGTTCAGAATCCACCCTCTAACCCCGCTTAAAATCCCCCAATCATCGACCTAACCGCTCCAAGTCTCCATTATGCCTCCGTCTCTTACCAATCGCCACCTCCTCCTTAAGATACCAACCTCCAAGCGCCACTTCCTCCTCAAAATGCCAACCCGCAAGCCTGCCCTCCCCCTCAAAACCAAAATGTCAATAATCCGCAAACTTTCCCGCACCACCAGAATCAACAAACCTTCCCCCACCACCAAAATCAACAAGCCACTCAAAATACCCAGAGTCCCTCAATTACTCCGCCATTGCCTCAAAAAAACTACTTTTCAAATTCCAATTCCAAATGAACCCTATGCCAACTGTTTCGAGCTTGATCACTATGAGGAACATGAGAGAGAGTGGAGGTCAAAGGAAGAGGCAGTCAAGCTGAACATGAAAGAAGAGATTAGAAAAGCCATGAAGGAGTTGCATTATATTCCTGAAGTCGATGGGTTGAGTTATGAGGATCTGTGCATCCATCCGAATTTGGACCTCCCGGAAGGGTTTAAAGTGCCAAAATTTGACACTTTTGGAGGAACGGGGAATCCATTGGCGCATTTGAGAGCCTACTGTGATCAACTCGTGGGAGTTGGAAGGAATGAAGCCTTGTTAATGCGGCTCTTTAGCCGAAGTTTAATTGGAGAAGCGTTAGAATGGTTTACCTCTCATGAGATAAAGCAATGGGCTAACTGGAATGCACTAGCTAAGGATTTTGTCGAACGGTTCGCCTACAATGTGGAGATCGTTCCTGATCGCTATTCATTGGAGAGAATTAACAAAAAATCCATGGAAAGCTATCGTGATTATGCGTATAGGTGGAGGAAAGAGGCCGCCCGGGTTCGACCTCCCATGTCTGAGAAGGAGATCATTGAAGTGTTCATGCGTATTCAAGAACCAGAATATTATGACAGGATAATGTTGCTCATTGGAGCAAAATTTGCGGAGATAGTCAAGGTAAGTGAGACTATCGAGGATGGGCTTAAAACCGGAAAGATTTCTTGCGTTGCCGCCCCTACCGAATTTTCAGGATTGTTGAAAAAGAAGAGAGATGATATGTCTACTATTTCTTGCGTATCTGATGAAAAAAGACATTTCAAAAAATTCTCACCTGTCAAAGGTTATCCTCAAGCTCCACAAAATTCATATCCAATTTGTTATACCCAATCAGGTTATCAAATTGCCCCACCAAGTTATCAAATTCTATCCCCCAATTACCAAACTCCACCATCGAATTACCAAATTTCACCTCTTGTTTACCAAACTCCACCTCCACATTACCAAAATACACATTCGTATTACCAAGCTCCACTAGTTAATTGTTCAAATATCCAATCAAATTACCAAACTCCACATCTGCACTACCAAAACACCCTTCTAGCTACCGAGCTCCACGATACCCAAATTTTCAAACGCAAGCACCAACTCACCAAAATCCTCCAAATTACCGTCAAGGACCTTCACATCCAGGAAATAATTACAATCCTCCTCGCCCAGATCTTGAGAAGAAACCTCTAAGAGTTTTCACCCCCTTGGTTGAGAGTCGAACACAACTTTTTGAGAGATTGCAATCAGCTGGCCTGATACATACAATTGATCCAAAAAATATCAATGTCAACTCCAAGTTTTATATACCTGATCTTCACTGTGCTTACCATTCAGGAAGTGCTGGGCATAATACTGAGGATTGTATCGACTTGAAGCATAAAATTCAAGACCTGATAGATCAAAAGGTCGTCACTCTTCAAACGTCCACTCTTAATGTCAATAGTAACCCCATGCCGAATCATATAGGGTTGACTATTAATACGATTGAGGTCGAAGAAGATTTGAATGTGGAGAAAGTTATAATCTCAGCCAACCTTGAAAAACTTGAGAAAATTGTAGTCTCTCCAACCAAAAGGAAGAAATCTGAATTTGGGATCATGACACCTCATCAAACTTTTGCGTTAGTGCCAAAAGAGGGTCAGAACAAGCTGAAGATTGATCAAGCCTTTTCAAAATCATTCCCTCACTCATATAAGTCTTTTCCAATGCAAAATGGTCTAGGGGAAGGGACCGAAAATTTGGTCAAAGAAGGTGATATTGTGCTTAAAGAGATGATTGAGACGCCAGTCATACTAGACAACGAGCCAAAGGAGCAAATGCCTGACTGGACATCCACTCATCTCTTTATTCCTCGCTCGCCTTGGTAGAAATGGACAATTTTTTATGTTGTTTTTAAAATTGGTGGCGTTCCGAATGAGACTCGAGACCTATCCTTTACTCTATTTTTGCCTTAATATGTTTTAATTTCACTCCTAATATTTTGAAAAAAAGGAAAAATGATTTATTGTCATTGCCAGAGTTTTATTTTCTTATTTCAAATGAAAAAACTCCCTTATTGTGAAAAATTTGCTTTACTCGCTTTATATTTATCTAACAAGATTTGTTTATGATTTCAGTGAAAATATTTTCAAATCTGTCAATATCATGTCATGTCACAAGCTGAATGAACAAAATTGGGTAGATGCGGAGGAATTTGGGGGACTACAATGAGAAGATCATGGTACCCAAACACATGGTTGAGGAGTTCAAAAAGTTCAAAAATCAAGATAAGTCGAATTCAGAAAAGATCAGAATAGTGAATCAGGAAAATGATGAACGCATCAAAGAAATCAAAATTGGTGCCTATCTGACAAAAACACAAAAAAAAAAGAACTCATCAGTTTGCTTGGAGAACACATCGATACATTTGTTTGATGACGTCACATGGTTGAGCATGAACATTAGATCTCACAAGCTATCAATCTAGTTAAATGTTGTCAAAAGATACCATGTTTAAAGACTCGATTTCTATCTTTTCCTTGTAACCGCCTTTTTTTTTCTTCTTGTAATCACTTCGTTTAGAATTTTATCCCTTTTGTAATGAACTACGTTCGACCTGAATTCTCGAGAATGAGATACGTAGGCGGTCTATGTCGGCCTCGGTCGGTTTCTTGAAAATTTCTTATTTTGTTAAATCCTACGGAAAGGGGGAACACGTTTGACCTGATTCCTGCCTCAACGGGATACGTAGGCGCCACAACGGCTCGGTCATATCTCCCGTAAGATTTCTATTTTTTCTCTTTACGATAGAAACTGGGACAGAATTTTTGAGAGGGACTCAAAAATTCTTAAGAAGAAGATCTTTTCAACAAACCAAGACTGAAGTTACTTTGAGATCTGCAATTGGGATATGATTTTTGAAAAGATCTCAAAATTTCGTGATTTGATCACCAACGGTTAAAGATAAGCCAAGACAGTTAACTGGGACAGAAATTTTGAGATGGACTCAAAATTTCAACAGTTTTATCGACAGTTCCGCGACTTTGAATACTTCCCAACGAGTGATCAGATAGACCTCGAGGCGTCAACCTCAAAGACGTTCATTAAGATCAACGTGACATGACTTGGCAGTGACCTTTTCCAAACATTACTTTTGAAAATCTATTTTCCTTAAAAACTCTTCTCTCATGCTTCAATTATATTGACATAAAAATGTTTTGTCTTATCTATTAAGAAGCGGGAGATTGATGAATTCAACCGGAGATAGTCAAGACAAGGAGCAGACAACCGAAGAGATCGACACAGATCAGTTCATTTTATAAACTAACAATTTTTCTGTGGACGCAGGTCTATAGGTTTGTCTCAAAATCAGCAGGTCCTTTTATTCAACGAATATGGAGAAGTCAAAAGGGCAAAAGCTCCCCAAAATTGACAACTTTTCTGTGGATACAGGAAATATTTTATGCTTCTTATACCAAGAATTAGGAATATGTGTAGCATTACTTTATTCAAATTCTCAGCAAGACAAGGTTCATAATGAACATGCAATTTTGTTCGGAGAAGGGACAAATGAAAACCTTGAAGAGGGAAATATTATTATTTTCCAGCAACTAAAGATATCTGGAAGATATTTATCTGCATTATATTATCAGATATGATAATATTCCTACCCGGAGAGTCATTTATATCGTATTGTTAAAAGAGATGATACCACTACTCTGAGGGTCATTTTATTTATATTGTCGGTTGAGACAATGCCACCATCCCAAAAATACCTAGAAGATCACCTATGTTGCTCGGTGAAGCATTATCTTCGTTTGGTATCAGGGAGGCATCATCAAAATATTCATGCATTGCGGGGAAAAATGTCATGCATTGCGAGAAAAGAGATTCATGCATTGCAAGAGAAGATTTATGCAGTGCAAAAGAAGATTCATGCATCGCGAAAAAGTCATGCATCACAGAGAAATAATTCATGCATAGCGGGAAAATATTCTTGCATCGCGAGAAAAAGAGATTCATGCATTGCAAGAGAAGATTCATGCATTGCAGGAGAAAATTCATGCATCGCGGGAAAAATATTCATGCATCGCAAGAAAAAATATTCATGCATCGCAAGAAAAGAGATTCATGCATTGCAAGAGAAGATTCATGCATCGCGAGAAAAGATTCATACATCGCGGGAGAAAGATTTACCCATCACAAGAAGATCAACATCGACTGCATTATTTTCTTTGCAAAAACGACATCAAGAGAATTATCAACATATTACATCAGCCTATTTTATAGCTTTGACATCAAAAGAGAGTACATTGAAGATTATATGGCAAATATAAGACACAAGCTTTATTTGCTTTACGTCAAACCCGATGGGGTTGACGTCAAATTTTCAAGGAGAACAATTAAGTGTCAACATGGTAAAAGACACTGTCTCCCATTTGAATTGCATTTTTATGCTAATGAGTTTATCTCAGTCTTTGTCGAGAGCATCCGAAAGGATGAATTCTCCAAAACAAACCATAGGTGCGGACGACATCAAAAAGGATGTAGCACAACGTGGAACTTTTTCTTAGCAGCGAACTGGGACATAGTCCAAAGAGGAGTGCCAAACTCTTAGGACGCGAGCAAAGGAGCGACTTCCACCACAATCAAACCACACCCCTATTAGAAGGCATGTGGGTTTTTCTTTAGGTTTCATGGTTTCGGTTTCGCATCCGGAAATTTTGGGTCTCTACCGGAAGCAACTTTCCAATCTGAGTGACAATACACCAAGAGATTTGGAAATTATGTCCCTGTAAGTTCTTAATTATGGATGTGAAGCGCGCCACATTCATGGCTAAGAGGTTGCAAGCCTCTTTTTCATACTCGACTTACTTTGTCATTTTTTCGGAACCAAAGGTGATCTAGCATAATAGATCTCATTTTCAGACGATCGAGTCGAACTACAAGCAGCCTGATTCCCTGAGTTGAGGGATATGTAGGCGAAATCAATGTTGAAAACTCGGTTGTGTTCCAACATTCGCTCTTAAATCTTATTCTCGAGCATTCTGGTCCCTTCATAATATGGTATCATGATCGTTTTTAAATTCTTTCAAAATCGTGCGTCAAATCAAGCGTATATAACTACAAGTAGCCTGAATTCTCATATAGCCTAAGATATGTTGGAAACCCATTTCTGGGGTTTGGCCATAATTCTTAAAGTCCGTACCAAAATCCCTTATCTAAGAGATAGAGATGTGGTCGGTCAAAATTGGATTCGTCAATTTCATTTTCCTCGGATT
>NW_006238964.1:1701037-1701610 GCF_000226075.1 Solanum tuberosum | reverse complement strand
AAATTTTCAGCAAAATTGGCCCAAAAAGGGGGCCCAAATTCATTTCTCCTTTACCTTTAATTTATTTAATTGATTTTATTTATTGTTTGTTTTTTTTTATCATTAACTCTAACTTTAGAATTGTTAATTAGCTTAATTAAATTCCCCATAAGAAGAGTTATATTCTTTGTGTTGGTTTAATTTTTAACACATTTCATGTTTTGTGTTCATTTACTTTAGTAATTAAGTAAATTGGTCAAAATTTTATATCTTCAATTAAGTTAAACTTTTTGTACTTGAAAAGAGATATTCTTTAATGCTTTTTGCTTAATCATATTTTACTCATGTTAAAGTTGTTTTAAGTTAAAGTATTTTTCATCAAATAATTATCTTTTTTCTTTTCTTTTTTTTTTTTTTAAAAAAATGTTAGCCAAAACCTATTCAATTAATTAAAAATAGTAATACTTACTTAATCATTTTCTCAAAAGGTTTAGTAAATTAATTCAAAGTGATATTCATGCTTTAATTTATTGGTTTAAATTATTATTTCAAAATGAATCAAATAAATTCTAATTAATCTAGTTTTATTAATAT
>NW_006238964.1:1579127-1700920 GCF_000226075.1 Solanum tuberosum | reverse complement strand
AAAATGAAATAAAATGCGTCATTTATTTAATTGTTTTCTTAATCAAATATATTATAAGTTATTATTTTTTATGTCAAGTTATTATTTTATTTTTATTTTTTCTAAAAATAGTCAAATATATTTTAGTCAAGTCGCAGGTCAATCGCATGTTAGCGGACACTTCGAATGCTTAAAACCTTCTCGAAGTGTAAATTGAACCCCGAACCCTCTTTGGTATTTTCAAATGATTTTTTCTGTTTAAATCTTTGAAATTTATAAGTTTTCTTAATTTCTTTAAAAAATTAAGTGGCGACTCTTTCTAAGTATTTTTCAAATTGTTTTATACTTAGAACATTTCAAAAAAGTGATTTTCCTAATATAGTTAAATTACGACAAAACACTATTTTGTTCTCTATTCTAAGAACCACAATTTTTGTTTCTCCCCCTGGAGCGAGTTATTAGGACATTTGACGAAGAAGAACCTTGAGATTTTCTTCTCATCTCTTCGTTCAAGACACTACTCTTGGCGGAATCTATAGAGATCACACCATTCGGAGCAGAATTTGACAATGAACTTCTAAATGTTTCCCAAGAGTCTGGTAGGGAACCAAGTAGAAGCAAGCCTTGAATTTCTTCAGCAAATTTGATGCCCATAGAAGATAATTGGTTCATGATCCCCTGAAAATTATTCAGATGGTCTGTCATTGGAGGACCATCATGATACTTTAAACGAGCATGTGTCTCTCCAGAAATATGGTTCAACACATTATCGTCAACCCATTGCCTAATGAATCCACAAACCTGTTTGTGCAACAAATTTCACTCTTCATTTGTTTTATTTTCATGCTTTACAGTGGTAAAGACTGGTTGATAAAAATTCTTGACAGAAAGTAGATCTTCCATTTTCCCTTTCCAAATGGCATAATTAACACCATTCAAAGTAATCATTCTACTTGTGTTGGCTTCCATCACTGTAGTAAGGAATTTTACACTATAGTCACAAATACAATACTCAAAGTGACTACTACACACTCAAAAGGAATAACACTCTTTTGATTTCCACCCTACTAAAAAATCGCTCACACTCTATTTTTCTTCACAAACAATTTTCTTGTATAGTCTATGGAATAACTCACTTTGCTCTCAAAATAATTTTTTCTCTCTAACTTGGTGTGTTCTACAAATGAGAAAAAATGTTCTATTTTTAGAAAGAGAAAACCATGCCTTTGTCAATAATGACATAGACAAATGTAACAAATTTCAAAGGTGGGTTGCATATCTTACCAATTTGCCAACTACCAAATATTTTATTTTTAACTCACATTTGTTGTCACTGTTCCTTTTTAACTTGTAGCAATTGAGTAGCAAAAATTGACTAATGTAAGAAATATGGGATGGACCTCACAATAGTCTTATGACATGGTAGGGGTTAAGGCTAACCTCCGCACACCGTTAAAGTGATGCCTTAAATATATATGTTTTTCTTTTCTTCTTTTAGTTATTGCAGATCGGTCTATACCTTGAGTAAGGAGTCGACTGGTTAGCAGGTGTTTTGAAAGGAAGGGCGCAAGGTGAGGCGTTTAGGTAGAATTAGGGAAGGCGTAAGTTTTGAAATAAAGGGCGTAAGTTTCATGAATCTACTACATTCTAGGGATCTACATCTTTCATTTACATTTCAGAACATTTTTGTTATTCCCTACTTGAGACTTTCCCCAAAAACGTCTTTAAAAATATTTATTAGCATAAAAAAGTGGAGCTCAAATTTATTTCCTCTTCATTATATTTCTTATAAATTTTCATTAATGTTAACGTCTAGGAGTGTTGCTCCACCACTAATCACCATGAGACGTGCAAATTTTGCGTACGGTCATTTAAAAAAAAAACTTGATAAATAGAAGGGACGTTAAGCTAGCCATTTGCCCGTTACTGCCTTTTGTCGGTTGCAACAGTGTTATTAATTTATGAGAAAAATTACGCGTATAAGCAAATACTATATAATAGTTAATTAATTAATATAGTTGTAATTTCCTTTAGTTATAATTCGCGATCACTTTTAGCTATAATTACGCGGCTCAACTTTTTAGTTTTATATAATTCGCATGTTTGTATAATTCAGAATTTGTATAATTTGGAATTTGTATAATTGTTTACCCTTCTGATGTTTGTAATTGTATAAATTCGTTATTTCGAGTTTAGATAAAAATAATTGAATTATACTAATGTATCCGTGAATTATACAAATCCTCAAATTATACAAACGAGACAGTTTAGACTGTAGCTACAGTTCGTAAATATGCAAACAATAGTTATACAACATAATTAAATTTATTACGATGGCTATTTGCGAAAGGTTCCCATTTATTTATAGCTGTGCAGCATAAGACTGATGTTTAACTAAAAATGTATGATAATATTTTGTTATTACTTGCGTTACATTATATTCCATTTGTTTTAAAAATAAGTTGTATTTTGAACTCTAGCATACCATTAAAGACTGCCTTGACCCTGGGAATATAAAAAATCGAAGTATTTAGGGATTCGACGCTTATCATATGTCAAACTCAAAAGAAATGAAAAATCAAATATGAAAAACTTTTGACATACCAATGGAGAATTTTCAAGCAAATTGAGAAGTGTCAGAAAATAATTGAAGACTACAGCTTCGACACAATCATTGCTTCAAAGAAGCTAACAGGGCCAGTAATCAATTTTACTATATCAAGTCACAGAATTGATGAAATCAGAGTTAGGCACCAATATATTTTCTGACTTACCTAAACATATTAAATGGAACTTTGCCCTTGTTTAGAACAAAAACTCACCCTCCCTGAGCATATTTTTGTCACCATTTTTTGGGTTTAGGACATAGATTAGTAGTCTTATCTCAAGAAATTAAAAAAATAATTATTGTTTTTAAAAAAAAAAGGAAAAACAAATTACTACAATAAAATAGAAAGGGACACTACCCAATCTTTTTCCCAATACAAAGGAAAAGTGAGCTAAGAGGCAGCAAAGCAGCGAAAGTGCATCTGGAAATTTGCCCAGGTTGCGTCGCACACCTATTTATTTTGGATTCTATTGTTTTATATAATAATTTTCATATTCTTATAAATAATCCATTCATACATTTGACTTATGGACAGCTAGAAGCATCACTGGGTTTTAGTTTACTATTTCTTTTTCATATTATTTATTTTTATATTTCTTTGTATGAATTGTTCTTTTCTTTCATGTTTATATGAAACTATATACTTCATAGTTGGAACTGGCATGAAAGTTGACGTATGAAGATTGTTAATATTTTTTGATTTTTTATCTAAATTATTTGATGAAATAATTAAACTTTATATGTTGCTAAGTAATTGTATTTTTGCATTATTTAAGCATCCTCATTTGTAATATCATTAGTGTATTACAAACACTGTGGTGATCACAAAATACCTAGTTCTCTCTAGCTTTTATTTTCTTCATGCTTGTTAGTTAGTAATCAGTAAAAGTTTATTATTAGTATAACTTACATAAATCTCATAGTGTAAAACTTAAATTACATTCTATCCCTACTCTTTTTTATTTTACAAAAATCCCTTAAAATATTAGTCATCCGGATACATATTGGCTGTCCGGATACATTAATTGTGACACATTATATATATGGCTGTTGCGCTTAAAAAGGAAAATAAAACAGAAAATCAAATTAAAATCCCATAATTTATGCTATTCAGTTCCTTTTTACTGTGTCAATCAGAGAAACGTATATTCTAAAATAACAAATCAATTCAAAATTCATGTTCATCTTTGTCCATATTTCAACGAAGAAACTTTCGAGTAGGATTCAAATTTTTTGTTGAAAATTTGATAAGATACATAATGAGTATTTTGATTTTTGAGTGACAGCCTCGAAGGAAGAAAAAATCGAAGATCGTAGCTTTTGGGTTCTTCGAATCCTACACAAATCTCACTATGGACGATCTGGGTTTCTTTGCCAATTTTCTTGGTATCTTTATTTTTGTGCTGGTGGTTGCTTACCATTGTGTGATGGCAGATCCCAAATATGAAGGCAATTGAAAGTTGTTATTTTATAATTAGCTTGGGCAAAAAGTATTTCCCATAACTTCAATTTTCGAGTTGAAGATGTGATAACATAAGGTATGAAACGCATATTCATGTGCTTTAATCATTGTTTTTCATTCATGAATTTGTATATTGATCTATAAGTCATGGTACATTACTGATTAGAACTTGATACATTAAAATTTTAACGTATATGTTATGGGTTTGCAGATCTGTGAGTTACTATACTCTTAATATAAAGTATTAGATCATGTGAATTTCATTTAAAAATTTTGAATTTGTATATGCACATATAAATCATGATAAATTACTTATTTCAACTTGATTCAATTTTAGTTTGATGTATATGTAATGGATTTTTATAGATGTGAGTCAGTATGTTGTTACTATAACGTATCAGATACATGTGAATTTTTATTTATCAGTATATGAATTTCTATATCAATATATGAATGTATGCATCAATATATAAACTATCGTGTATCTGAAGTTAATTATCATTAGGCGGTTGTGTATCTTAAATTGAGTTGATTGATATGTGATGTATCTCTAACTTTTAAATGTGCACAAGTTGTTCCATCTTCTAAATTTATTTATTCAGTGTATAAAGGTGGACGACGATACATTGTTTACCTTGAGAGAAAAATATGTAACTATATGAGATTTCAGCATGACGAGATATCTTGTGCGCACACAATTATTGTTGTGCAGAGCAAAAGTATTACAAAGATACATTCATACTGCTTTGATTACCACAAACCAGCTGCATTAGCAAACACATATGAAGTTTCAATGATTTCAATGCTGGATAAGGACGATTGGTCAGTCAGTACCAGAGTTTGTTTTGGAAGAAATTGTCTTGCCACCTAGGTACAAAAAGATGCCTAGATGACCAAGGAAAAGAAGGGAAAAACCTAATCAAAAGATAAGCACAAACACAGACTGTTGTGAACGTTATGGACAAAAAGGTCATAACTGATGAACTTGTACTTTCTTTTCGAAAGAAGATTGACAAACTCTCTTTTGGGACTACTGTTATGTTTCAGATACATTATTTTGAGATTATAGATTTTCAGTTTTTGCTTTTCAACTTTTACCTTGATAAAACATTACAATTTACTATTACCTGGTGAAATTTTGATACAATAAATTGAAATGTAAGATTTTCAACCTTGTGTTCATTTTTTGTAACACATTATGTTTCATATATCTTTTTTAAAAATAATGTATCATTAGCTATTTGATAATAATGTACTAGATATCGTGTTTTTGGAGATGGTACTCCTCAATATGGTTCAGATATATCTTGATCTAGTTGAAAATGTATCTGATACAACAACGTTGCGAAAAGTAGTATGTAAAATAAAATTAAGTGTATCTATAAATGTATCACGGTAAGTAAGAATTAATTTATCTATTAGATACATGAATGAATCAGGAACTAACTACAACTAATTATTCAATGTATCAGCATAAATCAATACGCAACTAACTAGAGCAAAATTATCAAATAAATACATAATTGAATCAATAATCAAGTTATAAATTACATTACATTGGTTACGTGTCAAAATGTATCGGCAATTAACTAAAATTAATGAGAAGAAATAGTATTGTGTGTTTATGCATTAATGGATCTGATACTTAATTTTATCCAAATTTGTATTAGTTTATATAAGACAAATGTCTACGACAATTCATACAGTGAATAACAACTAAAAACAATGAAAGTTAAAGTCATAATAAATAACTTTTACAAAAAGACTCTAAAACTTGAGTACGAGTATCTTAAAACAATAAAAACAACAAACTCTAAAACTAAAGTTTATGTATCTAAAAAACAATAACACTATAAAAAAGTGTCTAACAACTGCTAGATAATCTTTATTCAACATTCACCAAATCGTCTTGAGCTGGTGTTGTGAATTCACTCTTAGGCCTTGGTGGATCCTCATTTTCACTTACGTATCCTGCCTTAGCCTTTTCAATACCCTTTTTCCATAATAGGGTTGCATATCGTGTACGCACATAATCTAAACAAAATGACAAACAATTAAATTAGTAACTTGTGATGTATCTTATGTGTGAATACATTTCAACAAACTTTTGAATTTGATACATATTAAAATTCAAGTATATGATACATAATAGCAAATATAAAGTATTTTAATTGTGTATCTGATATTGATACTCATTACAACTTGATAAAGTGCAAATATATCTAAAACTTTTATTTGATACTAATTATAACTTCATATACTCATTATGTAATATTTATGTATCATGTATAGTTATATGTATATGATACAACATTCTGCATATTACAGCCCATTCTACAATGTGAACTTTATAACTTGATACATTCATGACACCTATTCAAAAAGAGAACAAAATTAGAATTTTATGTATCGATATAATATATTTAACTTATGATACATGACAATAAAAGAACAACGCTTTGCCAATAATATCTCAAATTTTTGAAACAACTAACAAAGGGCAATATCAAACATCTGTCAAAAATTTATATTTAATACTCATTACAACTTGATGAACTAATATTGTTTATTTTGGATTGATCATCAATCTTTTCTGTTTCTCCTGTTCTGTTGGAAGAATATTCAAGTACACCCCACCAAAAATAAATCAGAAAAATTTACCTCGACATAAAAATAAGACTAATATTGGGGACTGAAATCAGCAATGACAGAGAAATTAGGAACTACGTCGTTCTCATAAGCACTAGTATTATTTATTAATCTTAGATGAGTTTAATTCAATCAATGCTAGATGAAGAAGATGAAAACTTCAAAAAAAAATCGAAGAACAGTAGAATTGAGAAGATGAAAACTACATATTCAGTGATTTGAAATTGATTGATATTAGAGAGAGAAACCTTTTGAAATTCAAATTGGGATGAAGGATGTAATTGATCAGATTATGGGAGTGAAATAAGGAAGAGATTTAAGGAGCAAAAATAGGAGGGGAAACGTGGGTTTGTTGTGTTAGGAGTAATGTATCGGCTGACTTGAGAATTGGGGAATAATAAGGGATTTTGAAAATATTTTAAAATGGTAGGAAATAATGGAAATTATGGAAAATAAAGGTGTGTATATAGGTAATTTTTCCTTATTATTTCATTAGGATTTGTAAGGTAACGCCTAGCCCCTTGCCTGTACTTATCCTATTGAGATTTTTTTTATTTCTAATAAAAGACCGCTAGACACTCTGTCTACCGGTAAATTTGCCCAAAAAAATTTGTATTTGCAACGGAGTTTGCCTTTGAAGAAATGGGTCTGATTCTCAAATCAAATGGGTCAGCGAATTTGGGTTTAAAAAGTGGTGGATTTAATTTTTAAGTGAAGTACTAATACATATGGCCAATCATGATAAGTGCTATTTTAAATTAAAAAAAAAGAAAAAGATTTGGGTATTAATTTGAATGATATTTTAAATCGAAAAATAAAGATTGAGATTATTTTTTTAATTAAAAAGCAGATGAAAATTTTGTGAGCCATTTTTTATACGTTAGGATGAGAACAAATGTTTACGGTACCAAAATGCAGATTCGGCTTGAAAAATAAAAGGAGACTTTTCAATTTAAATCTTCCGTAAGTATAATATTTTCCACGACAACACGTTGCTTCATTCATTAATAACAGTAAAAAATAACTAATACAAGACATGATTTTCATCTTCATGCATCTCAATAAAAGGAAACGATAATTTTTAAAAGTAAAAGAAAATCACGACGTAACTTTAAAAGGTCTTATAGAATAAATAAAACAGTAAAATTCACATATTTTTATTGGATTAATTATCCAATTAAGTTGATGCCTTGAATAATGAGCGAATCAGCTAGAACTTGGTTAGCTGCTTGAGATGGATGTACACTATCCCAAAACACATATTGTGTTGCATTGCTACAAGTTCCTGGTGATTTTGGGTTGCACAATAATGATGTTGTCTCCACTGTTCCTGTTCCACAACACCCTCTGTTCGCTTCCGCGAATCCTAATAATCAACGAAAAGTATGTCAGTTACAGTGTCGTAAGCAGGATTTTTTTTATAAGCAATAGACTTTATATGGAAAGTTACCGTGGTCTGATGGAGATTTGACGAGGTCATATAGGGGTTGGAAAATGTCAAAGATAGCAATCTTAAGTTCAGGAAGTTGCTTTTGTAACTGTGCTGCAGCTGAATTCATTTTCTTGTTGAATTGTTGGGCATCTGAATTGATCCTTGAAACACATCCACTTTCATGAAATCCGAATAATGTTCTAGCAGCTGGGAGACAGCCCAATGGCGGCAGTGAAGTTACCCCAATTCTTCTTGCTCCTTGGCCATACAAATCCTGTTTTACAAAATTTTGTAATTTTGTTATGGTATTTCGCAGAACTAATTCAAGTTCGTATTTATTAGGTGTTGAATTCTACAACTAAAATAGTATCATCAAACGAATTATTACCTTGACGGAGCTAGTGAATATGCCGACAAGATAAGAACCATACTGATCAGGAGTGTAGAGTTTGTTAAGATACGGATTGAGGTAGTAATTCTGTAAGAAATCACTGCTTCCTGCACTTATTATGTAGAGTGCATCCTTTAGGATGGATGCCGCTTTTTGGCTGCCTGCAACTTTTGCTAGCTTGGATTGATACTCCTTGTAGTATTGCATCTGTGTTGAAAATGGAATTGCATGCTGCATCACCAAATTATTTTAGTTAGCCCCAATTCCGCAAATTAACTAATTTTGAGCACTACAACAAAAATGGTCTTATAAATCAAAAATTCATTATTTGCTCTCTATCATATTTGTTCACCAAAAATTACTATAATTACAGTTAAAAGAAACAGAGTGGTTGTAAAACTTACGTTGAGGATGGCGGTTTTATCATCAAATCCAGCAGCAGCAGAAGCGAAATTAGTACCAATAAGTAGATTCTTGCCTGATGCTTCAGGGCTCAAATATGCAGCCGGGTAAGTAGTGAACCCAAGTGTATCAGCTACAACATTAAAAAAAAATTAAACCACAACTGTTAAATTGATATATATCTAAGTAAAAGTTATGTAACAGGGTGCTGTAAATTTAAAGAGGAAGCTAGAATTTTTAGAATTTGGGTTCTAAATCATAATTTATTTTTCATTTACTGGGTTCTATTAGACTATTCATAACATAAATACAGAGTCTGAACTGAATTTACTGAGTTCTGTCAAATCCGTATTTATTGTTGTGGCTCCAGGCCTGGCTGTAAATTGTAATTGCTGAACCACTATTTCTTAATCAAATATTTTGAATTCAAACTCTAATAATATAATATGAGTCTTCTTCGATGGAGAACACTAAATTTCTCTATACGTAGTATGAATTAGTCGAGTCAGTAAATTTCAAATTTCAAATCAAATAACTTACCAGTGATATCAGTAGCTAATTTTCCATTGCAGAATCTACCGGTGGGTTGACGAGTGACAAAATCCCTTCCATAAGGAGGATAATTAGCCTTAAAAAGAGTATGAATGTAGTCATTATTTCCTACATCCACAGCAGAATCACCAAATGTAATGATTGCCGGAACAAGTGTTGTTGAATCTTGAGCATTATTCAGACGGATGTCAATAAAGCCCAATAAAGCCACAAAGAAAAATGCCAATATTTGCTGTCTGTGGATACTCATATTTCCAAAACTTTGTACTATCTACTGACTTTACTCAACGAAAACTTTATAGTGAGCCAAATGTAAGTCAGAACCGACTAAGGATGCATAGTTGTGCATTCAAAGAAGGGAGATGAAGGTTGAGCTATAGCCATTAATGCCGCTTTGGAGGTAGTTAAGCGCCATTAATTCACAAGTTGCTAAAATCAATGTGAATTTAGTCAGTACGAAATATCTTAATTTTACCTTTTCATAAACATTAAGGTTATTTATATCAATTATCATTAACAAATCGTCTCGTAGTTAATAAACATTAAGGACCTAAAATCGTATAACCCAGTTAGAATTTTGAATTCTAAAAAAATTAACTTACTAAGTTCTGAATAAATTGTGTATATATACTAAGCATAGCTTTTAACATAAATATAAAGTTTGAGCCGAAACTACTAAGCAAACACATATATAGTCATTCATGTATTCCATAATTTTGTCATGCCACCTACAAGTATAACAAGGAGTAAAATTAAGATATTTTGTAAACCAAAACGGTAAATTTAGACATTATCCCTGAAAACAAAAAAGAAAGATTATTCATTAAACAGAGCTTTCATTGCCAGTATTGACAATAGGAAGGCTTGTTTGTCAACCTCACAAACAGAGCAAAATTGGTAAGGTGCAATAATTATAGAGATAGAGAGTAAGTATGTTGTCAATTCTAACACGAAGCTAATAATAATGAAAAAAGAAAGTAGTTGAGTACTGCATTGGGCTGCGGCCACGAGTTAGGGGGCATGCATGTGATAGAGTTAATTCCCTCTTTCATAATTCACTGCCTGCCTCCCTCACAAATGATGTGGCATTATACAATCTGGATACCAATTTGTGTTACATAGGATCAATAAAAGTATACTCCTATACATTGCCTATTTTTTTATTTCTCCTTTTTGTCGGTGTATTTTGTTATCACTTGAAAAACTAATACTTTCATTCTCCCACGGCACGTTGGTTGTGGATGAGCGACTTGGATGGTCCTCATCTCAACCTAACTTTTGGGTTTGAGTTAGATTCAAGGTCTATTTCTTTATCACATCACAGACACGATTGTATATATATAAATTTAATGTTTATTAGATCCATCTTTTATTGTCCATGCTTCAGAATGTTCTCTCATGGGTGAGGAGTGTTGATTCTCCCACATCAGTTGTGAATGGGTGTTTTGGTTCCCTTATGAGATATTTCCTCTATTCCATATTAATTGAATTTATGAGTCAATACACATTTATTAAAAAAAAATATTTAAGGATTTAACCCATACTTTCCATTATTTTACTTTGTGAAATCATAAACTTAACTTTATAAGTAGTGTAATTCATTTCTAGAAATATCAAACTTTGTTAAAGGAAAGGGCAAATATGAAAAAAATTTCAAACATTCATCTTGAACTTTGAACAATGAAAAGAATTCAAAAATTCAATTAACATGGAATAGAACGAATAATTTTTAAAATTTAGTTATACTCAAGAGATTGATTTCTTTATCAAACTAAATCTAGCATTTACTATTCTGGGGAACAACAGGTGCTTTGTCAAGTCAATCGGAATTTGGATGGTCCGGTTCGAAAATATTGGTTATACAGAAATTATTTATACCGAGTAAAATAAGCATAGAATAATAATATGATGATTGTTATACTGCGGTAACAAATTAGTATTACTACCTCTAGGGGTGTTCACGGTTTGGATAAAAACCGATTTAAATCGCTAAAATAAAACCAATTTTATTTGGGTTTGGTTTGGTTTTACATTCTTGAAAACCGATAGTATTTGGTTTGGTTATGGTTTTATTCGTAAAAACCAGAGAAATAACAGAACCAATCCGATGAATTATATACATATATTTTATTAATATAAATACTTAATATATTATTTTTATAAACAACTTTAAAGATCTTATACATATTTTCATTTGGGAAAATCACTTACGTGTACACTTTTTAAAAAATATTTACAATATTTGTCGACATTATTCTTTTAACCATATATAACTATTTGGCTGAATGGTAGTACTGCTAAAAGTTGCGAATGGCAGCACTTTTTGCTAAGTTTAAAGGAACAAAATTGTTTTAAGTAAGTATCGCTAAAGTTGACAAAAATGGTAATAAATTAAAAGTATACTTAAAAGTAGGGGTGTTCACGGTTTGGATAAAAACCGATCCAAACCGAAAAACCAAACCAAACCGATAAAATAAAACCAATTTTATTTGGGTTTGGTTTGGTTTTACATTCTTGAAAACCGATAGTATTTGGTTTGGTTATGGTTTTATTCGTAAAAACCAGAGAAATAACAGAACCAATCCGATGAATTATATACATATATTTTTATTAATATAAAATACCTTAATATATTATTTTTATAAACAACTTTAAAGATCTTATACATATTTTCATTAAAAATTTCTTCATAATTTACTTATTAAAAGCAAAAATGCTCAAGATGAAACATTTATCTTATTGATTTCATGTATATGAGTGCCTATAACAATTCTTCGTTGGGACTGAAAATGTTATTGTCTCTTCCTTCTAGGCCAATATAGTGAATTTTAAAGTTTTATTTATAATAAATTTAGTGATCGAAAGTTCAGTAATTTAAGTCATGCTAACTATTTTTCGTTTTGAATTGATTGTTGTCACTTTTTTCACATTTTGAATGAATTGTTTCTTTTATTTTTGTGTATGGTTAATAACCGAATAACCGAACCAAACCGATAACCACCAAACCGATAAATGCATATTATATTTGGTTTGGTTTGGTTTTGATAATTTTAAAACCGATTAAGTTGAATTGGTTTTGGTTTTGACCAATAACCGATCCAAACCGACCCGTGAACACCCCTAACTACCTCCATTCACTTTTATTTGTCACTTATTTCTAAATAGAATTTCATTTTTACTTGTCATTTTTGACATATCAAGAAAAAACAATAATTTTTTTCCATGTTTTACCTTCAGCATTAAATTTTTATTTTCCAAATCATTTTCTAAGACATCATTTAATAGGAGATAGTTTGGTAAAATATTTATATATTTAATTCTTTTCTTAATGGATATGTCAAATCAAACTGTGACAAGTAAAAGTGAACGGATGAAGTATATATCTATTAAAAAGCTAATATAAATTTAAAAAAAATCATAAAATAAAATTGTAATTTTATTTAGCATAAAATAATATATCGAATCATGCTTAACTTATGCAAATAATAATAATGCGGGAGATTAATGCATAACTTATGCAAATAATAATATTGCGGGTGATTAATGAGACCAATCATACATTAGACTACCGTGTTTGGATTGGCTAATTTTAAGTAGTTTTGGCTTTTAAGTTTTTTTTTTTTTTGTGGTGTTTGAAAAAAAATAAAAAGTGCTTTTAAGCATTTATTTTTATGAATATATGCATTACTGTTTATCGTTGTAAGACCAACCAAATAATTTACTGGGGATTTTATGCTGATATATTTTTACTAATATAATAAATCAATTGACCGAAGTGTTGGTTGAGAGCTAGCTCACTTGATGAACTTTGTCTTCCACAGTGTTTAACATGGAAAGTTCAAATCCCTCTAAAAATTAATCATAGTTTGATTAGTTAATCTGTTATTACATTTTTTCTCTCTCGTCCTGATGTAGTAATTATTAGTATTTTTTTAAAATAGAAAACGACGTCACATGTAGGGTAGAACAATAGAACAAGTTCATGTTGGTTGTGTTGTTGATAAATGAAACAATAATGAGAAGGAAGTTAGGTTTGAGAGAAATTTGGTCTAAGGATGGTAGACAAGGGACTTTAAAGAGTGAATTCAATAGCAGTAAGCAGCAAAGCTCTTAAATGTCAAGGAGAACCACTCACTCTCATATTCATCATCTCCATAACCATATGCCATGATTGTTCTTCTACACTTGCTAACTACTACTACTACCACATTTTAGTTTTTTGAATTTCTCAACCGATGTTCGATATTTACATTACAGTCCGAACTTGAACTCACATTGGAAAGTTCCAGCTAAAGCGCTCCCTAACAAAGCCGACTAAGTACTCAATGAGACTCAAATTTGAGACCTCTGATTAAGGATGAAAGAGTTTTTACTACTCCACCACAACTAATACAACATATATAATTATGGGAAAATTGTATGAAATAACAAACTATTAATTCAAATTAAATGTTATAGCCATAGTTTATTTTAATTGTAATTCGCAGCAAACATCCCTTTTTTTGCCATCTGATTCAGTATACAATTAGCCATTTTCGATATACAATTAGTCATTTTATACATTTCGGTATAAAATATATAAAAAAATGTTTGTGTTTGTATAAAATGAGAGAAAAATGTATATACAAATACAAATACATATATTTTCGTCCTATACACTTATAATTATACAAATACAGATTTTATTATACAAATTACAATGCATAAATGAATTTATACAAAACTGAACAATTTGTATAAAATTGGATGTTTGTAGTGAATTATACAAATCAAAAGTTCCATAGAAAACATAAAATTTGTTATGGAGCGCAATTATGCAAACTATAGCTATAACATACAAATATAATTTTTGTGTTTGCTATATGTGAAAGTTGAAAATTGAACTCATCAAAACCGCGTGTACTTGGAATCCCTTTAAAGTCGTAGCGCGCGAGCTTTGAAATGAAACTTGAATGCATAAAAACACACACCACCAACCCAACAGGTGTGATGGTCATGGATAATTAGAATTTCTTCAGTCTTTTAACATAGATCTTTCATTCGAGCGTTGTAAATATTATAAATTGTCTTGGTACAAGCATTATACTATCTTTAACGAGTCAACTTGCATGCTACGAATCTAAATTAGTCATGTCCGATCATGATATTTACGGTTCAAAACTACACTCTACTTCACACATGATATAATATATATATAACAAGATTGTTTTATGGAAAAATTATGACCAAAAATGTAATTTTTCTATTTAAAACATTTTTTCTCCTTTTAGAAATATTAATTGAAGCAAGAGTACTGTTTGTTAATTATGTCTTAACATTTTCGGATGAATTAGAAAGTCACTGTTAACGAATTTCAAAGTCCTAACTTAACTAATTTTTGGTGTTGCATTTATAGCTTTGAGATATGAAAATCACTTCTAGAGCTACATATTTAACATGTTTAATTTTATAATGTGAAATCCTTTTTACATAGATCGAGAATTAGCTCTATTGACATGAACTCTTTTGTCATATTTTTTAGATCATCGAACCCAAAAAAGGGATGAAAAAAATAATACTTTTATTTTTTATTATAGTAATAAAGGATTGTACTAATGCTACTCAGTAGAACATTTATTAGTACTAATTACTATTCTGGCAATTTGTAGTTAAGTCGGGTTGGCAGAATTTTGTTCCACCTCTCTATCTAATCTTCCTCCAAAAAAATAATTTCGTATTTTTTCTCTTGATATGAGTGGAGATAAAAAAATTATTCTGCATATCTATGGAGTTTTGAAAAATTTAAATTATTAGTCTGAATACTCATACAATAGAATCGACATTCATCTTTTCTCAAATTGTATTCGCAAATTTTCCCGCACAAAGCTCTCCAAGTACGCCTCCTTTATAATGAACCCTAAAATCTACCGTATAAAAATATCCATATTGGTTTGCTTGCATTTTGAAAAGTTAATATACGTTCGAACCATCAACTCTCTTTGCTAACCTAAAGTAGACTCGTAGGCCTGGCTCTTTATTATTAATATTAATATACATATAGTGGTCACACACACTGCATTGTATTTGTATTCATTAATTATAATTATTATTACCTTGTACTGGTGGTGATTTATTATTTTATTATTTCTCATCATGAACGTGTCACTAGCTACTAGCTGCATAGTTGTTCATGTGCAATGCTCAAGTTTCTTTTAATTATAACGTATAGGCTAGGGCCGCTACAACCTTGCAGAGTTGTGGAATTTAATGCAATATTCACTCGGCAGATTTTAGGACCTTTTTGGAATTTAAACAAACCTTTTATATCTCATTGTGATCATTTTTATTTATTTAGTATTGACTTGACACATTTCGTAAGGAGCAATACGATAAATTTAGCATATCACTCTTTAAATATAATAAATTTAGATGAAATCTGAATGACATAGTTGATTGGTTACATGAACTTTCACTTTAGAAGCTTGGGTTCAATTCTCTATTTTATAATCACTTCCCCATTTTCCTCTTATCCCACCCATATTTATTTATTTTTAAAAAAAACAATAAATCTAATGTTTTCCATTATGGACTATAGTTAATTATAAGAGTAAATTAGAAACTAAGTAATAATTACCTCTTAATTCTTTAAATTAGACTAATAATTAGTAAACATTTATTTAAAGTATAAGGAATAAGTAAAAGTAAATTGAGAGAATCATAGCTATAATCTAGACTTGATTTAAAAAGTACATTAAATATGTTTTGGTTTATTTTTCAAAAGGTGATTAACTAACGCAACTACACAAGTATTACACTTTTACCTACAACAAAAGTAGAAATTAAATAGTATCTTTTTGGTATATTTTTAATAATTTTCCATATATGGTTAGAAGTCGAAATCCCAATCCCACTGCGGCTAAGACTTAAAAAAAAAATAATCTAAACAAACAGGATCAGTTTAATACTTGTAATAAGGATGGCACTGTTATTAAACCTCTTAAACAAAGTGTATCAGAATTATGAATTGCCAGTGTTTTCATTCTGTATTTGTGCGATGTGGATTAGGAGAAGAAGGCTTTCATTACCAATTTCTTCCCGCCACGCGCTGCCTTCCGTACCTAATTTCAGCAGCCGGCGAAGAAGATAATTATGAGATTTTGATTTTCATTGAAGGAAGCGAAAGCGGAAAATCGAGCATTAATGAGGAGAACGATTGCGCCATTTGTTTTTAAAGGGGGAAAGATTCATACGGTGTTGTACCCATAAATTCCACGTTGATTGCATTATGCTTTGCTTGGTAAGTAGTATAAATAAAACTTGCACGACTAAGGTTTTATTCTGTTTTAATTATTATTTTTTTCACTTCATTTTAATTTTTTTGTTACACACGCATTAGAGGCGAATTAAGTTGGGCAGAGTTGTTTGTTATACGGCATATTGCACATAGATCATGTAATTATTGAGTTTTTTTTTTTTTTTTTTTGTTTAATTAGAAGGATTCATGTGATTTTGACTTTCGTTATTCAGTTAATGAGTTCTCTAGCCTTTTAAATTTACACTTTAATTCTCTTTGACTTTACTTCTTGTAGAAATTAGTGATTACCTAATAATAGGGGGTTGTTTTACATGAATGTGATGAGAAATGGATAATTTTGAATTTTTTACTATGTGTGTTTTATGAGTAAAAATTTAAATTTAATATGTTTTGACACATGAATGATACTTTTGATCTTAAATTTTTATCCATAAAATAAATGGAGGTCAAAAATTTAAATTCGTAATTTCTAATGTTCAGTTTAGAATTTAGTAGCCTTTTTTTTTTTTTTTAAACAACAATGTAGATTCTATTTCAAAGCAAAAGGTTACAGAGGAGGACCAAACCTTACCTCATACAAGAGTAGCTAGAATGGTAAGCCATTCTTACAATTTTAGCTTCCAAAAATAAAGCAAAAGAGAATTTAGTAGCCTTTATTTCATTTATGTGTAAGAATTTAAACTTTTTTCTTGTAGTTTCAGTTTTGTTGCTTTAATTAAAAAATTACCTTTAGTATACGATTTAGGTTGATTTCAGAGATAAAATTAGTCTATAATTGAACACTAAAACTTTTATATCATACACAATGCCTAAAATATATAGTAGAAGTTTATATGCTAACTCATATCATATTTCTATTGATTCGGCATAACATAAGATACACATATTTTTTTATGGACCGGTTACTTCCCAAGATGCCAGGGAATTTGATAATTGCAAATTTGAGAAGTAAAAAAGTAAATAAAAAATACCAAAGTAATTCATTATGTTTTTGGATCAATATTGATGCATCCAAAAATCCAAAGCTCGACGTGCAGCAAAATTATACGTGGATCATGATATTGATTTGCAACATTCTCTCACCCATTTTTTTGAAAAGAATAATAATAAATCTAATGTTTTCAGTTATGACTATAGTTAATTATAAGAGTAAGTTAGGAACTAAATAATGAATTATCTCTTAATTCTTTAAAATAAATTAATAATTAGTAAACATTTATTTTTAGCATAATGAACTAGTAAAAGTAAATCGAGAGAATAATAATCTAAACTAGATTTAAAAAGTACAATAAATGTGTTTTGGTTTATTTTTCAAAAGGTAATTAACTAACGCAACTACACAAGTATTACACTTGTACCTACAACAAAAGTAGAAATTTAATAGTATTAGTACTAAATATTGACTATATACATTTTTTTTACAAAAAACTAACTTTATCTGTATCTTTTTCATTTGTTTTTAATTACTCTCCATATATGGAAGTTCGGAGTTAAAGGGGTAACTTTTTTCCTCTAAAAAACATAAACAGTATATCAAATTTTTTTAAACCAAAAAGGTAAAATCGCTACTGAGAGAGCGATATATTTTAATGCCGTATATGTTGTTAAAAACTTTATTTAAAGTTATCCTTAGAAAAAAAAAAAATCTTAACTCGCTGCTTCAGCAGCGTTTTTGCAATAAAAAATCTCCAACTTGAATTCGCTGCAATGGCAGCAATTTTCCAACTTTAAAAAAAAAAAAAATCTTAACTCGCTGCTTCAGCAGCGTTTTTGCAATAAAAAATCTCCAACTTGAATTCGCTGCAATGGCAGCAATTTTCCAACTTTAAAAAAAAAAAAAATCTTAACTCGCTGCTTCAGCAGCGTTTTTGCAATAAAAAATCTCCAACTTGAATTCGCTGCAATGGCAGCAATTTTCCAACTTTAAAAAAAAAAAAATTATCTTTGCTTTGGCAGCAATTTTCCGTAATGTTTAAAGAAAAAAAAAATGGATAAGGCAGCCGTTTAAAGGATTCTAAGAGGATAATTAAAAGATCTAGATTTTCTTTGTCAACAAGTGATTCACTTAATTAGAGACCTAGGTTGTTTCGAGTGATAAGATTAGTCAATAAATGAACAGTAATTTTTTAAAATCAGACCGTGACAGACACAATATCTAAAATAATAGAAGGTTATATGCAAACACATATTATATTTCTATTGATTCAGCATAACAGAGGATACAAATATATTTCTATGGATCGGTTACTTCCCAAGATGCCATGGAATTTGATTATAGCGATTTAGCTTATTGATTATGATCAAGAGACACAAAGTGGACAAATACGTAGACCATGCCATTGCAAATTTGAGAAGTAAAAGAAAAAAAAAATTACAGTTACTCAAAAATCCTTAAAGGTTGAAGTTATCAAATTTTAAATCCTAAATTCGCTTGTACATGTGTGGATTAAGGCGAACCATTGTTGGACTGAGAATTGATAGGAGAAGCGCAACAACTGCAACAAGATCCTGGTGGTGGAGGTTGGCAACATACACAAGCAGGACATATTGGTCTCCTCACAAGTACTTCTACATAATAAAATCCGAATTACGCAAAAAATATAAATGAACAAGCAAAAAGAAGAAAAATAATATATTTTTGATGTATAATATGTATGATTAATTACCTCTATACACGTTAGAACGAGCAGCAACACCTTCTTGGAATCCAGGAGATAAAATTAAACCAATAAAAACAAGGGTTATGAGCATTAAACATCTTGGAATTATAGTTCCCATTGAAATTTTAGATGAATGAACAAATACTAGGAGTATATTTTATAGTGAAAAATTAGTAAAAGGGAAATTGATGAAGCTTTGAAAAAATTGAAATAATGTGTGTTCTCACTCAACAAACTCAAGGTTGACTTGACTACAAGTTAATTTGATTAGGGGTGAATCTGTTCAACTTAATTAATTTGATTTGCTATAATTTTATATGCAATTGGAGAATTTCTTAGCTTTATCTTATTAAATAATTGAAAAAAGTCAGCAATTGCGACTGCAAATTTAGAATCTGTCTGTTAGTTTAATTTGTTTGGGCAGATTTTCAACTCTTTGAATAGTACTCTGATTTATGCTGCTAAAAATTTCCACGCCAATAGTTGACTTTTTTTTAAAAAAAAAATAATCTGAAATATATCCAAACTTTGATCGAAATTGCAGTAATAATACCAAATTTTGGAAATGACATTTTACCCCTCACACTATTTAATAGTATATTTTAAAGATATATATATGCCCACGTGGACATCATAAATATTGCATAATTATAAATAATAATGTGTCCACGTGGGCACATATATACATTTTAAATACACTATTAAATAGTGCAGGGATAAAAGGTCATCCATAAAGTTTGGTATCGTAACAACAATTTCGACCAAAGTTAAAGTATTTTTCAGACCCTTTTCCCAAAATAATAATAATAATAATATAAGCATTGATTACATAAACTTGATCAATTTTAATCCATTATCCTTAAAAATAAAAATAAAAGGAGACAATTTGTCAATTTCTCCTTATATAATTCTTCGATCATTTTGCCCCGTGGTGGTGGTGGAGGGTTTCGAAGAATGTAAATCAAATGAATTATGATTCGAATCCGTAAGTTACAATGTCATTTCTTTTTGAATTGGCGGAGTGAAATCCATTCATTTTACGCTGGAACATTAATAATTGCAAATACAATAGGAGTATGAAAGAAAAAAGAATTAAAGCAACAATAATTTTAAACAGTACATCTTACCCAAAAAAAAAATATATTTAGTACCTAGCGAACAAAACACCTTTTTTTTCTTCATATTATTATTTATTTTTATAGAAGCAATGTTATTCACAAAAACAAAAATTCAAATCACCCAAAACACATTGCCAAAAACATTAATTACAGGACCAAATTATTTTCTTTTTATGTAGAAATGATCACACAATGTCTCTGATCTTCTCATCATTAATTTGCTTGATCACGGCCGGTCCACGGCGGCCGTAAACGGAACGAAACAAGCGCAAACGCAACACGACGGCGTATTTGGTTGGCAACAGTTGCAATTCTCACATTTTGGTTGCTTAACCCCAAGTTCTGCATCAATTCGTTAAATATTTATCGTCGTTTAGCCAAAAATTCTAATAAGAGGATTCAAAAATGAAAACGTTTCACTAAATTTTTTTCTTTATATAAAAACAACCTTTACCCTACATAGCTCGGACATAGGTTATTATAAATTAACGTTGTTCGATAGTAAATTACCTCGACGAGTCAGTCTATCGGCATTGCTGGGCACAGCCGGAGATAAAACAAGCATAAAGATGGTGATTGTAGCCAGAAGAGTTTTCATCGCCATTACCTTAGACTAAATTTTGATAAAGCTATGATAATGTTGTTAATTAAGCATATACTATTTCAATATAGTAGTTATATATATAGAGCTTGATGATGTAATAAGTTTTATATTTATAATTTGTTGCTTGATACAACAAGGCAAAAATCAATCACCACTTTTTAAAGTATACGATGAATGTTTTAATTAATTAATTATACCACCCTGTTGGAATTGTTTTAATAAGTAAATTAAACTTCTTTGATTAGTCTACCATTAAAAGTCTTTGAAACGAGATTAAAAGACAAGAAATAGTTTGGAATAGGCTTGGGGTCTAATGTTTACTCATATATTGCTCAACCTTCATAAGTCTTAGTATGTGGCATAACGCTTTCTCCAAATATTTTCACTTAACTCAAAAGAGATTCTTAGACCATGGTGATGTTAACAGAGGCGGACCCACCTCTAAGTGGGGTGCACGTGCACCCGTTAACTTCGAAAAAAAGCATGTATATATATATATCTATCTATCTTGAGAAACTGACAGAAATTATGATATAATTAATAGTGCACCCATGAAAAGCATAGGAGTGTTATTGTGCTACTGGTACAAGCTAGACAATCCACCCGCGAGACCTGGGTTCAAAATTTTAAGTTTATCTTATCTCATATTTGAGCTAAGGTAATATTGATGCATCCAAAATTTTCAAATCCTGAATTCGCCTCTGGTGATGTAGTCTAAAGTTCACTGAATTTGCGTTGGACGATAAAGTTCACAAATAACCACTTTTTAATTCTTGTAATTGAAAAATAACCACTATTAATCTGCGTTTGGACTTACCCAACTTTTGTCATGTCTATTGGAGTAGGAGCAAGAACAATAAGAAAAATGAAAAAAAGAAAGAAAAAATAACAGCAATGAGATAGATCTAGCTAGAAATACATTAATTGATAATCATCAACTCTATATATAATAAGCTTGCATATTCTTGACATATTGTCAATTTCCCCCCACATAGATAAAGTAATATATAATGAACTATATTCCAATATCTCATTGGTAATTACTAATTATTCTCCAATCTGAATTCATTCATATATAGAACTAATAATTAAGGATCATACTATGGATTATTATTATTATGAGACTGAGTAACGTAACAGGCACAATAACAACATGGTGGCGGAGGTACTGTTGATTGGCAACATAGGCATGGTGGACACTTTGGCTTCTGATAAAGTTCTGCAAATACATTCATATTGTAAATATATTGTTTAAATGAACTTTCCGTGCATATAACTTAAACTCAAAAATGTTCACGATAAATATTAGTAATTGGAAAGTATACCTCTATGGTTGATTAATCCTGCTTCTGTGCACGGAATCACGCTAGCATTTGAAATAAACATCACAGATATAACTAAGGCAATGAGATTGAGACCAGACCTTGATACAAAATAATTACTTGCCATTGTCTTTTTTAAGTGTTAATTTCTTCACATTGAATCAACAATAGCATCCTTTGTTTTATAGGTGCTCCATATGTACAAACAATTTATTACATGTCTTTGTTATAATTCCGCGTTAAAAATTGATCATATGAACTGACGATTGTTCTACTAGTACTATTTCACTTAGTTTCTAGAGAGTTTCAAATATTCACAAGTCTGCTAGCTAGTCATCGGATTATGTGCTTGGAATTGACTCTCAAGTCTTTTTCAAACAATTTAATTCTGGGTCTGAAAATTTACCAAGTCAGGTCATTTCTTAGGTAATTACAAATACAAATTTCTTCATCATCATTAATCAATATTCCATTCTAATAAAACAGTAACTGATTCCTTACTTATACTATTTCTTCATTCACTATTTCAAATAGAGATTTTCACTTGTCACTCGTAACATATCAAAAAAAGATAAAAAAAAAAAATATTCTTCATATTTTACCCTTAACGTTAATTATCTATTTCCTAAATTATTTTTCGATACTTAATACTACACATCATTAAAAGGGATATTGTGGTAAAATAGTCATGTCAATTGATTTTTTTTTTCTCTTTGGATGTATTAAGTCCAAATGTGATCAACAGGCCAGGACAACTTTCGAGTTTTGTCAAGTGTATGGAGAAATTAAGGTATGGTTGAAATACTGTTCAATAATTATTTTTTCAATGGTATAATAAATGCAATTCGACCTTTGAGCAGTTAGAAACTAAAGAGAAAGAATATTGCAATTGAGGGCCAAAATAAATGACTCAGCTGGTCATTGCAGATTTATAGACTTTGAATTGTTCTTCTGTAAACAGTTGAACTCCTTTTCTCCTTATTCTTTAGACTTTGAATTGTTCTTATACTTACGTAGTTATACTGCGCAGATACAAGTACTCGAGGAGACGAATGTGATATTTCTCTGTTTGAGTTCGTAGCAATGCAAATGTTTGAATGTGACTTCAATAAATTACTGTGTTGCTTGTTGTGTGCTTATACAAACTTCGCAATGAAGGCACAAAAATATAGAAATTATGAATTCATCAATAACTTCAGACTAATCATTTTACTTCAGATAACCTTGTCTAAATTTCTTGCTCCTATGCAACGGTTGACACACCACTCCCTTCTCATACCTTCATTCTCTTGGACGGGCCTTGATCAATAATAGGATCAATTGGAGGCGGCTGAGTCTCTGGTTGCTGGTTTTCAGAGGGTTCTGAAGTGGAAGGGGGTGCATAGCCTTCTGGGAAAGGTGGAGGCGGAGGTACTGGTGGTAGCTGCACAAATTGAAATAAGTGTCTCAATTTTAGAACTTGATCTATTGAATTTTAACACAAATATCCCCGTTAATGAACCCTGGGACTGCAAATAAAATTTCAGAATACTTCCAAGATAACTACTTCACAACTCAAATGAAGCTACTTAGCTTAAGATTGACGACCTCATACTTCAATGAATTGGACAAGATTAATTGGTTTATCTAGGGTTAAAAATCTCCATGCAGACCATACAAGTTCCGGTGATAAGGAATTACATTTACCTTCCGTTGTAGAGAAGCAAGGATGTGATCAACTCGCTTAAGTTCCTTGAAGTCGATGGCCTCTTTGGCGGGCTTAGTTTCAGATGCTTGGCTATCATTTTCCGACTCCACTGCAAAAGGAATTTATTGAATAGAATCAACGTAATGAAATAATAGTAAAAATGATAGAAATTGACATTGCAAGCAGAATGTAAGATTATTGATTTAAACAATATAAGATTTTGTGTCATGAGAGAGATGTAAGTCGAACAACGAAGACTTCTTTTTAGAACATATCCATGTATAACAATATATACACACTGCACACAGGTCCAACTTATCGAAAAGACATATAAACACACCCAGGTCTTAACTCCCAACTTTCAACCTGACAACTAAATGGCTATGTGTCGTAATCAGAAATTCAGTGTTAAAGTAGCCTTCAGAATTTTTTTGTTTTCATTCAAGCCCTTGAAAGGAACTAAAGAATAAAATAAACTTGTTGTCTACTACATCTTCACCTCTTTTTGGGTTGGGGTGGGTGAGAGTGGGGGAAGGGAGATTTGGGTGTTTGCATAACTCAAAACCCTTTCTTTGCAGATAGCAAGATAAAATTCTAGTAACGGCACACTTTTCTCCAAAGCACCCACGTGCACAAAAAAGGTTTTAAGGATGGAAAATAAAAGGAAAGAGATATCAAGATACCATATCCAATCTTTTCCAGCTTTGAGGATGCAGTACCGAAAGCTTTTGATATATGATATAGAGCACGCCCCTGTCAAATAAGTAAATGAAGACAATGAACATCAATGGTCTTTTACATTCCATCAATGAATTCTTCGACCCACACAAAATTAATATGTGGTATCCATACCGCAGAAAAAAGGGGACCAGTTTTCCACATAAAAGCAGAAGAGTACATCAAGCATATCAAAAGTTCACACATACTACCTGCTTTACACAATACTAAAGACAGATAAATAATTAAATACAGAAGAACAACATTTTTTTTTTTGAACTTGGTAACTTTGTATTATATCACAAAACAGTACATGGGTCGTACTGTAACCTTATATACAAGAGTACTCCTGATTTCACTTCTCTACGTCTAAATTGAGTCTAACACATCAATAATAGAGACAGTGTCATTAGAGTATAACTGATTACACCAAAAGACTAAAAGTAAAATGCAGTTTAGTTTAACTTTCTGCACATTGTTCTCTATGCTCTCAAAACATCTTGAATTCCTTTCTTTCCAAACAGCCCACCAGATAGCCCCCGGGATAATTCTCCATCTACCTCTATCCTTGGCATGTACACCTGCTTCCTCCCAGCATAGTAATGCCTCAGCCACCTTCCTGGGCATTGTCCAGGAGATGCCTTTGAGGCTTAGGAATATTCTCCACAGATGATGGGTGTACTTGCAATGTAAAAATAGGTGGTTAACAGTCTCAGATGTTTCACCACATAGGAAGCACCTAGAACACAAGGTTCTCCCCCTCTTCATAACATTGTCCTGTGTAAGGACTGCTTCCTTAGCCATTGACCAGACAAAAAAGGAGACTTTGTGAGGGATTCTGCTCTTCCATATTTGCTTCCAAGGCCAACTTGAGCACTGTTGATCTGTCTGATCCATCAACTTGTAGGATTTGTTGACTTTGAACACTCCCTTGTCATCTCCTGTCCACCATAATTTATCCTCACCTGGCTGTAGTCCCGTGAAAGTGTTCACAGTGTTTTAAGAATTCAGCAACTCTCACTATTTCCCAATCATTAAGGTTTCTTCTGAAAATGAAATTCCATCCTTGTGGTGACCAAAGATCTGCTATAGTACTTTGTTGAAACATGATTAGGTTGTAGATGTCTGGAAAGAGATCTTCCATGTTGCCTTTCTCATGCCAAATGTCCTTCCAAAATCTGGTCTTATTCCCATCCATTACTTTTGCCTTTGATAAATACAGAAGAACATTAAAAAACCAATGCTGATTTTCATTGCATTATCCCTCTAAAAAGTTTCCTCCCTATGAAATTTCTTAGATGGAATTCCTTGTTTTTTTTTTTGATGACAAGGAAATCCGCAGCTGCAAAAAGTAATGTTGCTACTCAGGTTTGAACCGAAGACCTTCACATGGAATTCCTGCAGTCTCTCCTTCAATTTCAACTTCCTTTTTTTTCTCTAATTCCTTCGAAATCCTATAAAATTGATAGAACTCCATCCACAGACCGAACCGCATTACCTAGCTGAGATCTAGAGATAGCTTACTGAATTTCTTCCTACAAAGAACCTAACATGTCATGCCTACTTCAAAAGTTCCTTTTATGAGTCAAAATAAGCAGTAATTAAAAATCAATAACCAGGAACCAGACCTTGGCGTGTATTATCTTTAATAACATCTGGTGCCACAAATGACTCACATTAAAAGCATATACATCAAAAGCAAAAATAACGGATCAACAGTGATCTTTCCTAAAGTACTACAACAGAAGACAAAGCTTCATTTCTTCACTGCACACAGAAGTTCAAGTGACTGAACAAAGCCATTGTTACCGTATACTCTCATCCATCCAGTCTCTCATCATGTTGTACACATAAATCCTTAGAAAGTCATGCTTTTGTTATTTATTGAGTTTTAAATAAGAAAAGAAGAGATCCTAAATTATTAAAATGGTACTATCTGCAAATTTTTTTTATGTTCATGAAGAAGTATTTATCTAACTCTGCTTTGGCGCTACGTTCACCACTCTCTGAAGGCTTCAATGCCCCTAGTTTTTTGCAAAGCATACAACAGTTCCAAAAGTAAAATTCCTTTTTAAGGGCAAGGAAATTCTTGCACACCTGGTATGGATCACTCGGAGGAAACACCAACAGAAAGATCAGATGTTCAGAATGTTAGCACCAGATCAAAACCAATCTGCCGCCAGGAGTATAAAATAGTTTTTTCCTGGATAAATCAATATCACATAATTATTGAATTTTGAACAATTACCTTCTAAGTGGTAGGAAGGGAAGTTTGTCAAGCGACGTAAGCTATTCTATACGGCGGAAGGGAGGATTTTCTTAGAAGATTTATCTTGAGTGCTCAGTCAAATAACTATCCTTCTCTGAACAAAAAGACAGAAGAAGGGAAGCAAAATATATTTCCTACCCAAGAAAGAGGCTAACTTCTTTGCTACTAAACTGCCCAGATTCTTAAGCTGAAAGATAAAGATTGCTACTCTTAGTTTGTCTAGATAATGGCATATAAGATACAGGTAGCAAAAGACAATTTAATGGCATCAAAAAGACTAGAATACTAACAAGTCGAGCTGCAAACACATTGCAGAGCTGTGGAGCTTGGTATATTGAACCATCCAAGATGTAATAAGTCAGCATTGGTGTGACCTTCTCAGGGCTATCCCTCTTTTGCTTACGGATGACAAAGAGATTAGGCTCCATTACTTCACTCAAAGTGTATTCCATGCCCGTCATTTTCCTACAAAACAAGTTGCATATTCAATTGCACAATTAGTTGTGCATGTCTCCATTACCTAATACCATGCATTCACATATGGTCTTGAAAAATCGAGGAATACTCATACCAATTAAGTCCTTGCACTTGCTAATGAACTTGTGCAGAATAACAAAATCATTAATTTTCCCCAAATACCAGTTGCCTCCAACTTGTGCTTGTGTCTATCAAACCTCTTCCAACATACTCTCCTTTCCCCAAATATCTAACCCTACCCCAACTGCAGAGCCACCTTTCGTCGGAAAATTACTTACACTGTTCAGCTAGGCTAAAATTTCCCCTTAATTGCTTTTTAAGTGTGTCTGCTTTTAATAAAATTCCTGGCTCAGCCATTGCCCGCCCCAAGAACTCCAAACTGATTGAGTAAATTTTGCATCTTCAATCTACCTTCTACCAGCAGAAAAATTAAAAGACAAGTTGTGAATTGAAACCCCAATAATTCAATTTCACAATGTCAGCAATTCTAACTGTACAATTCACAAAGATTAAAACTTCTTTTTGTTCGTTTTCTATAATTTATTCCCAACCCAATCATAATCTCAGCAAAAAAGGGGAAAATAAAAGAACAAAAACTAGGGAAAGAAATCATACGAAATATGAGAGAAATCCAGCGGGTGGATGGCGCGGGCACGGAGTTGTTCATTATTGCAGGTCCAATCGTAGAACGGGGAGAGTGCAAAATAGTCGAACACTAGGTTTCTGTCGAGCGGATAAGTATTCAGCCATAGCTGGTCTCTGAAGCATATGCTCGTCATGTCCGTCCCAGGTAGCGGTGGAGCCGCCGGTGCACTACCATCGGCGTTCGGCGGCATCATCGGCGTCGACGCCATCTCGCCCTTTGATTAACTTTACCAGTATTCACTACACGGTAAAGAAATAGCACTAGAGTAATAAACAACGGACAAAATATCAAATGGGATGGTCGTTATTTGGGAGGAAAACATTGGATGCTCGTAATTTACAGTATACATCTAAATTTAAAATTCAAAATATTAAATTAATTTAATTTAATTACCTTTAAAAATTAATTAAATGTACCGTCATAAAATAAAACATGATAAATAAACGTGAATTGAAGACAACAACTTTTTCTATTTAGTTTTGCTAGAGAGTAGTTTTTTCCGATTTCTTATTGGAGGTAAGTAAATCAACATTGCATAAATTTATGAAACAAAGAAAACTTTAATTTATTTTCAAAAAAGTGCTTAAAATAAGTAATTTTACAACCTCGGGAATAATTGCTATCATAACGTTTTACATATGAAATTCAAAATTCTATGATAATAGCTAATATTCATTCCGTTATAACTAAAAAGTGGTCAATTAACAATATTACTCTCTCCATTCATATCTTTTATTTTAAGTCAGGTCAGTTGAAAAATAACACTAATTATGAATTTTTGAATTCTAAAATATTAATTATTTTTTAAAATACTAAGCTAAAAAAATATGACTATTTATGAATTTACCCACGTTTTCTGACACGTCCTAATATATGGTTAATGAAATACTTTTGATTTATCAGAATAATTATAGTTATTAAAGTTAAGCATTCAAATCCTATAGAAAATTAATTTTTTCTCACCTAAGGGGTAGGGTCTTTCCTTCCCCAGAACCTTTTACCAACATAATTTTTCTCCAAAAATAAACAAATTTTACTCTCTGAATTTCCATCTAAATTCCACAAAATATATTACTACTAACAATTAATCCGTTATATTGTTAAGGCATTGATGTCTCTTGATGAAACCTGAGCAACTTTGTCTCTGGAGGTAAATATAATATGTTCGTCGCTAATTCCTATTTCTATTGATATTTTATGATTCAAAGGATGTAGATTAATTGACATTCATGTAGCATATAGCCATGAATTCTATGTATTTTTCAAGTATCTGAGAAATGCCTCATCGTGTTACCGCGAGGGCAAAATCATTTTCTTCTCAACCATCAATTGCTCAAAAATTAAAAGATGATCCTGTAGATCCTAAAAATGCTCAGGGTAGCGTTACATGTGTTTACCAATCTCATATCGGTGGATATTGGCGTAATGTGACTGTTATATGGAGAAAAAATATGATGAATCATTGCCTTACCATATCTGTTGATAGCGTAGAAAATGAAGATCATCAAACTTGCAAGATTGATCTAAAACCTTGGCATTTTTGGGCTAAAAAAGGTTACAAGACATTTGAGGTTGATGGACATCAATTGGAGGCTTATTGGGATTTAAGATCAGCAAAATTTTCTGGTAGTCCTGAACCATTTAAAGATTTTTATGTCGCGTTAATTGCAGAGGAAGAAGTTGTTTTATTATTAGGTGATTACAAGAAAAAAGCTTATAAGAGAACAAAATCAAGGCCAGCTCTTGTAGATGCATTGTTGTTTTACAAAAAAGAACATGTTTTTGGTAAGAAAAGTTTCTCAACAAGGGCTAAATTTGAAAACAATAAAAAAGAAAGTGATATTGTTGTAGAAAGTTCAACCTCAGGACCAAGAGATCCTGAAATGTGGATAAGTATAGATGGGATTGTTTTGATTCACATAAAGAATTTGCAATGGAAATTCAGGGGAAATCAAACGGTACTAGTCAACGAGCAGCACGTACAAGTGTTTTGGGATGTGCATTCTTGGTTGTTTTGTGAACCTGGTTCTACTCATGGATTGTTCATTTTTAAGCCAGGGGTGTCTGAATTGGAAAGTGACAGAGACGGAAGTAGCGTTGGAGGTGACAGTGATTGTAGCGATCATACTAAGTATTATTCAACGTTGAGTCACTCCAGAGCCTCGCCTTTTTGCCTTTTCCTGTGCGCGTGGAAGATTGAGTAACGATGAACAAGAGAATGAGAAAACACATAGGTGGTATGAAAGTCCTAATGTGAGGCATGAGCAGAGGCGGACCCAAAATTATGTAAATTTGATGAGTTCAACCTTCTCATAATTTAAATTTGTTGCTGTTTTAAGTGAAATTTCATGTGTATATTTATGTACTGTATCGAAAACGATTAGTTTAATTAAACTCATCAAATCCAAGGTCCGTTCGCTTTTGGAGAGGAATTGCTTCTGCATCAAAGAAAATTTCTTGTGGATTGGTTTGAGTAAGTTTATGGGTTTCCTTTTTATTATCCTTCTCCAAGTCTATGTGACTTTTGTAAGTTGTGTTCTGTATATTATTCAGCAATATGACACCAGTATTAGAAAATCAAATGGTTGACATTTTTTCGATGTCTTTTATTCAAATTTGGAGCTTGAAATCTCATGTTCCTCTGTCAACATGATCCATAAATTTGTTCATATAGTTATTATTTTAATCTCGCGCTATGTATGTATCTTTCTTATAGATGTACGTACATAAACCATCCGGAGTACTTCATGATTAAATTGATATTATCGTTTTTCATTGTCATTGTCACAATTTTTCCCTCTTGAAATACTTTAGACCAAGCAGTGGTTGACGTATTCAAATCTAAAAATATTTAGTTAAATTCTATCCTATATAGTGCTAATATTGAGAATTTTCTATTTGTGTAATTCAGCTTCTCAAAGAGAAACTGCAAATGGAGAAATCACAGATATTTTATTGGGATTTCAACTCCAAATCATGTTCTCAAAATAAAACGTTTACTTAGTCTCTTTTAGTTGACTAGACCAGGTCCCTGTAAACTAGTTATGATTGTTTTTTGGAATGTGCATGCTCCATGGTGTTGAAGGGGAGCATTGGAGCAACGACTATAGGTCACGGTTCGGGTCGTGAAAATAATCAGACTGTCTACATCATATTCATATTCTGAACCTTACAGAATTTTTTGTATACTGAGTAATTGCGCCTTTATATGCTATTTGGTGTTAGTTTACTGGTCTCTGTCTTCTTGAACAGTCACATTCACTCGCTCTTTAATAACTTTGATGCATTTGCTTGATGTCATTTAACAGAATTTTCTTACTTCATCAGAAAAAAGAATTTAATGGAACTTAATTATCAAGATTGTTATCATTAGAAAAGTCAATTTCTCTCACAAACTAGGCTTAATTATTTTAATCTTCACTTCACTTTCTGGCATACGATGGCCACTGATAAAAAAGAATGCGTAAGAATAGTTCCTGTACGGGACAATTCTAAAGTCGTATCTTTTGATTTCTTAACAAAACAATTAGTGACGCAACCTGAATTATGCATATAATTAAGCTTGTTAATTACTTCCTCTTCTAGTAATCAAGAATCTAGAGTACTTTTGGCTTAGGCTTCAACACTGAAGTAGTGAAATGATGAAAGACTTGATTTTTATCTTTCTAATTCTCTTTGCACTTGAAGCTAACGCCCAAATTGATGAATCAGGTATATATAATTTCGTCTTTCAACACATTTTTATTTTTTGTTCATTCCTTGTATGATTCTTAATTGAATGATATACTTCTAATATTCTCTCAGGATTCGTAAGCATAGACTGTGGAATTCCTCAAGGTACCGACTACACCGATATAGCTACTGGACTACAATATGTATCCGATTCAGGCTTCATCGATACGGGTAGTAATGCTTTTATCTCGAGTGAGTTCCAGGCCGATGGCCTGGAACAACAGTTGTACACCCTCACAAGTTTTCCTGAAGGAAAACGAAATTGCTACACCATAAGAATTCCACAAGGAAAAGGAAAAAAGTACTTGATCAGGGCTAGATTTTTGTACGGAAACTATGATGGAAAGAATCAACTACTGATCAATTTTGATCTTCATCTTGGAGTTGACTTTTGGGACACGATTCATATAGTCAACGCCTCAACTTCGATATATAGAGAGATCATACACATTCTCTCATCGGATTTTGTACACGTTTGTCTAGTAAATACAGGTCGAGGAACACCATTTATATCCGCACTTGAATTGAGACTCTTGAACTCAACCATGTATGTAACTGAATCCGGGTCACTACAAACTGTCACGCGGCTTGATCTTGGCTCAACATCCACTCAATTTGCACGGTAATCATTTGAAAATTGTATTAAATTCAGAATAGTTGATGTTTTACAAAAAAAACATGAAACGTTTGTTATATAGAGATTTGACTGTACTCTATTCGTGGTGATTTAGGTACAAAGATGACATGTATGATCGTTTATGGTTGCCATATAACGAGGTGGCAAACACGGTACAATTGAGTACATCTTTAACCATTGATGGCGGTCCGGTGAATAACAACTTTTTTCGACCACCGCCAAAGGTGCTGAGCACGGCAATAGCAGCCGATAACGACACTAGTGGAATATCATATTCGTGGGAACCTGCAAATTCAACAGATGAGAATTACATCTACCTGCACTTTGCGGAGATTGAAGCCAACCATGTGAATAGACAATTCGACATATATTTAGATGGAGAATTGTTTCAGACAGCATATGCTCCTTCCTATTTGTCCTCAAACACAATTTATTCAGGAGTGCCTATTACGCCAAGAAATACGCACCAAATTACCCTCAATAAAACGGGAAATTCGATCCGTCAACCCACCATCAATGCCATAGAGATTTATAAAGTGGTCAAACAAATCATAACCACTCAAACGAATGACCTAGATGGTAATTAAGTTTCTCTTCATTTATTTTTTTGTGATTATATATATCACCTGAATTGGTCGAATCTTTTTTTGATCCACTGTTTTCTAAAATCATTTTATTTTGAAAAGTAGAAATAGTTTGTCTTTCACCACAGAAATTTAAAAAACACTTTCGAGCAACAATTAGTGTTTGATCAAACTTTTAAAAAGTGTTTTTAAACTTCTGAAAAACAGTTTCTGTTGCTCTCTAAAATGACTTATTTTCTCCCAAAAGCTTGACCAAACACTCACTTTTTAAAAATTACTACTATTTTTGACTCCCAAAAACTTGGTCAAACAAGCTATAATTTGGACTATGCCCAAAGTTTGGATGATTTGAAAGGGTTATATATCGATGGATCACTAACATTTATTTTTGCTATTAGTCGAGGCTATTATGAATGTCAAATCGACGTATGAGGTTAAGAAGAACTGGCAAGGAGATCCATGCGGCCCTAAAGCTGATATTTGGAATGGTGTCACTTGCAATTTTGATGGGCAGCTCCCCACAATTATATCCTTGTATTTTCCTTATACTCTCAAATTTCTTCATTATAAACATGTTTCTTCTAATTTTGTTTTGGAGAATGAAACTAACTTATAGTTAATTTGTTGAGTAGAAACTTATCTTCAAGTGAATTACAAGGGACATTATCGCCTTTTATTACAAGTCTCACAAATCTAGAAACGTTGTAAGTATATAAATACTCACTATAAGCTTTATCACTTGTACCAAACTAGAAAATGAAGAGCCTTTTCAGAGAAATGAGTACAAATATAATGTTTTTTTTAAAAAAAAATAAAAAAAAATTGTACATGTTGTACCTTGTTGTTTCACAAATTTAGTGAGTTAATAACTTTGATGGTCACTCAACTATCAACTTTTTTCACAGAAAGTTACTCAACTTTCATTCTTAACTCAAAAGTCACTTAACTATGGCTTATTTGTACAGAAAGTCACTCAACATATTTAATTATTTTTTTCACTAAAATTTTTGACATGAAATTTTATTTTTAACCAAAATTTTAAGAACCAAATATATATCCATCTAATGACCCGACCCGCTAAAAATATTATATTGAAAATTTTATTTTACCATTAATTCCCTAAATCATTCTCTTGTTTCCTTCTTTCTCCGGAGCGTTCTTCTTTTCTTTTCTTTTCCTTTTTAATTTCTCAATTTCAAAAGAGCAAAAGCAGGACATCTTGCAATCCTCTTATAATGTATAGCAATTTAAAAAAGTTTTGCCGTCTTAGAAATTTCCATTGAAATCGTAACCTAAGAGATTGTTGTAATTTTTATTGTTTTTGAAGTTGGGAAAACAATAATTTGATCCTTAGGGATAACAGAGGGGTTATGGAAACTACAAAAAATAAAAAAACAGAGAGGTTGATATATTATTGATATGTGAAGAAAAGGTTGAAGAAGAAGAACGCTTAGGAGAAAGAAGGAGACAAGAGAGAATGATTTAGGGAATTAATGGTGAAATATAATTTTCAATATAATATTTTTAGCGGGTCGGGTTAAATTGGGCAGGTGATTAAATGAATATATATTTGGTTCTTAAAATTTTGCTTAAAAGTAAAATTCCATGTCAGAAATTTTTAGTGAAAAAATAATTAAATATATTGAGTGACTTTTTGTGCAAAAAAGCTTAGTTGAGTGACTTTTAAGTTGAAAATGAAAGTTGAGTGACTTTTTATGAAAATAGTTAATAGTTGAGTGACCATCAAAGTTATTAACTCCAAATTTAGTAGACCCAAATCATACGTTTTTGGGTGGAACAAATTTTGAATCCTTCAATTTGTGAAACAAAAAGAAGTCTCGATAATAAAATAAATAAAATTTTCGGTTATTAGTATTTTTATGAGATTCTTTTGTTTCTGTTGAAGGAACTTGTCAAACAATCAGCTGACGGGAGAGGTGCCTGCCAATCTCTCACGACTAGCCTTCTTACAAGAGCTGTAATTTACTCATTTAGTCTCAATTTATGCTGCACAGTTGCAATTAATATGATTTTTATGACATTATTGTTGTGTTTCTGTTGAAGGGACTTGTCAAACAATCAGCTGACGGGAAAGGTCCCTGCCAATCTCGCACAACTACCCTTCTTAAAAAAGCTGTAATTTACTCACTCATGACCTCTAAGTTTACAATTACTACCTCTGTATCAATTTATGCGGCAAAATTCCAAATATGATTTTAAAATATTTTAAGTTGTTAATTATTTTCATCTATAGTAATTTTATGTTCAATTCACTATCAAAGTTTAGAATTTTGAATTGTGTCACATGAATTAGAACATAAGGGGTATTTATTTAATTAGAACACAGAGTAATTTGGTTATCTTTGTGACAGATACTTGAAAGGAAACAGTTTCTCCGAAAAAATTCCTGAAGAATTGCTGGCAAAATCAAAAAATGAATCACTCGATTTGAGGTTTCGTTCCACTCTCAGAATCCATGAATTAATTTATGAGTATACAAAAAACATCTAAGATTGATTTAGAAAATTATCTCCCCTATGATCGATATTAATTTCTCATATAATTGGTCACATGTTAAATTGTGTCATCAACTCATCTAAAATTAAAGTCTGATGGTATATTGAATTGTTATCAAGTCGTTAGATATTGAAGACACACTCATATTTATTTTTTTGTGATACAGGTATGACGAATTTCGTCCTCCAAAAGGTAGTAATAATCTTAGTCCTGGTGCACTAGCAGCAATTGTTGCATCCGTGGTGGTCTTGGGCATCTTGGCTTTACTACTACTTCTTTGGTTTATAATTCGAAGGAAGAAAAACAAAAAAGGTGAGCAAATCATAAGATCGATCGATGAATTGCCAGATGATTTGTCATTGAAGAAATTAATTTCTGTAACAGGGAAGATCACTGGGACAGAAAGAACAGTACAGAGTCCAAACATTGCATTGGAGTTGAAAAACCGACAGTTCACATACTCGCAGGTTTTGCACATGACAAATAACTTCCAGAGAGTCCTTGGAAAAGGAGGTTTTGGGACAGTTTATCTTGGCTCTGTCGATAACCGTGACGTGGCTGTTAAGATGCTGTCCCCATCTTCAGTTCAAGGGTTCAAGGAATTCCGGGCTGAGGTAAACTGAAGAAGTATGTTTTAGTACATAAGACATTATATGAATTTGACTATACATAAATTTGACTTGACAGGCTAGTCTACTGATGAGCATACATCATAAGAACTTGATTTCTATAGTTGGGTATTGTGTTGAAGGCACCCACATTGGTATTATATACGAATACATGGCCAATCGAAGCTTAGACATGCAACTATCAGGTACCTGATTTATAGTCAAATAAATGTTCTTTAGATCACACATTTCACAAGTCTTTAATCGTTGCGTGCAGATAGAAATCCAAATGCTTTAACATGGGAGGAAAGACTTCATATAGCATTGGATGCGGCACAAGGTATATATATACACCACTAGATGAAAATAATTTCAGTCGAGTTTTAGAATGATTAATTATATATTTGACGTGTTTCTTTTAATTTTAACTGAAAAAATAATGAAGGATTGGAGTATCTACATCATGGTTGCCAGCCACCAATAATACACAGAGATATCAAGTCTAGTAATATTCTATTAGATGATAAATTCCAAGCAAAACTTGCTGATTTTGGTTTGTCAAGGACTTTACCAACTGGAGAGGGAAGTCATGTTACCACCATAATCGCGGGTAGTCCAGGCTATCTTGACCCTGAGTAAGTGCTCTCTCATTTTATTATTAGTCTGTCTCAAAAAGAAAACGACTATGTATATCTAATTTTTACTCTCGAATTGACCTGCAGTTACTACAGGACAAATAAGCTAACGGAGAAAAGTGATGTATACAGTTTTGGTGTGGTTCTTTTGGAAATAATAACAGGACGGCATTTACTAGGAAAACATGACAAGATTTATGTAATAACGTGGGTCAATGGTATGATTAATGATAACGGAGATGTTTCAAAAATAATCGATCCAAGATTAGGAGGAGAAGTTGATGTGAATTCAGCAAAGAGAATTGTGGCATTGGCAATGGCTTGTGTTTCTCTTGAACCAACAAATAGACCAGCTATATCTGTCGTTGTGACGATAATAAAGCAATGTTTAAGGCAGATGATTGATAATTATGACTCGAATTGAAGAACACGAAATTTGGATAATGTCCTCCATCGATCCTAAGATGAGATCGATGATCGTGTGTTTATTTGGTTGTGCAATACGTAGTTTTGTTTCATGTAATTTATGTACAAATACTGTATTTTAAATCAGTGAGTGCAGAGTACTATCACATTGATAGAAGTGTAATGAATGTGTAAACAAAACCAATAACTTAAACGACTAAAATTGCAAATTCATAAACTTCAAATTCTGACTCCACCTCTGCTAACTGATATAACTTTGTATAAAGAGATTATTCTATTGAAATTATCAAATGACTTAAAATAGATCTCCTTAAATAAACTAATTAAACAAACTGGGTACTTAAATTCCTTATCATTATTCAGCATTGATTTGATTATAAAATTGAGAGCAACGTCACAATTTTTATAACCGAGTACAATATTCCTAGAGTGCATCATCAACGTATATATAATAGTTCCAGCAGCGTCCTTATAGTTTGTTCGATCGATGTCTTTAATTTGTTTATCCCAAGGTCAACACCATTTTTTATGTACGACTTTAGACAAATCAAACACGCGTCATCCTTCATGATTTAATTTGCTAAAATACTTGCACATGTTTTAAGTTTTATAGTATTTTATAAAGAATATTACAGATATATATTGTTCGATCAACTGGTTTATCATATGATTGAAATATGCACAAAACATATATATGATGTACATGTTTTGGTATGTTCATTATATGTATGTTAAATATCGAGTATATATTTTGTACCTATTTTGTAAAGTAGTTGGCAGAAGTGTTTAGGGCAATATTCTCTTATGATAAATGGAAAAAAGACGATCTCAGAGCATTGGGACCAGAAGCCTTATAGTGGACATGGGCCTGGAGGCATGGCAAATTTAGCGGGTCAAATCAACTGCTTTAGGGCCTAGTTGGCCCATTGTGCGCTCTAATATATGTCAAACTTCTCGTGGGCCGCTAGATTTGTTGGATCTTGGCCCAACATTCTTGGGACTACCTCGAAATAGACCTATCACCGATACTATGCTTCAAAACAGCAATAAAATGCTTGAATTTCAATCATATGTTTCTCTGAAGTTTGTATTGTCAAATCTAAACTTAGATATCGTATATCTAGATTGTTTCGAATTGGGTAAACATCAAAAGTTAGAAATTGGGTACATGTTATATAGCGATATTATTTTCAAATGCAAAACCCCATTAAAAAAAAAATTAGAAATAGTAAACATAATAGATATATTAAGGCTCTATAGATATAGTTTCGATATTTGTGCTTCATAGCTATAGTTTTATTTTCTATGGAAGTTGTTGTTGCGAATATACGAATTTTGTATTTATACAATTTTTCAGAACTCCGTTTGTATATTTCGCTTGCCAATATACAAACAAGGTAATTTATTATGAATTTTCCATAAATCGTATACAATAGCTAGGGTAAGCATATACAAAATTCTGGATTTATACAATCCGAAACCGAATTTACAAATTTCTGAATTTATACAAATCATGCAAATCGCAAGAATTAGGGTAAGCATATATAAAAAAAAAAAGAATGATAAAAAAAATAGTTAAAAAATAAAAAAAAATGATAAATAGTATTTTTTAACTATTTTTTTATCATTCTTTTTCTTGTTAATTCTCTCGTTTGTTCTCATGTATCTAGAAAGAAATTTTTAACTTATCATATAATTAGTGTACAAAATTTTAAAAAGTAGACCACAACTTACATTAAATATTTTTCCACTTATGCTTGCAAGGCGCTGACAGCCTTGAGCCTTGTAAGGCTCATGGCGGCTGAGCCTTGCAAGGCTCATGGGTTTTTGTGCCTCATTTTTGAAATCCTAATTTAGACGCCGTTACAAATTGTTATCCTTAATTAATTGAGTTGCCCTTTTGGAATTTTCAAAAAAGTTTGTTGTCCTTTTGATTTCGGTCTAGCGAAAATCAACTAGGACAAGTAGATAGTCTTATCACAATCGGTTTAACTAAAAGCAAAGTCAAATGTTTATTCATATCCATAAAAATACACAAATAAATTTTTGACTTTGATGTTTGCTAAAAACGGTTATGCTATGACTCTAGTTGTCCAGCTAGTTGGTTCATTACCAATTTAAAGACATCATAGATGATAGATGACTAGCCACCACTAAAAGTTGTAGTGATCGATAATTATTATTTCTTTCTAATCAGAAATTTGAATTTAGAATTAAAGAATAAAATCATTTTAATAATATACTCCCTCCGTCCCTTTTTAGTTGTCCACTTTAGAAATGGCACACAGATTAAGGCAATAATGATTAGCACAGTGAAGTTACAATTTTACCCTTATGACAATTTTTCACTTCAAAATTACAACCACTTATTTGAATTCAAGTGAAATAAATTGGAGGGAAACAACATACACTTTTACAATTTTCAAGAAGTGTAAATAAGGGTATAATAGGAAAAAATTTGTTGTCCTTTCTTGATTTGTCAAAATGGACAACTAAATAGGGACAACCAAAAAGAAAATATGGACAAGTAAATAGGGACGGAGGGAGTACAATGTATTTATGTATGAATTTGAATTAGTTAGGTCCAATGCAGATATCAAATACGGAGTAAAATAAAGAAAAAAAATCATGGCTAGCCAAAAATGAGCACCTTATAATATGTTGATTTTGTGGACATTATACACAATTTGAAATAGAACAAGTAGGGAATTATTACAAGTCAAGTAACAGAACTTTCTATATTTAGTAAACAAAATCTGTAACCTCTTAATTCTATCCAATCAAATAAGTCCAATTATCCCAACCCCTCTTGCAGCAATACTACCAAAGACTCAAACCCCATATTCTTTTTTCAAAGATTCACCACTTTGCCTTGTACCATCATCCTACTCGTCATCAACAAGAATTAATTGTACACATGTCTGCTTCTATTTCCTTCTTCTTCGTTTTCGCCTTTTTTTTTATAAAAAAAACGATGATATCCGTGCCAGCTTCTAATCACATCTAGTTAGCTAGGCTTTTCTATGGTGTACGTAGTGCAGTTTTGATGAATTTAACTGAACTTAATATGTTTTTCACGAAGCACAAACAAATTTATATGTGAAATCATTAGAATTTTTAAAAAGTATTAAATTCTTGAACCTATAATTACAAAGTTCGGTATGGATTCAGTGGTGAGAAAGACTGAATATATATTGAATTCATTAAATTCAAATCTTGAATCATTCCTCCCATGTAATCATGTATCTTTTATCAAGATAAGTATCAGAGATGGAAATAAATTGCCTAGCAGTTTGATTGATATTTACATCACATTAATAGATGCAAGATTTGAACGTATTTTTCTATACACTATTATCATTTAATCATATTTGATTGATATGTTATCATCATATATAAAAGAGAAAAGACATAAAGTCATCACTAAAGTTGTCTCGAATTTTCAAAAAGACACCTTAATTTTGCGGGTGTCCTATTACCCCATTGAACAACTTCAAAATAGTATGTATACCCCATTTTTCACCCAATACCACTTATACAAAAATATTTGTAAGACACGCACTAATAGTCACTTGCCACGTGTTAAAAGTAAATTTTTAATTATTTTTATTTGATTTCTTTGGTTTTCTTTTTCATTTATTCTTTTTCTCTTTCTTCTTCACCTCAATTTCTGTTCCATTCTTTTTTTCTTTTTTTTTCTTCTTCTATTCCATTCCCTTCATCATTTTCTTGGGAAATTTTATTTCATGTTCTTTTGTTGGTGTCTTGCAATGGACTTTTCTTTACACTTTGTGTCCCTTTAGCAGCGTCAACATTCATTTTTGCCTACTTACTATCACCAATTAATTTATTTATGAAAATAAATATCATCAAATAATCAAAATCTAAATACTCAAAATATCACCAAGCAAAATTTGAAATTTAAATCACCGCTTTGTCCAACTCCTTACTCCCAAATCGAGTTTTTCATAGTTTTTCCCAAATCCCAATCTTGATTTGTAGGAGAACTAATTTGTTTTTCAAAAAAAAGAAGAAGAAGAAGAAGAAGAATGAACATAATAACATTAGTTTTTAAAAAAAACAATGACCAGAAAGAAAAAAAAATAAAAAATGACGGAAGACATGGATGCCCCAAGAAATATGGGTAAGCTAATAATGGCAGGGAAGATGAGAAAAAAGATTTGAAAAAATAAAAATATTCTTAATAAAGTAAAAAATAAAATAATACATGGGTTTTTGTGTTTTTTTTTAAAAAAAGAATGTCAAATTGGGGTGCCACATGGCAAGTTTACGTTGGTCTGAAGTTGTATCAAGAGTCTTCACGCACTTATATTTTCGTGACAACATGAGTGGTGTTAAAATTAGGCAAAATGGTATATTTATTGTGAATTTAGATACTTTCGTGGGGTAATAGGACACCTACAAAGTTGAGATAACTTTTTAAAAATTTGGGACAACTTCAATGATGATAAGTATCTAGCGGTTAGCATTTTTTAGCCTCCTCTTTTGCATAAAAACATTGTGATAATTAGGATTAAAATAAAGAGCAAGTGCCAAAAAGGAAGAATAAACGTGGTTAGCAATAAGGATTAGGAGTGAAAAACCCGAGGGGCACGCTTTGGATCGAATCAAGGAGACAGGACCACTGACTAGGATTCACTAATTTTACATTAAAATAAGGTTCACACTTTTCTAACATCTCTAACTAAGTACAAAATTCTGAAATTAAATATAATTAAACTTGCAGGTACAAAGTGGTAATCACTTTTTATGTTCTCCAATATCTTAATCATAGCCCTTATTATTACTTATGGCCTTTTGAGATCTTCACCTTGTGGAACTCATTATGATGCTCATTATTGAAGCTTTAAGAGTATGCAATAATGAGTTCATCATGATATAATATTGGATCAAGATTATTTAGTTAGGCAGTAAAGATAACTTTCTGAGTTATATCATGATGAAATAATCATGAGTCTGAGTGTTGATAACATTAATTTTTTTTCAAAATTGCTTAAAACAGAGAGTTACATATTTTCTTTTTTCTTTAACCTATATACAAGAGAGGTGGAGCTAGAAGTGCAGAAATTCATCCGAACCTTTTAATTTGTCGAAAAAAATGTATTTTATATATAACATAAAGTTAAATTTTTTTTTACCGTATATATTAGATATTGAAATTCTCTAGACTTTTTTATATGTTTGTCTTTTTATATTTTGAAGCTTTCCTTAGTGAAACTCATGATTAAGCTGCTAATATATGTTGGCAATATAAATAACTTTTACACTAGCTATTAGATGTATTTTTTACTTATTGAAGCATGTTATTTACTTTATTCTCTAAGCTCTCTTTTTTCCATTCACTAATCAAAATCCAGCAGTCATGCTTTTTTGCACAAGTTTCAAGTACACAAGATCAAGCCGGTAAAATTGGACTCATTTTTTCATTGAACGAAAGGTACAAATAAATCAGAATGAATGTATTACGTGAAATCTTCATTTCACGTGTCTACCTTTTCACCACCAAAACATCTTGAAAGTGAATCGTTAACAAAGACAAATCAAATCTCAAGTACGTTCAAGATCAAAATTACTTGTTTGTAGCATAATTATTGTTCGCCAATTCATGAAGCATAAATCAAATTCAAATTACTCAAACTCAAGCTCCATCTAGTCTTGATATCAAGTAAGATGTACTAGAATAACGTATGTTAAATGTACGCTACAGAGTACAGACTACCATTCTAATTGAACAAGTCCTTATTTGTTCCATGCAAAGAAATAAAAATTATCAACTTCTTACGTACTAGAAATAATTCTTAGTCCCATCTTATAGAAAACTGAGGGGAGGAAGAATAACAACAAAAACAAAGATTTTTTTTTAAAAAAAAAAAAAATTAACTTAAAAAGTTTTTACATTGTCCCTTTCCTCAAATAAAAAAAAAAGCATGTCAACTCTTTGGTCGATGAATTTGATTAGGGTTTTGTAGTGGAAAATGTGGTAATTGCATGGGAATTGGGTAATTAAATGGTACTATTGAAGTAAAAGGATCTTGTTTTTGCCCTATTACTTCCAATGCTTTCACTTGTGACCTCAAAAATTTCAAATAATTAGCTGCTTCATCAAGCATTGATGCTGTATCCATTTTACTTCCTCCTGGTACTAGCCTTTGCAAAACCCTAATCCTTTCACTTATCCTTTCTCTCCGTTGCCTCGCCGCGACTGTCTGAGGATCCGTTGATATCTTTACATTCTTCCGTTTAGGCTTTTCTAGTACTTCAGCACCGAAATCAACCGGCCTGAATGCTGCAGCTCGGTATATCATTTCTTTCATCTGTGCAATCGCCTCCGGATCGGGCTCTTGATCAATTGACGATACTGATGAGCTAGCTTGTTGGAAATTGATATTTGATGAACTTGGACGCTTATTCGTCTCAATTAACCTCGCCTTCTTGGATTTGGATTGTTTTTCTGAAATTAGCTGGAAATTACCTGTTAATGAATTTGACTGAAATAGATTGAACTCGTTCGAAGAATTCGCCAGAGATGATTGTGAAACTGCTTCATCGAGTTCATAAGATTTTCGTTTTCTTTGATTTTGTTCTTCTTCCAGTATCTTATGGTCAGTAGGCAGACAGGTCAAAAGCTGTTGATAACCTGCAGGCGGATTAATTCCGGCAGACTCTCCGGAATTCCACAAGCTATTCGAATCAGCAAAAATTACGGACATGCCATCGTCTTCGACTGATGTGTCCGTATTGTTGGTGGTGGTTGCTGATAATAAACAATCAATGGATTCTAGAGATACAGTATTGGAGATTAGCCCAGTTGCCGGCTTAACAATTTCGACACCGAAATCGGACATTAGGCCTAACGGATTATTATCACTGATGTAATTATTAGGCATATTGAGTATTGGGGAAGAAGAAAAGCCTACATCAGTACAGTCCCGGGTTAGATCTGCTGTTCCGGCTTTAGCCGCCATAGAATCAGCAGCCAATCTATTAGCAGCTTCTTGGCGTTGTGGCATGTTCCAATTTGAAATTACATGTATTGGATCAAATGAAGATCCAAAACTAAACGGAGTTTCATTCCAATCCAAATTCTCCATTACCGCTCTTCAATACCTGAAAAATGTGAGTCATGGATTAAAACATGAAAAATCACTAAAATTTCGAGGATGTATTAAATATTGAACCCATCGACTTTGAATTATGGATGCCTATGGGTCGATTAATGAACTTTTCTAGATATTACGGTGACAATCAAGATTGAAATTTAAAGAAAACAACAACTTACAATTAAGTTAGCTGCAGACTGCAGGAAAATTAAATGTTGCGCTTCAGTGACAGAATGAAACTCTGTATTATTTAGTGAAATGCAGAAGTAGTGACTCTAACAACCATATTCTTGATTCATATAAATCTGTGATAATATACAAAAATAGATTTTGCTAACGTCAGTTTTAGCTACAATTTGTCTAGTTGTATAAATGATTAATTAGCAGATGAGAATTTAGAAATTTACCATATAACAGAAAACTGGAAGCTGTTAGAGAAAGAAGAGTTTGTTTTAGCTGCAATATTGGAATACCAAAATACTTGACCCCTTTTGCAATATGTTGTTTGGAAGAACAGTAGCTAATTATTTATATATGGAAAAGGAAGAAAAAAGAGTAGTATATATTTTAATTGGGAAAATATTGATCGCACAGGAATAAAATATTTTATATTATATAAGTTCAAAGAGTTGACAGTAGATGTAATGTTTTTTATTATTTGTGGGGCTAGCTGTGGAGCACTTCGATTATTATATATTCAAACTCATGACTTTAAGATTGCAAACGAAGAGTGTTTACTATCCGAACAATACAAGTAACTAATTTGAATCTAGGATCTTTTGAAAATAATCTTCATCTAATAAAGATAAAAATAAAATATTATAAAAACGATATTCTTTATAGTTATCAGTCATCACATACAAAATTTTATTGAATATATTATTATTGTAATCGTCTTCATCATCGTGGGGCTGTAAGATTATAGTTTTGCAGATGGGGAGCATGAGATTATTGAGATGCGTTCTGAATGTTAATAAAAAAGAATTATATTATTATTCTCCGTCAGTTTGAATGTTGTTTTTTTCTTAATTAATAAATAATTAAACATTTTAGGAATTGAGAAAAGCTCTGTCCACCTCCTTTTTGGTTTGCTTAGTTGCTCTAGCAATTGTTGCTCCATGCGTGCTCTAAAAAGCTCATGAAACCACATGTATTTTGAAGCCATTTAAACTGATCAATAAGATTGCAGTAGAGTGATAAATATTTTTTTATTTTTAATTTGAAATTTTGAATTTGAGCTTTATATAATAAAATTAACTTTATTATTAGAAAGAGCTTCACTCTAAATACATATGAATTTCTCGATATAAATTTGTGTTTAGTCGAGTTTAAATATAAATATTAATGTGTAAAAACTAAAAAAAGATAAAGCCGATTTAAATTATATATATTAACCTTGTGAAAAATATTTTTTCAACTACTAATTATCTAAGTATAATCAATATCTATACATAATTATTCATAAAAAGTAATTAGCAATCTGAAAAATAAAGTAAAAAACAAGTTATAATAGCTTAAAATATATTTATAATAATCAATATTAGAAAAAGATTTACACAATTGATACATATAAGCAGAGGAGGAGAAAAATTAAAGCAGAAGGTACTAATTTAATAAAATTTAATAATCGTTTAAATTTTGAATTCATCTCTTATCTTGGTAGTGTATATCCTTCGAAGCAACTTTAGGCTTTGGCAATTTTTTCAAATCTTTCTAAAAGATTCCCTCTAATCATAGCTTTAATCATAACAATATTTTTGTTACTGTGACTTTTTTACTACTTTTTAGTCTCCCTTTTACCATCTTTTTTTTGATGATGATGACCAAGTTTACCGAGTGTCAATCATACCCTTTTAATTGGTTTGTCAGAAGAAAAAAAGGGCAAACTTTTATGCAAATAGTAAAAAATAATTTGGAAAAAAGCAAATGACAGTCAAGGCATTTTTTAGCAAACTTTTTAGGTGTGCTTGGACTCCATTTATAATTGTGAAAATAAAGTTACTTTTTTAATTCCTTTTGGAGCAGTTGACTAGGCAGAACTGTAACTTGTGACAATTTTAAACTCATTTCTAGTTCTTTTTATTTTTCCAATGTTAATTTTAGTTGAAGGAATATGTTGTTATTTTTTTTAAAAATACTCCTTTTGTCCTATTTTATATACTACTTAAAAATATATTATCTTATTATAATTAAAAATAATTTAATTATTATTTAAATATCTAAAGATTATTTTAGACGATAAATTTTAAAATCATATTAAGGATCAAATAATGTCACATAATATAGAATGGAAATAGTATATGATAATTCTCATTTCATAAGCTAAGGTTTGAGAATTCTAATAGGCTCAAAATCTATTCTTTTACAAAAATAATCACAATATCACTAGAAGTTCTTATTCCTTTTTCATTATCCCCGGATATATTCCTATCAACATTGTGAAAAGGGAAAAAAATGAATTTAAAATTTAGGATTAAAAAATAATATCTTATCATTTCAATTTATGTGAATCAATTTAATTTGACAGAAAATTTAAGAATGAAAAAATATTTTTAATTTGTGATGTTAAATATGTCATAAAATTTATGCGAAAGTATAACATTTTAAATTTATAATCTTAACTATATCATACCATTTGTATGATTACACAAAAAAAATTATAAAAGATAAAATAATATTTTTAATTTTTTTTAAAAATAAATTATAATGGACAAAAGAAATTAGATTGAAGAATAAGAGTAGTGGAAGAGTTGAGGAGCCAGAGAGATGTTGGCAGGCAAGAAAAATGTTAGGAGTCAGAATTCAGAAACTAAGTGAAGATATCAGAAGCTCACCAACTTGCTCCTAGGACTTTGTCTTTTCACATCTTATCCATCACTCCCACTATTTCTTGTTTTTTATCTATGATCGTGGTATTCAGATTAGCTTGTTAGCTTATCGTATATAAACTAATTAAATATATTTGCTATCTCTCATAGTCTCATAAATGTGTCAAAGCTTAGGATATATGAGAAATAATCACTTATTGATATTTTTATTTTTACTGAAATTTAAATTGGTAGAATGACTTTTCAAATGAAAAATGTGTAATTTTTTTGAAAATTAATTAAAAATAAAATTGTGACATATAAATTGAAATAGAAAGAATAGTATTTTTGTTTTCGTTGAAATTTGAAACTGGCATAAACCTCATGATTCTTTCAGTTTACTTTTTTAACCACTAAATTGAATGAAATATCAATCCATTTATTCTTTATTTTATTTTATTTTTTAAACTTAGAAAGAAATAGAAAAAATATGGCAATGTATATTTAGGAGAGAATCTAAAATTTCTGAATCCTACCCACATGTGACCCATCATTACAGCTCAGTGAAATGGGTTGCCATAGCAATTTGCTTGTTTCTGTATAAATTTTCCACCCAGACCCCTTTCTATATTATCATTAAAAACAGATTGATTTGATTTTTTCCCTACTTGTAATTGTCAACGCTCATGTTTTTCTTCACCTTCTAATCTACTTCGTTTTTTATATTTAGATATAGAGTTGTTGAAACCAAATAATCATTTCACACCAATAATTAATTAACCTCGTAATAATTTGATTCTCTTTCTTGAAGTATATATATGCTCCATTTACGTATATATTTTAACATAGTAGGAATCAGAGAAACATTTTTAAAAAACAAAGATAACATTTGAATGTTTAATTATGTACATCTCAATTATTTTATTGGATACTTATTACATTCTATTAATTTATAATATTGAATAAATTTACCCACATGAATTTAGCTAGATGGTTGAACTAGCTAGCTTGTACATTTATCGATTATTCTGTCGGATATCTATTATTTCCTACCAAAACTGTTTTTTTCTCCAATGGAATTTGGTGATTGTGTTAGTGCACGAACAAAGTCTGACATTGATAATTGAAAGGGAAAAAAACTACATATAAGGCATATGATACTCTTAAGAGAGTTGGTGTAGATCTATTGAGAAAAATTGTATAGGAGATCAATGACAAATGCAATACTCAATCATCAGAATTCATCTGAACTCAATATTTTGACATGAAGCATATATTTTATGTGTAAGAATTCACTAAGACAAACATTTCATGACTTGAATTTTTTTTCCAGGAAAATGGAAAGGTCTTTTGGAATTTATAGCCTAAATCTTTAATAATTGTGTGACTATAAATTACTTTATCGGATAAAAGAAGTATTTTAAAGTTAAGTCGTTCCTAATCATTAAAAGATGACATTCTTTTTTATACGGATTAAACAAAAAGTATGCCACATATATTAAAATAAAAGAAGTAACAAATAGTAAATCTGAAATGTTGAAAAGTTTAGAAGTTTACAGAGAATAAATTATCAATATTCATTCATAATTTTTATCTACTTTACTTACCACTAGGCTACACTTCAACATAAGTAAAAAAAAAAACAAAAAAAGATCTTGTGCTAACAAAGAAAAGTTGTAGCTAAGATAAGATAAAGCCAGCCAACTAGGACACAAATGATCAAAGAGAAACAAATCCCTCTTGGACGCAACAATAAAACAGAAATATGATCTCCACGTAACAGGAATTATATAGATGTTAGTTGGATCAATTTATTTTTTTCTACATTTGCTTAATTACGTCTTTTTTTTCTTTTTTCTTTTTTTAACATCATCTACTTTAATGTCATCAATTTAAGTTGCTTCAAGCCTTGAAAGCTTTTGTCATTATCCGTGGGATGATGAGAAGTTTCTTTGTCATATAATACAAAATAGTTTTGGAATTTAGTTCAAGTACAAGACAACTCCAGTAAATCACAGCAATAAAAACAATCTATAAGTGCACAAAAATATTACAGTATTGATTTGATATACCGTAACAAACAACGGATATAAAAAAAAAATACATGTGATTCATTAAAAAGTCTCCATCTGGTTCATGTTTCCATTTTTAATAGTTTTTGTTTAGTAAAACTATTAAGAGAAAGAAGTGAAAAAAGGTAAAAACGAATATTAGACATAAAATTCCAAGTGCATAACACATAATGTGAAAGAAAGAAAAATTTTCTAATGGAGGAAAACATTATTTCCATCCAATAATTGATTAGCAATGAGAAAATTTCAAAACTAAACTATCTAGCGGGTATTATTAGTTAAGTTGGGCCGATTAATTCTAAAGGAAAAAAACACTCTGTATCCCAAAAAGAGAAATTATTTAAAAACGGCTATCCCTTATTTTTATACCCTTTATTTTTAACTAGTAATTCACGTTTACTGCATGATATCATCAAAGTATATATATGTCTTCTAATGATGGTATCAAAGAAGAAGAAGCAGTGCTTTAGTGGAAATAATACTCAATTACTATTTGATACCATATATATATATATATATATATATATATATATACATATCTTCTAATGACATCAAATTTCAGTGATCAAAAGACTGCAATATTATCAGAGTATATGAATACTCCAATGATATCAGCAGTGGTTCATTGAATAGAATAAAGATAGTTAGAAAAATAATTTAGATTGTGAATCCAATTAGAATAAATATATTATTAAATTGAATACAATTTAAATAAATATAATATATTTAACCCAATGAATTTAATTTGTGTAGTTTTCCCAATTCAGATGTGAGCCGGACTCATTAAGAACTGAAGAAAGCGGTCCATCAATGCACACGTCCTTAAATGTCGCCATCCAAAAACTAAATAAATGTCTCCCGCGTTAATAACAAGAGGCCGACGTGAGTTGTCAACTTGTCGGCTTCCATCAAGTCATTTTCAAGCCGATCAATTTATCGGCTCAGCGTTTTTCCCAACTGGGACCCACAAATCCTCTCTACCGTAGTCAGTATAAAATTCTTATCCTAATGCACACGTGAAAATGTACACGTGGAAGAAATTTAGTGGTTGATTACAATATTTTCCACGTGGGAAATCAATCAGAGTTGCTGATTTGGAACCGTCAGATTTGATCATGAGAATCCCATTGATTCTTGATTGTTAATTATCATGACAGCAGTCAAATTACTTGTTTAGGTTATCTAGTTGGATTTCATTCTATTTCCTATCACATTTTGATTAGCAAAAGATTTGTGATTCTTTTGCACAAATTATAAACATAAATCCATAGGAATCTAAGTAGTATTTGTTTAGTTTAGAGATTACTTAAAGAGGGAGAATAAGTATCTAAGACACTAGATTAGTCATTGATTAAGGAAAGTTCCAAAGTATTAAGTCTTTTCCAATAATATTTTCTTATTTTAGAGGAATTAAGCATTGCAAGTAATTATTTTTGTAAATTATTAATCCTCCTAATATAAGAAAAGATTTGAGTATAGTGATAAAAGAGATCCATACATTAATTTATATTCTGTTTGACAAAGCTTTTGAGAAGTCAAAAGTGTTTGTTTTAAAAAACCAAAGTATTTGGCCAAAAACACTTTTTTGAATCTTTGATCAAGCGCTAATTGTTCCTTGAAAGTGCTTTTTAATTTGATTACTCAAACTATTTATCTCCAAAAACACTTTTAGAAATAAACTAATTTTAGAAGTTTGATCAAATAGGCACAAATTCCGATCTTTACAGTAATATTCTAGTGTTTTTAGGATTACCCTTGTATAAGTACCTGAGTCTAGCACTAACTATAATCCAAGAATAAAAACCACAAATTAAAAGTCTAACAATAGTAAGACATATAAAATGGAATTAATGAACAATAAATTGACCAACAATCAGATGAATTATTTTGAAGTGACTTCAAATAATAAATTGAACTTGGAAGAGTTCAAACATAAAGACATAGACAACGAAAACTAAGAAAGTCAACCTCAAATTGCTTAAGATCGAAGTATAATCGTTATTTGTTGTTGTCTTCATCGAATAATGTATTCTCCCATTAAAAATGAGTTTTAAGTGTAGTAGAGTTTCACGAGAACTTTACTCGGTCCAACATTAGCAAATTTGAGTCTTATTAGACCAAAAATAATTGGTGCCTTAAATGAGAAATGCCCCCATCATTGCTAACTTTGTGGAACTGTTTTTCTTAGAGTTCGTGCTCACATTTACTAGAAATGAACAATCACACAAGTCGGCAGGGATAATATAGATAGGAAAATTCTTTTTGACCAGAATAATATTTTATCTATGTTATTTTACCTTTTTAAACAATTTTACCCTTTTAACTTTAAAAAATGAAAAAAACATCAGTTTTATTTTAAAATAAAAAAATGATTTGTAGAATAAATATTTAATGCTGAAAGTAAAATATGGAAAAAACATAATTATCTTTTCTTGACATGTTAAAAGTAACAAGTAATAGTAAACGGAGGGAGTAGATTGGGAAAAGAAAAGCCAACATCACATCAATTCAGCATTGAAAGAGGTTTCTTTGTATGTGAAGAAACATTTGCTGTACATGCATTGTACAGTGACGCTGTTTCAAATTCAATGGCCTTAAGCCCACCAACGACCTCTTTTGTCCGCAATCCCCCAAAGTCACCGTGTGGTCATGTGAACTGTGAAGAAGGGGGGGCTAGCTTTTATCCCTTTGTCACTTTCTCCACATTTTCTAGAACTATTCCCCCATGGCTCCCACTACAACAATTACAACTAGATTTTTATAGTCCACTCCTATCCAGTATCATTCTCAAAATTCCCAAGCTGGCCACTCCGTGGGCATGACAATGACCCCCCAAGACCACTCCACCAATCAAGTTCACAACTGACCTAAGGAACAATGTCTACCCCATCCACGTAAGAGAAGTATTAGGCGCTAAAATACATTCAAATTGGCGTGTAAAACAAGTACGAATTTAATTTCAACGATAGATGCATTGATTTAGAACCCTGTCGAATGTGAAATGAATTGGCATTTGGGAGATCAGGGTTTGTATATTAGCAAAAAGACGTGAGATAGGTTTCCCTTGAGATTTGTTTAGTGTGATGATCGGGTAATACGAATGCAAAGCTTTGGCTTCCAGGTGCAGCAAAAGGGTTGTCTCACAAGTCACAACATCCGGCCCCTCAACATGGCTTCTGCTTTCCTTACCTGCTTCAGGGGTCCAATGATGAAAACCTGATCAAACAGAGAAGATTGGTGTAACACATATCAAATAAAAATCCCTCAACCCGTAATTTTTTTTAATAATCATTCTAGTTAGCATGCACTTTTAATATATATCATATTACTCAACTTCTTCGTTTCCCAGGCTAATATTTACATGCTAGAATGCAATTCTCAGGCAGGCAGGCATTTTAACAGGTGCAGACAATTACTATGGAATCCTTTTCAAATAAAATATTTTGAAAGGATAAACTGGGACTCATCCGGAGCTGGCCTTGGAGTGAGGACAGAAAACATTGGGCCAGAAGTGTGAGGCTCTTGTCTCGCAAGACTTGGCCTCAAGCATCCAGAGATACGCTGTGAACAAGCCCAACACCCAATGTGGCTCATCCCATCGTTTCTCTGCAATTAGGTGTAATTAGCTTAGATCTTCAAATTTCTTAACTAATCCCTGACTGAGTCTTCTAAAGTTTAAAATTTGGTTGCATCTAAAACCAAAAATACAATAATGACAAGAGTAGTCCATTTTTTTTCTTCTAATAACCATGGTATCTGAACCAGCTTGCACCTCAACTAATTCCCAGGGATATTGCTACCTCACTTCCCATCATCACTAGTATCGGGTAACTCTGGTCACCAAGGCTTGGACAAATGTGAAGAATTCGACTAGACTCGTGTTTTTGCCTCTGCTGAGGCTCGAATTATAGTACTAAGCATATTTCAAGAAACAATTTACTTGAAAATTCTCATTTACATATAAAAGTGTATGGCTTGTTTTTTACCAAATGTTTCCGAAAGCTTTTCTTCCTTTCTTAAACACCATGTCCAATCAAACCACCACATAAATTCAAAGGGAGGGAGTACATGTTTATATTTACCAACCTTGTCTGGCGCTCCCTTCGATCCACTGATTAGGATTTCTGCCCTGCAAAATGTTTCATATTAGGACCCACTAATAGCATGTTTGGCCAAGCTTCCAAAATCTCTTATTTAGAAAAGTGCTTTGCGAAAAAAGTACTTTTGGAGAGTAGCAATTCATGTTTGGCTAATCAATTTGAAAATCACTTTTGTCAATTAATGAGCAGTAATTTGAACTTGGCCAAGGTTCGAAAAGTGCTTCTAGGGAAAAACTATTGCTACTGCTCAAAAACACGTATTTTTACATAAAAGTTTTGGCCAAACACTTCAATTCTCTAAAATAAGCACTATTTGGAAAGAAAAAAAAAGTAGTGCTTTTAGCTAAAAGCTTAGCCAAACAACTATAAACCAGCAAACAAGAATGATCAAAGGGAGAGACTATTACTTGCATGATTCCTTGATTGACAAAATTGAGGATCCTTTTCTACCAATAACACATCCCATTTTCCCGGGTGGCACATCAAGTATGGACAAGATCTCGTCTTCTAAAGTATCTCTTTCCACATTGAGGAACTCTGACAAGAGTAATCACATTTTAGCATAAATGCACCAACATTTTATTGGTTCAAAATGCCTACAAAATTGATAAGCTACAGACTTTCACAAATTAAATTTTCAAAATCATGTACTATTTTAAATTCACATCTAACACTTCTCGTGTTACACTTTTCATGGGGCAGCTTAATTTTCTACTAACTTATAGGTGATCAAACCCGGCAAAAGTCAGGACAAGGCTCCAATGCCTTAATATAGTCATGAAGGATAAGAAACTTCTCCAATTATATTAAAGTATATCTATACAAAACAACATATATCTTTTGGTACCACTATATGCATTCATAGCCTTGGTGGAGAGTTCGAGATCACCTGGAATAGAAGGGATTGCTGGCCAATCAGCATATTCGTTGTCACTTATGCAGAAACACCGACAACAAAGTGAACCACGAACTGCAAGTCTCCACAATGATTCTTCACTCAATTTCTCCATCATCTTATGGAATACGTATGGAAGAAATCGAACATCATCAGCAGCTGCACGGACCATTAGCTCAGATAATGGTCGGTAGGTCCAAAACTGAGGATCCTGTATAAAAAAAAGAACTAAGCAATATAATTCTAGAAGGTACATAAGCCACGACACTGTGCGGAAAAGGGAGTACATAAGCATGGAAAGAAGCTCCATATCGTTAATCTAAGACTAACATGAATTTGAGAAGTGAAAGGTTGCTGTCAAGTATAACTGAGCAAAACCTGAAGCCTTTGGGCCAGTATGTTATCTAAATGCATTACCATTTATATGTCATCAGCAACTATTTTGAAGAGCCATGAGGTCTAGGGTTCAAATCCTAGAGAACGGAAAAACACTATGTGATTTCTTCCCATCTGTCTTATTAGTTGTGCCGGTGGAAGGTAGCAAGTATCTAGTGGAATAGTTGAGATGAGCACAAGACATCCCAGATACCAGATACCAGATACCAGATACCAGTGTAATAAGAAATAAAAAATAAACTATTTCGAAGAGGACATAGTTCAGTGGAGCAATATACAATGAAAATCTTGTCAACCCATCCTCATTTCCAACAGCACCGATATGAGGATGGCTTTCTTTTTTCTTTTTTGTATTCTTTTTATTTGGGGGTGGGAGAGGCATGGTAAGACATTGGTTTATTTCACACTGTGTTACTTCTGGAAGACTAGTTGTTGCCAGTTGCCTACTGGGTGATTGTTTCCATATATATTTCACCAATTTTTCTACTACCAAAGTCTTTGAAAACCCGTCCAAGAACTTTCTTAAAATGCTCATTTCTTCTGTATGGCTTTTAACTGTGATCTGGGAATGATATCCAAAGATGCATGTTCCACATGGTAGGCATGTCAACTGAAGAGAGGAATAGGTAAAACAGAATCCAACCTCTTTCAGAAGGGAACGGACTTCTTTTTTCTCCACGTATGATATGCCTGCAATCACATAAAAGAGATACAAAGTAAAGGAAAGTGTATTAGCAACTAAATCTGTCCATGAACTTCTATTTCACAACCAACAATGAGAAATTTGCCATAGCAAGCTTTTTCTAGTCATGATCATCATTAAAGTTCATTGCATTCCCTAGGATTTCATGAGCAAAAGCAGTCAGAGAGGAGAGGTGGTTAGAGCTACAAACTCCACTGGAAGTGCAAAATATATGAGGTTATATTGCCAGTATCAAGAAGAGTACTTGCTGTACACTATAGAATTGTTGCTTCAATTGTTTTCTTTATATACAATTCGAAGTTATGAACTAACCAGAAAAGAATATTTTCCTTTAGAAGGTTCCTGCTCCTCCCTTTCACCATTAATTTGAATTTCATTACCATGACAACTTGAAATATGCATATTAGTTTGTTCCCTAATCAAAACTTACAGAACAATATCACTTCCCAATGCCATCACTCAAAATGCATGGCTAACACAATGGTGAAAAGACATTCCTCAAAGAATGAGATGCACTTCAAAGAAGAAACTTTGCAATACGTTTCCTTGTCTTTTATGATAAAAAACCATAAGAGCAAACATAATCACTACCAAATCCTAGATGATGTGTTCCCTTTTTCTCAAAACCAAATCAAAACGTTTCCAGGAACCAAACTTATCTGGTCATCCAGTAGGGATTCTTGCATTTAACCACTCAACAATCAACATTCATATACTTAATGCAGTCACCACATGGGAAAAGATAAATAGAGGCAGAATAGGGACACAGTACCACAATAGCGTGGATCTGCAAGAAGGCGCACAAAAGAGATATGGCCATCTTGTGTGCTCTTCTTCCCCAACTGTTCCTCTATCAGATAATAAGCTATCTGTACAACATAGAAAGAAAAGCAGTCACTGTGATATAAAAGCAACTTTGTATCGCTGTTGGAAGTAAGTTAATATTCAGGAGTGATTTGCATTAAATAAACCACATCTGGAAAAAAAAATCAGTGGGAAATGATTCATTTAATAATCCGAGAGAGATTTTTACTGCATGGTTGAAGAAGTAATCATCATAGCCAGCAACTAAAAAGAAAAGTGTCTTGATGCCAAATCACCATATAAAGGTCCCAATTTTAATTTTTTTTAGATTTCATCATTTGAGCATCGTCTAAAATTACATACAATCCCCAATCAGTTAGAAGTCACAAAAAATGGTGCAGTAAATTTAACAAAATATAGAGAGAATACAAGCAGAGCCAGTGTAGAAATCAAAACTATCACGGCTGGAAATCAGCACAATCCAGGTGAACGATAATAAAACAAATATCATAAATATGAGGTGGTAGAAAGGACAACATGCAATGAGTATGAAAAGGGTCGGGTTAAGCAGCTGGAGAGTAATGTGGGAATCACTTATTACTTTAGTTAAAAGGTATTTCAGAGGATAACATGAGAAACTAGTAGTCAAGTAGCTCGAAAGAAAGTACCAGAAGCTAACCTGGGTATCCATAACATTGTGCAACATGATACCAAACTGATAGTATAATGCCTGAAAAAGAAAGAGGAAAAATGTGACAAAAATGATACAAGAGGGAAAGGAGAAACAAGAGGCGGCTAAAAGAAGTTCTATATGACCTCACTATCCCGTTTGCAGTCGTGAATAACTTTTGTGACATAAACAGACTCAAGAGCAGGCTTACAAGCGTTAATCAACTTTCTCCCACCGCGTACTGCATCAACCAAGTAGATAGCGTCCGGAAAAGCAAGCTATTAATTTAAATGAGGAAAGGTCAATCCATACTTCATCAAAAAGAATGTAAAGGTAAAGGTGAATATGGTCAAGCCCCACACAAATTTCTACCAAAATACCTATAAACATGTGAAACTAAGCATGGAATCACCTAACCAACTAAGACAGTCAATTTACACATCTCGCAATTTATACACTAGATTGGACTAAGGACGCCAAAAAGACAAGTTTTAACCAATGCCCAAACTAGTCAAATTTCGGTTGACAGGGTGCTTGAGTACAAGCCTTGACATCTCAAACTCGGGCACTGAATCCATTAATTTGGAACAGAGCGCATGGAATCACCTAACCAACTAAGACAGTCAATTTACACATCTCGCAATTTATACACTAGATTGGACTAAGGTCGCCAAAAAGACAAGTTTTTACCAATGCCAAAACTAGTCAAATTTTGGTTGACAGGGTGCTTGAGTACAAGCCTTGACATCTAAAACTCGGGCACTGAATCCATTAATTTGGAACAGAACAGGTATTTGATTTGGATGCATAAAGTCTTAAAGAGGATTATATCTACGGTTTTTACATTTGTTCATTGTCAGGCAACGAAAGATTAGGAGATAATTCTCTGGATGTTTACAACTTATACAAACTTATTCTTCAAGAAGTGTACCAAATTACCAATGTGTTTTTGCTTTGCAAGAAAACATATATTAAGTAAAGTTACTCATAATAAACTTACAAAGCTACTGCTGAATAACATCATAATATAGAAAATCAAGTGAAGCACAAAGTTGGTATCTACTCAGAACATGTGAGAACTGAAAAAAAACCTGCACAATACAGAGAGTTCCATATCTACAGAGGTCAACACCCTCGCAGTCAAGTCCAACAACCATCTCATTTTTTGGAGAAGGGTTGAGAAATGTGGCTGGAAGTTGAGATTCATGGCTGATGATATAAATGGGGACTGGTTTTAAAACTACTTCATGATCAGCATGCCTACCACCTGCTCAAATGCATGATAGCTCATACAAAACTAATCACAAGAAAACAAACCGCAAAAATGACAAAAGAATATATGATTATTAGGATTAAAACACATGCCAGTTGACTTGTGCCGAAATAGCAATTACTGATTTGTAGTATGCAAAAGATAAATCATGGAAGCATATAGCAACAAAATCAAGAACCCTAGCCTCAAAACTGTTCTAAAGCCTTAGAATCATAGAAACTTGAAGAGAGTTGATGGAGTTTTAGGAAGAACAAAAAACAAAAATGGAAAGTCGAGAATGATAATAAGTAAGAAATACCACCATCCACCAAACCCCCACCACCACCACAAGCCACTGAAACAGAGTAAACCCCCATTTGCAAATTTCCGGTAGAGTTAAATCCACGGGTAAAATACAGCATCTCAAACCTCAAGGTTACTATATGCAAAAGGGGAAACGAACTGATGTCCACCCACTACACCAATAAACCAAATAAAAGCCCTAATCATTCCCAAAACCTTAAATTAACAACACCAACACCATCATGGAAGTAAAACTAAATATTGGGAGATAAAAGACCACCTGAATTGGAAGATGGGAGAGGAATGTAAGTTTGATGAGGACTAGATGCTAAAGCCATATGATTGAAAAATTTGAAATGAACACCAACAAAACAATCAGTTTTTAACATTGGACCTTACACATTCAATATCCATAACTACTGCTAATGTTCAATGGATACAACACAAACGAAGCACCCTAAATGCCTGCAGAATAGTGCTTTTAGCCCTACTTTTCTCTCTTTCTGCTTAGGCGGGGCCGCGGGGTATGCATGCTATACTGTGTTTCGTACATTTACCTATGTTGATACTGGAAAATTGGAAGTTACATGATGTCAATTCTCAAATAGTTTAAGAGATGATTTGAGTTTTTAAATAATGATTTCAAATTTTTAGTTCAAATTTTTTATATTTATAAAAAAGACTCAGGTTTGACGTGAAAAAAATATCTATATTTCATATAAAAGAATTGTATTAAAGAATAATTAGTTATTATTATTATTGCTCAGTAAATTATCATAAAATAATGTGCATTTTAAAATTTAAAAAAACTATTTAACTAGACATACATCACTACTATATATACTAATCTTACCTCTAGTTTCAAACAATTACATATATTACCACTTTTAATATTTTATATCATATATTTTAAACGGAAAAGGGTCAAATATACCCATGTACTATTGGAAATAGTTTAGATGTATCCCTCATTATACTTTCGGTTCATATATACCCCTGTCGTTATACTTTGGCACAAATATACCCTTAATTTTAATGAAGAGACGCATGTCAACTCAGGAATCAAATAACCCACCCCAATTTAAAATACCCAATTTCTTTTAAAAACCCAACCATTTTATCTATTCCCAACCCGTTTTCATAGTCATCTTCTCCAATTAAGTTTTTCATTAAAATCAGCACTTAATCACTACGGGAACTCCAAGACCACAATGTGGCGGGTCATTGTTTTTCCACCTAACCTAAAATATTTCTTAGTAGGCGTTTGGCCATACGATATCATATCACGATATGGTATCGTGAGATGAAATCAGCGTTTGGACATGCGATTTTACGCTGATTTCATCTCATGATTCCATATCATGAGAGGTGATATCATATTCTCCAAAAACCATGATATGGAATCACCATGTGATTACATATCATGATTTGAGATATTTTAATACAACAATTGATCCATGAGTTTATATTTTGTTAAAACAACCCCACATTTATATCTACTAACCATTTGTTTCATATGTAAATAAAATTTATAATCACATCATTACTTTTTAAAATTTATTATTCTCACCGACATAAAATTTATTATTCTCACCAACATATAGTCACTTTAACTCACACCTCACAATTTGTGGAGTAATAAAATCTTGAAGAGCCCATGAAAGGTGTTTCATTTATTACTCAAATATTGATGAGAAGTGAAAAGTTAGGTTGAAAAGTTAGATTGAACATGCAGTGAAATGTGTTGTCTTGTTTACTCCAATGAACCATTATGATATTGATACACAAGTGAAAATTGTCATAGCTTGTGCAGTGTTACATAATTATTTGCGAGAATACCAAAGTAGTGATGAAATATTTATGGTCTATGAACATGAAGATATAGTTGCGGAGGATATTGACCAACAAATGGCTCAAAGTAACAATGTTGGTTCGTCTTCTCGGTCACATGATCGAGAAATGCAAGTTCAACGTGAGGAAATTGTCCGTACTATGTGGGAGGATTATATTAAAGACTAGTACACTACAATTTATGTTCAATTTTTTTTTATTAAATTAAAATTAGATGAAATAATTACTTAAGTGGAGAACAAATAATTTTGTAATAATTTATTATGCGATTTTATAATTTTTTGTTTACTTGATTAGATTGAATAAACAATTTCATATACAACACAAAAATTTCATATCGCATGTCCAAACAAACCTTCAATTTCATCTCATGATTCCATATCATGATATCATATCGCATGGCCAAACGGGCCCTTATAGAACCTCCTGTCTTTGAAGTTATTTCAGTTCTTAAAAAATTACAACAGTTGGTAATAGCTGCAAGTTAGAACTTAAAATTTTAAGTTTGATTGAGCTGATCCTTAAAACATTTCAAGCATTGAGTCAATATGAATTAGACATATTGGGCAATAGGAGAAACTGAACTTAATTAAAGGTATTATGTTGTTTCATTGGAGTTGTTTGTTTTCATCACTGTGGTTCATGAACCACCAAATACTCCAACAATTAGTAGATCTAATAAAAAGATTAAGTCATGCTTATGGATTTTGTCATCACAGCGAGCAAGAGGCATATATGTGACAAAATTGAGTGTTGGAACTTTCGTGGTTGAATGCTCATTTTAATGAAAGTTTTAGTTAGAAAAGATGATTATGAAATGGGTTTGGTCTCTTGCAATATTGTATAGTATGCTAAAAAAAATTAAAGTATGCTAAAAAAAAGAGAGGCAAAAATTCAAAATTAGAAGTAACAATATAGTTATGTTGCATCGTTCAAATAAGTAAATAATTTATATAAGGTGATATTTAAATTGACAATTCAACTTAAGGAAATAATTTATAGATGGCAAAATTTTGATTAATTTGAAGTTCTATATATTATGATTTCCTATATAGTACAAATATTAAATTAGGAAAGATTTAACCAAAATCTTACTTGTTGATTTAAAAGGTCTTAAATATTAGGAAAAATTAAACAACAACTTTGTGCGTGAAAAATTCTTTTAAAGGTAAACCTTAAAAATTCCGTATCAACTTCTATGGAAAGTGTGACCAATTAGTCCAAAGAGGCGGTTGAGAAATTATATATAGCATAAAGCTACTTGAGAAAATTTGGTTGATAATTATGGCGGAAATTATTAACAGAATATCAGAGTTACCTGTTCACATAATTCATGACATTTTAGGTAGGGCTTGTAAGTACGGGCTCAAAGAAGAAGCTCAAATTTGTGTGTTGTCTAAGACATGGAATTCAATTTGGAGAGGCCGACCTGATGTGATAATCTTTCAATCCAACTTTCACAACAAATCCCTGGAGAATTTTGTTCAATTCGTTGACGATTCCTTGCAGCCTCATGTCGAGCAAAACTTAAGAATCGAGACACTCCGCCTTATGGATCTTTATTCTCCGGAATTGGTTTCTCATATGGATCGCTGGATCGAATTGGCAACTAAACATAATGTCAGGTTTCTAGAAATTGGCATATCATGGTCGGGTTCATTGTACTACACCATACCTGATGCTATATATTCAGCAGCTAAGACGTTGACTAAGTTATCTCTATATAGGTGCAACTTTGAAATCAATCATAATAGCACCACCAACAAATTGCAAAAATTGATTGCAACATGTCCATTAATCAGGGATCTCAAGTTAAGTCGTTGCAGAATAATTTGTATGTATCGGGTCTAGTAAATCTAGAGAATTTGGAGCTAAGGGCATGTGAAAAACTTCACAAGGTCGAAATCCGGGCTCCAAATCTTTGTAAATTTCTACATGTTGGCTCACCTTTGCACAAACACCGCAAGACACATGAACCAGAATCGTTGCCTTGCACAATTGATATTTTAGATGGTTATAACAGTTTGAAATACCTCCACTTGGAAGATTCCACCATGACCGACCAGGAATTTGAATATCAATTGTCTAAGCTCACAGCCCTTGAAGTTTTAATACTCGAAGGATGCTATGTAATGAAAAATATTAATGTTGTGAGTGAAAAGCTTAAGAGATTCTCTTTGTGGGATTGGGGGAATGTGGAGAAAGTCAACATGATGTTGGCTCCAAATCTGAAAATGTTCGATTTTGAAGGTTTCAAAATGCCCTTTTCAATCTCAACTATGGATCCTTGTAAATTGGAACGAGCCAACCTCCGATTTTATCTGATGCCAGAGTTTAGAAATTCTTACATCTTTGGAGATGTGGAAACAAGTTGGTGCAATAATATTCAGGACTTTGTTCGAAAGTTTAACTATTCTAAGGGTCTAATATTTGTAATTATTTGTGAAAAGGTAGGTTTCCCTTCTGTTCTCTCCATTCTGAAGCCTTGATTTTATCATCCACTTGGTTAATTTGGGCCTTTGTACAATGTGCAGAATAACAGTATTCTTATCTATGAAGATCCAAGAGAAATTCTTGTTCCACCAACTCGAGAGTTAAAGTTACACATTGAGATTCCTTCAATGCGCCTTGAATCATTTGCATATAATCTGATCAGGAACTTGCACCCCAAGATAGTATCGATTGTTCCTTGCACTGAAAGCAAAATACTCCAGGTATAAACATAAATTATGTACCAAAAACGACAACGTTAAGTGATTTTTCATAGGATATCTCTCCTGATGTTCAATTTGAAAAGACATTAACATATTATTCATATACAAACAAAGGCGGGGAAATAGAATGTTGTATCAATAGATTAACCAATTAATATAATATTGCCTTATCTTAGCCATCCAAGATCAAGTAAAGACTTGCATATATACAGCAAAGACAATATGCATGTCATGTCACTCATACTGTAGTCCCCAGCCTATACATATACAAACATGTAACACCAAAAACATTAAGTATATATTGTACGACTGTTTCACATTAATTATAAGGATTTGAACATATATATGACATTATATATCTTGTTTACGTGGTATAATTTTTCAAAGGAAAGTACGTAATTCGTAGCCCCTTCATTACATTTTGATATGTGTGACAGGTGTTTCATGAGACAACAAAAGAATCCAGAATGAAGCAATACAAGCAGTCCAAGAGACTAAATGAAGTCAGTATTCATAAAGGTGCAGTTGACAATCATGAAGACAATGGGAGAAAGTCTTATATGTACTCTTGGCTCAAATCCACGTCTCTAATTGAGCGGATTACCACTTTTACATTTAAATGGGAGAAAAAAGTTGTGACTCAGGATTGAAGTCTCTTAGATATAATAAATCTTTTATATTTTTTTTCTTTATTTTATAAGTATTTCTTTTGAGAGAAAATCACATCAAATATGTATTTAACACTCTATAAGAGAAAATGACTCCACACACTACATATTTTGGGTCATCAATGTTTAATTTTTTATTAATGTATACAAACTATTTAAATTATGGTTTCATTAGCTTTATATACACATTAATGAATATAACATATGAGTTATTTTAAAATTTTAATAAAAAATGAATAATATGACATGACATGACATCTCAATAGAAGAGAGAATAAAGTTTTTTATGTGTCAAGTATATTTTGAGGAAAATATGTAAAGTTGAGTAATATTGTAATCCTAAACCAAAAATAAATGATATTACTAGATAATTTCTCAAACATATGTGACTATCTAGGGAAATTTTACTCATAATAAATGGCACCTTTAACTTTTAGACATTTGATGTTTATATAGTGTTATATTGTGGAGCTACACATCTGCTCAAGTAAAACATCAAATTTCTATCTCTATTAATAAGGAACTTATATTCCTCCCATCTGAATTCATAGGGAACTTGTATTTCTATTTTTAGCGAAGATGGAAAAAATATGAAGTACACTTCCAGTTTATCAAACAGAGAAATGACAAAACAGGACAATAGTGGATGGTGAAAACTAGACATTCATTTTTTAATGTGGAACATGTGATCTTTCATGAAATTTTTTACTATGATTGAGGTATATCAATTCATACTTGTGTGAGGCTTTGTGTAATGGATAAATGGACAATTTTGTACAAGTAATCAAAGACTCATTGTACTTTTGGTAAAAGTTCAATTCTCATATACTTATATTGCATAATCTTTTTCACTATTTTCTCTATCTCAATTATTTTTAAAAAATATATATTTGTATGACACTATTTAAAATCTTCTCCCATTTAAAAAACTTTAATTTTAATGAAAGATCTTTCAAGAAATTGATTAGACGATCCAATTAGCTTATCCGTTGTTCATTTCGGTTATTGAATTTCCAATGGATTTTTTGTGATTAATATATAAGTTTCGAGCTGGATAGTTTTATATAAAATGTGCCCATGTTGTAGATAATTAGAGGTTGTGAGCCTAAAAAATCGAAATTAATTATTTGAATGGTTATTTATATTTTGAAAACTGTCTATTAAAATCCTTTTTGTTTCTTTTTCTTTTATTTTTTCAGTTACCGTACTTTTAAAAGAATCATCTTTATGTCTCTTGTATTTTTCCACCTCTAGTTTTAGGATCCATTCATACATAAAAATATTTATTTTTTTCGTAATAATATTTCAATTTATTTTAAAATCAATGTTTGGTCATCAAAATTTGAAATATAATTTTTTTTTTCAATTTGAAATTATATTTAAAAACTTGAACATCTAATAATCTATTTTTAAACTCATTTTTTACTTTTAAAATTGTATCTAAGCAAATTTAAAAAAGAACATCATTTTAAATATTCTTTACCAAATATATAACCAACACAACTTTATCTTCAATGCCAACTCCATAATTGCAACTAGAAAAAATATATTTAGAATTTATGGCCAAATACCTAATAATAATAATAATAATAATAATCATCGTAACACTCATATTTTCTATGCCAATAATATTTAAATATTTAATATATAATTTAATAATATGTGTTCCACTATTCTTTTTATATTTAAATTCACTTATATTTTATTAGAGGTTTATTTTATTAAATTAGTCTTATTAATTATGTTTTAAAATATTAATTTTGACTATTAATATCTTATGCATTTATTTAGTGATAAAATAATATTAAAAAACAATATATATTTTTTATTATTTGATAAAATATATTAGACAAAAAAAACTTTATTTTTATGGTAAGCAAAAATAAAAATGAGATTGTAATACAATTGGTTTCAAAATAGATACTAAAAAGATTGAAAATGAAACAAAACAGGAAAGAGAAAAAAAATGGTTGAGAAAAAGGTAAATTGACTTTATAGTTCCCATATATCACATTAAAATTAATATTAAAATACCCTCACACGAGTATGAGTATGAGTTGGTATGCCTCAACGTCATAAAATTTTTCATCTTTCATAAGTAGTACATCTGTGCTGTAGTTTAGGTCCTTTAGGATGAATGGTTACGTTAATTAGGTCGCCGTTTTTAAATTTAGTTTCATGTCTTAGACAGAACGCTAGTTTGTGCTTTTTTTTTTAGCTTGTACTTGCGAATTCTATGTAAGATATTATGAGCAAGTACGTAATAATAATAATAATATATTGATGATCAACCCGTTAATACAAGAAAAGAGTCCTACTATTCAACACCAAAATAAAACTAATCTAGGCATACATTATTATTAAGTACCATCCAATATCTTGGCACAGTACACTTTATTTTTGGCCTAGACCCTAAAACATATATCCATTTTAATAAAGGGCTTAATGCCTAACTTTTATTTAAAAATAAAATAAAATATTCTTGGTAAAAAGTAATCTTTCCCCTAGTGTTTTCAATTGTAGGCTGATTTCCGTATTCATCAAAGTTGCCGCAGAAGAAATTTCTAACCAAGTTCACGTCCATGATGACCTTATTCGAATCCTACATAACAATATCACTGTTAAAAATAATATAGTAAAAAATGAAGTATTTGGTTATAATGAAGTTGAAGGAAAAATTTACAGTAGTAAGGGTCCAGCCGCCGTTGAATTCATATCCTTCCGGGACTAGCCCGTTAGTACATTCAAAAAGCATAAGCGGAGCATAAGCTCCACTCACTGTCAAATCCCTTCCATAACCGGAAATTAGTGTTACAGCCCCAGTTTCTTTGCATCCTTTGCACTGAATGTGATTAAAAACAAATTTATTAGAAATATAAAAAACTAAACCGGATCTATACAATAAAAAATAATAATATAATCACAAGTTTGTTTTTACTTTTAGGACGTGGTTAACAACGTCACGTCCGTAGTTTACCGCCTCAGACATGTAGACACATTGTCTTTTCGACAGCTCGTCACAGTGTTCACAACGAAGCTAGAACAAAAGAAAACACGAGAGTAGAAGATGATCAATATGCTTTCATTATAACAACTAATTATTACAAAAAAAAACGAAAAGTAAGAATGATGAATGTAAGTACAAAGTTTATATATACTTAATTTAATTACCTTAAAGAAATAAGGCATATTTTCACTATCAACCCCTCCATTTGGAGTCATTTTTTTAACATGAGACATGTCTGCTTTAATCTTAAGAAGATACTTCATGTTGGGTTATTTTTTTGTTTATAGATTGAGAACAATGGATTTGAAGTAGTGATGAGATCTAGGAGAGGTGACACTCTATTTATAGGAGTAAGTGCTCTGTGCAGTGCATGCATGAGGAGGGTGAGGGAGAAAAATAGATTATTTTGTTATATATTAGCCATTAGGTGTCAATTGTCATGCAATGTCAATTAATGATTTTCCTTACAGAACTTCAACTTTATTTCAATTGAAATGCGTGTCCTATAACACAGTATCCACTTTTCAAATACTTACATTTTTCAATATGTGCGTAGATTTTTACGTCATGCCAGTAATGAAGAAGAGAGGTCTTGCATAGACACCTTTTTACCTCTTAAATCTTGATCATGCTAAGTTATATACATTTTACTAAAAAAAATTAGTTCTTGAATTATTTTATATGAATAGGAGGGTGAGGAAAATAGGATAGAGTTATCTTTTTTAATAGACTCTCGAATTTAAGAAAAATGACTCCACAATCTATATTTTGGGTCATCAATGTTTAATCTTTTACTAAAGTATACAAACTACTAATATTATGGTTTCATTAGCTTTATATACACTAAACTTCATATATGTTTGGATTCTTGATGTATATCACTTATAATTGGCCCATCTCATGATTCAACACCAATAAAGACTCCTTTTTCTCCATTCTACTGAAATGTAGTATTTATTTTCCTACAGTAGAGACCAGAGACTCACAAACTTTCTTGGTTAGTTAGTCTAGCCACAAGTAAAGATGTAGAGATGGACGTAGAAACTAAATTTCCCAATTTTAAAAAATAAAAAAAATAGTATTAAAAAAATAATAATATTATATGACATTCCATTAAAAGTGTGCACTTTGCATATTCTTTAAGAAATTATGAGAAATGATTTTAGAAAAATAATTAATGTTAAATGTAATAATAGAATAAAAAATGTCTCTCTCTTAATATGCTAAAGTAAAAAATTAAAAATGATAAATAATCAAGAATTTTTTTATTTTTTATTTAATGAATATAACATATAAGTTATTTTAAAAAGTTAATTTTTTTAATAAAAAATGAATAATATGACATGACATGACATCTCAATAGGAGAGAGAATAATATTTTTTATGTGTCAAGTATATTTTGAGAAAAATATATAAAGTTGGGTGATATTGTAGTCCTTAACGGTATAAGTGATATTACTAGATAATTTCTCAAACATGAATGACTATCTAGGGAAATTACTCATAATAAATGACACCTTTAACATTTAGTAGCTTTTAAACATTTGATGTTTATAAAGTATTATATTGTGGACCTGCATATCTGCTCAGGTAAAACATCAAATTTCTATCTCTATTCATAAAGAACTTATATTCCTCCCATATGAATTCATAGGGAACTTATATTTCTCTTTTTAGCGAAGATGAAAAAATATAAAGTACACTTCCAGTTTATCTAACAGAGAAATGAAACAAAACAGGACAATAGTGGGTGGTGAAAACTAGACATTCATTTTTTAATGTGGGACATGTGATTTTTTAATGGTGAAAACTAGACAGTCAATTATGTCGAAAGAGACGGCTGGAGCAAATTCAGATGCGGAAAAAGACCGAAAACTTCTCTAAAATAATACTACTAATGCTCATATATAAAAACGTCAAAATCAAATGTCTCAAAGCTAATTAAGTAATTAAGGTGCTTAGGGAGCCCTAATTGCATTGGCAGCCTTGATGGCCTTTTTAATCTCATCCGTGTTCCAAGAAATAAGTTTCTTTTACAAGAATATTCAGCTAAAATGGATCTTTGTTAATCCTAAATTTAATCGTAGCAATCAATTGAACAACCAATCGCTTCATGACTTTCATTTCTATTCTTCCACTTTCTAAATCCCATAGGAATCTATGTCAGCAGTACCAGAACGCAGCAATAACAATTACAGACGCAAGAAATTCAACTAGTTGGAATTAAGATGTACAACTGGTTTATCACCGAAGCTCAAGCGAGCAAACACATTCAATATGAGGTGTGTGTGGAAACATGTCGACTGGTTGTAAGCTACTCAGTCTATAACGTCCCTCTATATTCTGCTCCGGCTGCATTTGAAATATGTCATGGACTTTAGCAGAGTGGATGATAAATAATTATGGACTAATATGAAAATTCAAATACTCACCACACCATAGCAGAGATAATTAAGATCACGAGCACACGTGGCAGGATTACACGATACATAAATGATGCGTGATGCTCTCAATCTTAGCAAAAATTTGATCAACTTTATGTGCATTCCTGGGCGATTAGGATCTGCAGGTTCGGCAACATAATATAAATGTAAGCAAGTTTATGGGAACTCCAAAGGTGCACCAGGAAAAAGGTAAAGATTGCTATGTATCAAGTAGACTAAGTACTAAATCATGGTCTCACGTGCCATTCACATAACGTACTTGAGAATGCCATCGGAGACCTCATTTCGAGACCTGCATAAAATATTATCTACCACAGGAAGGCAACTTTATGTTGAGACGTTTAACTATAGGGAAACAACTTCCTCGTTCATTGCTTTTTGGAATAAACATTCTATGTAAACATGAAATTTTCTTATTCGGAAGGATAAGCCAATATTAAGAATCCTTAACACATTGTAAACAGAAGATTCTATGAAACTTCTGAAATTTCCATTATAGTTATACGGATATGTACAAGGTGGCTACTTCAGGCTGTCTTCTTACTATGGCTCATACCACAAACTGTGACCAAAATTCTTCGCCTTTGCCATCTAGTTGTTGTGTTGATCTCCATCTTTTTTCATTGAAGGGGACAAGAACAGAAATCAAACCTAAAGGCCTGGCCAAAAGCAGATCAAACATCCTGTTTTAACATGACAGAGGCGATGCTTCCTTTCTAAACAATTTTCACACTTCAATGTACGTTAGTTATTTCATTCTGAATATTCTTATACCAGCAGGAGTGTAGGACTACTAATCTTACGATATCACCCTGCTGCCAGGTAGTGAATTGGGAACTTAAACTGAAAGGGCATTCACAGAGCAATTTAGTCCCGGGAGACTTAACCAATAAAACATTCCCAAGCGTCATACAACCAAGGTTTTGTTAAAGCAATGGAAGTTAAAGCTTCAAATGAAACATATCATCCATCAGGAAAACAAGAAGAGAATAACCTGTGATAACAATGTCAGGCTTGGGCAAGTTGCTGGCGAAGGTCGAATCAATTTTATTCAAATCACCTTCGATAAAGGTTGCATTATTGATGAAATTTAGAGTGGCATTTTGACGTGCATCTGATACAGCTTGAGCTACTACTTCAAAACCATAAACATGCTTCACCCTGCAAATTGAGATAGAAATAAATGTCAGATCAGCAAAATCTAGAACGTGCAGCTCAGAGAAGAAAACCTATATACCTTTTGGCCAGTGTAAGGCCAATGGTTCCTGTCCCACAAAATAAATCAAGAACAATTTCAGACCCATCTCCTTTAAGAAATGCACAATCCTCAATTAATTTATAGAGAACATCAGCCTGCAAAGTTCAAGAGTTTGTATTTAGCACCAAATTTAAAAAAAAAAAAAAAGGAAAACCAAACAGGGTTTGGAAGTATAAACGGAAGAGATCAAGGTACTGGCCTAGCCATTTCTTTACCAAATACCTGACGTGTGTTCGTCTGAAAGAAAGAGTTTGCTGAAATCTGGAAAGTAAGCCCTCTCAAAATCTCTGTGATGGTAGATTTTCCATACAACGTATATTCCTTCTCCCCAACAGATGTGTTGCCGATAGAAGTATTCACATTGTTAACAATGCTTACCTGTTAAATATCAATGACAAAATTTAGTAGCGATGATACCATAGATTATTTTTCTATAGCAGATGCAGACTGACCAATAAAAAAGTAACTTTGTGGAAAATAGAAGGTTCGGTGGCATCTCAAAAGAACGCAATGGCCAATGGGTCCACCTATAGGAGAGAAGAGCTAATTAAGAAATTGACTCATGAAACCAGAACTTGGCTCACGATGGAAGTACTTTAGTGGTCGAAGTAATATGATTCCCAGAGTAAGCAATCAATATAGGAAGTTCTTCACCTAAAGAGATAAAAGAATGAAGTTATCTGCAATATGTTAAACCTACCACTTCAGGAATAGTTGCGATTTTCTCAACAAGGGGCCTCAAGCATTCAGGATTGTCAGAAGAAGTTACAAAGTTAACCATAAGTTCAGGAAGACCAGTTTCAATATTCCTGAAAGGAAAGGCAGTAAGAAAAATTATCGTTAGGTGCAAGGTACATCATACAAAAGATATGAACTTTATATACAGCATGACACAGACTAAAGCTTCCTGGGGAAGAATCTGAAAAATGAAAGACTTGAGACTTGCTCAAGAACCTAAGAATTCAGCCCCAAAACATAATCTGAAACACCTAATAGTAAAACTATATACATGGCTACTCAAGGATCTTGCCAGCCACCCCAATGCCCTATCCCCACGGCCCCACCCAAAAAAAGAGAGGAAGAAACGGATGATGACCTCAATGCTTTATTCACAAAGGGCAGCAATAAGATCAAATACCTGCCTGATCTAAGCATTAGATGCTTCAGAAAGCCCGTGTGAGAGTGCACATTCCACGGAGAAAGCCCCAACTCTGGATCCCGCCAGCATTCTTGCACAGTTGCGAGAACCTAAATCACAAAATCATTTTTATACAAGAAGAAATTACATCATACAAAGAAAAAGAAAAAAAAGCACAAATAGCACCGTCGAAACAAAAAACCCATATCAAATCATGACTAATCGAAGGCAGAATTGAAAAATAATAGATGGAAAAATTTATTCCAAGCTCAAATCTGTGAAGAGTACAAATGAGGGAAACAAGATGCTCTCAGAGCTGTCTAATTGCATCATTAAGGCTCCTGCTGCAGAAAAATCTACACATAAAGATCAACATGAGCCAATTATAAGTGATAGGTCTTGAATCAGGTTAAACCAACGTAAATGAGCTAGAGGACAACTTCAATTTATTGGTGTTCTAGCTTAAGGGAGTTGGTAAATGTTCTAATCTCTCTTCACAACCTATAGTAAAATGACAACCTAGAACTCAGAAAATCTCATTTCTGTCTCTTCAATTCCAGGTATCCTAATATGTCTGTAATTTGCTATCATCTTTACTAGTGGAGTAAAAATAAAGGGATTTTGGAGTTATCTTCCATCTCAATTCAGATTCCTTCTCAACCTAGTACTCCTCCTTCCTCTTCACCTCTGTACACCTGTGCTACCATCAATAACTTCTAGGTTGATATGCTAAATATTGTTGGAGATGTGCTTCCCTATCTCTGTTACCACTTTGAAGCTGATGTATCCGTGAAACTCATGCATATTTTCATTCTCTTTCTCCAAGACATTATGATGCTTTCTTCTCCCCTCCTGGACTCCATAATCCTCTACAATGACCGTCCTCCTCCAAGTTGCACAACTCTCATTGCCAGATTTCTGAATCCATTTTTCAAATAGTGCTTTATTAATGCTTTTTTAATGCATTATGATGTTATTTTTAATATTTTGCCTTAAATCATTTTACCCTAACCCCCTATTTCTTAGGAGATATGCTACATTCCAGTTTACCACATAAAACTTATTTGCCTCTTAATGTCTCCAATTTCAAAGTCACAGCTCTCTTTGCTGGCAAATACAAACCTAAAGTATGTGGTTATGCTCAATAGTGTGCTACTAATGAATACCTCTTTACCCCCCCCCCCCCTCTTTTTGACAGTTTATCTGTCTTTTCCCATTCCTTTGCACTTCCTCCCTACAATATGCTTGTTTACTTCACACACCTCATAAACGGTAAGTCCATCGAAACTTAAAAGACCATGTACAGTTAAAAAAAAAAGGAGAAAAAGGCAGACGTTGGCAACTAAATCTAGCTACATTCAATGGCACATACCATACCTCATTTGCTGAATCACTTTGCAATAAGCACTTATTCACATTTAAAACTTTATCAAAAAATCCAGGGGCATGCAGACCCAAAGCATAGACACATTCATCAGTAGATTTTTCTTGCAGCTGTTCAGCAGGTACCCATCCCTTTGGACCAAAAGAGAATTCCATCTGCATCACATGTAATGAAAAGACAGTAAACATATCAGCTTTCCACTTGTCGAAATTCATTCTCTCTTCTTTGTTTTTCCTTTCTTGTTTCCCCTTTAGATTTCTGAACATCAGAACTATTATTGCTCACATATAATAGTAATAAGAAGGCAAAACCAGCAGGTGAAATAAGAAGGTGGACAAAATAAAGAAAAATTGCTATACACATACAAAGAAACCAACATAATTTTTCATAAGTAAAGGAAATTTATTTTCAGAATCTTCATATAGACTTTATAATAAAACAACATTATATCACTGCGCCTATAAAAAAAAAAAATCTAGCATCTTTTAATGCAATGCAACCGTAATCAATAGCCAACCTTGATCTCCCTTAAACTAGTCACCCCACTCATCTAACTTTTAGCACATTATCATTTCTCCTTTGTTTTTGTCTATTCTTCTTGAAAATCCCCTTATATTAATAACTTATGTTTAATTTAAATTTTTGTTAAGTAATTTAGATAAAATGCTAATGCATTTGGTGCTCCATGATTTCTCTCTCTCTCTCTCTCTCTATATATATATATATATATATAACTAGAGAGGGAGAGAGAGAGAGAGAGAGAGAGGCGCATTATTTGTGTGTGTGTATGTTTAAGTGTGTTGTATAAACCAGACCATCTAGTGGAGAGAGGCGCATTATTTGTGTGTGTGTGTGTATGTTTAAGAGGCATGAAATTATTTAACGCCTTGCCAGGAAAAAAATGCACCTTTTCTCTCTATTTGAACAAATCATCTGATTATCAAAATGTTTCCATATAACATATATTACAATATAATTCCACACTTCCTACCATGACTGCCAAGCCGAATGAAGCATTGGCAGTCAAAAGTATGTCTAATTCTTCAGACTCCTGACCACAACAGCAAAAATAAGCAATATACAAATAAAGCAAAGGTATGCAACCAAAAAGGAAAAACTGCCAAGCAATGCTGTCTTAGATTGCATTAGTAGTAACAGTAAGTAGAATTTCTAGTCAAAATATTTCCAAAATAAAAATTCGGTTGGATCCTTTACTGACCTTGTTCCTATAGTGAAATTGGATATCACAGGGAACAATGGGTTTCATGACACCTGCAAATTCTGGTTCTTGATCAGAAAACTTGCCCACATGAACAACCAGGTCACAAACTTGTTGCTCTTTGGCCTTGAGCTGGGCTTCATACGACAAACTCTGCGTCTTGCAACCTCCACAGTGTGATGCATATTCACATGGTGCTTCAACGTAGTCTGAATGAGGTGTTATTGTTTTCAACTTCTTTACCTGCCCTCCTTATCAACATGCATAACATCAATCAACACATTGGCACAAGTACTAAAAGATCACAATAAATTTACATCTCTATACTATCCTCGCCAATTGAAAGAAAACACGCTAAATCATTCAAAACAAAAATAAATATATACATTGCAGTTAATCAAACCGGAAAGGATAAAAAGCAGACACCTCAGCGTAATTATCTTTTTTGCGAGTGACACGGCCAATGAATCGTTCTCCAGGGAGTGCACGATCACACATGAGTACAAAACCACTGTCAGCAACCTTACAGACGCCTTTTCCTTTGAAAGCAAGGGATTCGCATACTAGCTCCAGTGTTTGCCCTCGCTTCGGATAATAAGACTTATTAGACTTGTAATTGTTGTTGTTGCTAGTACTAGAAACCGATTCCCGTGCATTTTCTTTTGGAATTACGTTCAATTGAATGTCTTCAGTATCTTCAACGGGGGAAAGAGAAGCGAGAGTGGTGAATGAACGTGAACGTATTGATGCAGCTGCCGTTCGAGCACCGAATTTGTGGAGCCATATGTTAGAAGGAACGGAGCGAATGCCGAAAGTAGCCACCGCCGCCGCCATTTTCAGTCGGAGCAACTGTTAAACCATAGGCGCCGGAAATAACTCCGACTCCGAGTACGTTACTTGGCGGTTTTAAGGATAGGGCGGCTAAAAAGAAATGAAAAATCACAAAAATTCTGATTTAACGGTCGGGCTGGCTGGCTGGCTGGATCGCTCTATCTAGTGGGCTTATTTATTCGTTGGGCTATAGAATTGCATAAGCTAATGTTAAGGATTGGGTTTGGGTTTTCTACGACTGGATTTTAGGCCCATTTTCTAGTAAGGCCGGATGCCGCTATAATAAGGTTATGATCGGAGTACACTCTACCATTTTTTAGATGGAAAAATTACAGAAATTCCACCTTTTAGTTTACTTATTACCATTATTTCCTATAAGTTTTACAAATCTCCAAAATCCCTCATTTTCGCGCATCAGATTAGTGTATCATGTATAAAATATAATGTATCTTACTTAACGATTAATGTATCTCGCGCATCAAATTAATATATCAGCGCTTATATTATTGTATCCATTTGAGGGATTTCTGTAATTATAAACTTTTAAGGGATAGATTGTAATTTTGCCTTAAAAGTATGTGATTTTTGTAATTTGCCCTTTTTAGATTCCACTTCACTTGATATATTGTTGTTGTTATTTGTTGTTGCTGGATGGCGAAAAATTGGGATGGTAACTGCTTTTAGCTTGAAAAACTTCAGACTCAGTTATAAAGTTTGGCTTTAATAGTTTAAAGTTTAAACTTTAGACTGAATTTTGAAACTTCATGCTTGGATTATGAATGATTAAACATTAAATGTTTTTTTAAAAATTGATTACAATCTAAATGATGCTCTTAAATAGTCTTTTGCACTTTGTATGAATGTCCTATTATATAAAAATTGCACTTTCCGCACTTTAGTGGAGTTTCTTATTCAGCTACTACTTAGATATTGTTCAAAATTTGAAAATATATAGTTAAAGCTTGTGGATTCGAGCAAAAACATTATAAATGGTTCTCTAACGTGTATAAAATATTCAAATTATTTTTAAAAATTGTTTAGATTATAATGTAAATGATTCATCAATTATAAAAGACAGAAAAAAATAGATAATCTATTATCTTATTAAATTATATAAAAATAATTGTCTTCGAAAGGGACAAGTGACAACCGACTAAAGCTTGTGGACCTCGGTAGAAGTTCATTTCTTTAGTAACGAAGCATGCGTCAATATGTGTAGTTTGTAGACATCTTCATTATAAGAGGTTTTCTTCTACTTTCAATGCGTTTATCTATATGTTATTAGGATTAAAATATTTTTCTAAAGTGTCTAAACAAACATAATATCCATTTATTTCCCAAGCTATGGATTCAAGTAATATAAAATTTTGTGATGATCCTTCTACTGTTCTACATATAAATGTATAATATTCTTTTTATTTCGAATTATTTGTTTTACTTTTTTTTTAAATTTATTTTAAAAGGCATGTATATTTCTTCTTTGCAATTTCTTAATTTCTAATTTTTTATATATTTTGTTCAAAATCAAAAAATTAAATAATATTTTAATACGTTCTAATTTTTATTCATTTTTTTAAATTTTTTATTAAATAAAAAATAAATGAACAAATTAAAACTGATAAAGTATATTATGTGCAATAATTCATAGAATTAGAAGTATTAAGTATATGTATTCATGCGTTCCACCCTTTTAAACATAAAATAACACTTTTAAGTTTTAAGCATGCCAGTTGATTGACATAAAAAAGGAATCAATTCCAATCATTCCTAAGTCACTAATATATAATGCAGACACGTAACTAATTTAGTATATCTAATATAATATATAATTACTATAAGAGGGAATCAATATGTCAATGATGTTAACATGTTTGAAATTTGAATCATCAGTGGAACCTTAATAGAATAATTAAGTGTTTAATGAAATATGGTGTCTATTCTGTGTCTTTCTTTCTGTGAGGTAAAGGAGAGGGTTGAGTTTAAGCTATGAATATGAAATTATTTTAAAATAAAAATTATTGAGCAGTAATTTTCAAGATTCACTAAAATAAAGAATACTCTGTAAAAAGATTATTAATGATTTATTGAGCTAAAATAAGATTTCTATCTACACAGTTAAAGTCTAATTGAGACAAATTATCTCTAATTATTTTTTTTTATCTTTGCTCTTGAGGATTTATTATTGGCACAAATTCTTTTGGTTCTTGAAAAAAAAAAAATTATTGGCCGGAACTCTTGTTTGGTGATAGATTTCGAAGTTTAAACTAGATGAACTTTTGAATTTGTGATTTTTGAAGTTATGCTTAGACATGCATATTAATTGAAAAAAAGTTTAAAATTTTGTCAGTGAAAGTCTCAAAACTAATTTGAGTTAGTTTTTTGAAAGGAAAATTCCTTTTAGCCAGAAAATTTGGCTAGAATGGTATTTTACCTATGTTATTTTACCTTTTTAAACATTTTTATCATTTTAACTTTAATATCTTTTAATTAAAAAATAGAAAAAAGATCAATTTATTTTTAAAAAAATAAAAATGTTATAGACTTTTTAAATTTCTGGCCAAATTCTAACCAAATTTTCTGGTTATTTAGCATTACCTTTTTGAAATTATCTAATTCAACTTTTTAATTAAATGGTAGGGAAATAAATCTATGGAGATCAAGGCAATCGAAAAAAAAGCACAAACAAACAAATTCTGAAACTATTTTTTATTTTTGAAAAAAAAAAAAAGGACGGAAAAAAGCGGCTGGTAAATTAACCACGTGAGAGATTTCGATTAAGGGCGTGAGGTCAACTGTAGCCTGAAAACTGCTGGAGCTGTCACTGAAGGCATCTTTATAGTGCTCATCTCTTAGCTCTTACTGCCAAAGGAACAATATTTTAATTCAATACGTCTCCCATTTCAATTGGACCCTCAATCCATTTTCCCCATATTTTCATCATTCTCACCTAATCAAATAATGTACAGAGTCCACTGTTGAATTTGTTCCTTTCTTCGCCTACTCCATTATTTTTCATCCACTCTTCTCTTCCATCTGTGGGTTTCTTCCAACTTTTTTTTCTCATATGGATATCTCCAGATGGGTTTTCTTGATTTTGATTTTTGTTTCTTTTTCCCCCATACCCATCTTCTCAGATTCTCAATTGCGTTCAGGGGAACTATCAGAAATACCGAGTAAATTTCTTGATTTTGCGAAGAAATCTGAGGTTTTTGATTGGATGATGGGGGTTAGGAGAAGGATACATGAGAATCCTGAGTTGGGTTATGAAGAATTAGAGACTAGTAAGCTTATTAGAGAAGAATTGGATAATTTGGGGATTCAGTATAAATACCCTTTTGCGAATACTGGTATTGTTGGCTTCATTGGTTCAGGAAAACCCCCTTTTGTTGCGATTAGAGCGGATATGGACGCTCTTCCTATGCAGGTTTGAAATCAAATGTTTTCTACTCCCCTACTCTTAAGTGCTAGTGGATTATTGATTCTGTTATAAAATTTAGGTTTTTTTTGTACTGATGTATTGGTTAGAGATCACCAAACAGAGGAGAGAATTTTTTTGTATTTTAGCTAAAGCAATTAGTTTTTCATCTTAATTTTAACAGGAAATGGTTGACTGGGAGCACAAAAGTAGGAATCCTGGTAAAATGCACGCATGTGGACATGATGCTCATGTTGCAATGCTTCTTGGTGCTGCAAAGATTCTTCTAGAACATCAGAACATTTTGAAGGTTTGATTCTTGTATTAGTAGTATCACAATTTCGTTTTGTCTGCTCGAGATTTGACTTTTGCTTGTTTCTCGTTATGCATTTTATCCATTTGAGTGAATGAACTTTAATTGTTTGGCATGTATGCTGGATTTCTGGTTCATTCGATGAGTTTTAGGCCAATGTAATTGATTGGAGAAAGATAGGTCTTATTTTGCATTCATTTCTAATTTTCTGAGGCTTGTAAAAAAGGGGTTGGGGGCAGGGAATCAGATCTTTAGGTGACAGAAGAGCAAGTTATATGGTGTGAAAGGATGCTTTTACGTGGAGAGAATGCGGTTTGAAAAATAAAAATCCTATCTTTACAATAGAATAGGAGTTAGCAGAATCATGTGTACCTTCTCTACTTATGACAACAACTTGGAATTGTAATTCTGGCTGGTGGATAATCAAGATAGCCTCTGATATAATCTTAAACCTTGATTTACTTTGCGAATTGTCTGAAAGGATGCAAGAAGCTCTATTGACCAGCAAAGGAAATATCTTAGAGAATCTTCTAAGCTTTCTAGTACACTTCAGTTTCTGAAAATGCCAGCCGTGCTCTTAAATCTGATTACCTTTTGAGAAAATACCATAACCAGAAAATTTTCTTAATGAATCCATAGCTCACTCCTCAGTGCATACATGACATCAATTTTCTTGTGGTGTATAATACTCTTTTGGCAGCTGATATTTTCTCGGCTAATTTTGACAGGGAACAGTTGCTCTTGTTTTTCAACCAGCAGAGGAGGGAGGTGGTGGGGCCAAGAAAATGATAGATGCTGGAGCACTAGAAAATGTAGAAGCAATATTTGGTCTGCATGTCCATCCCAACTTTCCTTTGGGTAAAGTTTGTTCAAGACCTGGACCCTTTTTGGCGGGAAGTGGTTTTTTTGAAGCTGTAATTAGTGGAAGAGGGGGTCATGCCGCTATTCCACAGCATTCGATAGATCCAATTCTGGCAGCATCAAATGTAATTGTCAGCTTACAACATCTTGTTTCACGAGAGGCTGATCCTCTGGATTCTCAGGTATATTTCTACCCATGGGATAAGCCTCACTGACAACCAGAAAATTCTAATTGTTTTTTGTTATCAAACACCTATGCTGTACTGGCTCTTACATGTTGTAGCCACTAGTCACTATTAACTCGTTGCAGCGTCTGAACCACCCATGAAAAATTCAGAGAAATTGTCATGATTTCATTGCTTGATTGATTATTGTATATCCAGCAAAAGAACTATGAATTGCAAACAAGATTCAACTACTATGTGCTTGAGTGAACAAGAGAAGTGACTTCATCCTTGCTCTGTGCCTGTAAAATATGATATAAATCTTAAAACATTTCCAATGACCCTATGGTCTCCAAAAGAGGTAGTAAAACCTCTTTGTTTGCCGACACTGAATATTCACCCATACAGAATTTCTTGGACAACATGAATGTCCCTGTGTCTGGTGATTTTTTTGTCAATCAAAAGTTAAATTAACTTCAAAATTTCCTGTGCTGAGCCTCTATGAGATCCAATTATATAAATTGGAAGCAACCCATTAGAAGTTACTTGATCAGCTATTACAGGCATCTCCTTGGCTCCCTTGCTTTGAATCACCATATGCATCTATTCTGGTGATGTCCTTTATAAAGTGGAGAACTTTATATAAGTGCTTAAATGAAATTTCCTAAATAATATCTTTAGTGCTTGGGCCGAACTAATTTAGTACTCAACAATAGCAGAACCAGTGTAATAGAGATTAGGGGTTCAAAGTCTCTGTTTTCCTTTAACAAAGCTCAAGTTTGGAAATGATCTAAAGTAGGTGAGTTTCTTCGCTGTGTTCTGATTCATGTTTCTTTTGGATGAATAGTAGAAATATCAGGAGGCGTGCTGCTGCCTGCAGCCATAGCCAAAATAAGTTATTATCTTTTTTATGGAAGTGGAAATATATTCAAAGATAGAGGAATCTGTTTAAGGTTGTTTGGAATTTGGAGGTCAAAATCTTTTCTTTCCTTAACAGAACTCGACTTGTGAAATTATCTGTAACAAGTGTAGTTTCTCCTCCCTGTTCTGACTTCTGTTTTGAAACCAAAAGTCATATCTGATGAGATGACACTTATGGGAAGATTATTTAAGAACTTTTGAACTCTCTCTCACTGTGATTGTGCAATGACTGGTGCACTTTCTGGGTTTATGATATTTGACCAGAGCCTGATTGGTAGACAAAGCTCATTCTGCAGCTAAAGTGACACGGGTGAACTTCCTGTATTTATGATGCATTTACAAACGTAATCCTTAAGATAAAGATTGACATTCCTCAACAGATGGTTCTCATTTTCCAACTTTGTCATGTAGTTTTACTTGAGCTGAGGGTCTCCCGGAAACAGCCTCTCTACCTCCATGAGGTAGTGGCAAGGTCTGCGTACAATTTACCCTCCCCAGACCCCACCTAGTGGGATCTCACTGGGCATGTTGTTGTTGTTGTTGTTGTTGTCATGTAGTTTTACTTGACATAAAGTATGATCTGCAGGTAGTGACAGTTGCTAAATTCCAAGGAGGCGGTGCATTTAATGTTATTCCAGACTCTGTTACCATCGGTGGCACTTTTCGGGCTTTTTCAAAGGAGAGCTTTCTGCAGCTTAGGCAACGAATTGAAGAGGTAGGATCAATTCTTAAATTAGTCAGTCTCTCAAGCTGTTGCCTTGAAAGTCATGAATGTTCCATTTTTTTGCTTTCCACTTTATTTTAATCAGGATTTTAGTTATCTCATTTTATATGCTGCATATGGAATGAAATTGCACTCATCCTACAGCAAAGCCCATCTTAAGCTTTGGTGTCTCTAAATTCTTTACATTATTTTTTTCCAGATGTGTCAAAATATTCTGCAAGTTGTTTCTGTTTCTGGATTTATTCGGGTTCAACACTCTCATTCTGTTTATCCATGCTTTCTCCATTGTAGAGACACTAATTCTCCTCTCGCGTAGGTTATTGTTGGGCAAGCTGCTGTACAGAGGTGCAATGCAACTGTGGATTTTCTTACAAACGACAAACCCTTCTTCCCTCCAACTGTGAATGATAAAAACTTGCACAAACACTTCCAGAGAGTTGCAGGTGATATGCTTGGTAACGATCATGTAAAAGACATGGAACCACTAATGGGATCAGAGGATTTTGCGTTTTACCAAGAGGTTATCCCAGGTTACTTCTACATGCTCGGAATGCAGGGTGAAACAAATGAAAACCCTGCATCAGTCCATTCACCTTACTTCAAAATAAACGAAGAAGCACTTCCTTTTGGTGCTGCACTTCAAGCATCTTTGGCTATTAGATATCTTCTCGAAGCACAACCACAAGTTCCTTTATCAAGTATAAATGGTCACGATGAATTGTAAGGTGCTACTCTTTTGTAGGCATGTGCACCGAAATAGATCCTTGTTCATTTTTATGTAATGCTGGAACCGGCCAATCTAGCTTGAACTGTATATCTGGAACAAGGTCAATATTTATGCAACAATTATTTACTTCAACAACAATAACAACGTTGTACATTTTCTAGCAATTTGTTTTCCTGATCTTGTTCACAAAGTGCTACCAAGCATAGTAAATGTGAGAGCTGGGAAAACATCCAAGTTACTGGGGCTCCGGTTCAGTGTTAAAAACGCAGTGCCAGATGTGTGGACTGAATACACAAGACGAGTTCTCACTCCGCACCACCTGCACTAACGTGGTATTTAAGGGAAAGCAGGATAGAGAACAGGCTCATACTTCCCCCGAGTTTCAAACCTATGAGCCAGCTTATGTTGGACAAAAAAAATAAATCCAACAACTATGTCTTAGTTCCAAACAAATTTGGATCGATTGTATGAACCCTCACTGATCATGTTTACTCCAAGTCTAAAAATCAACAGCAACAATACAATATGATAATAGAAGAGAGTACACTGAGCATATCAGATCATGCATCGCATTCTATATATTGAATTATCTAATAGCAAGCATGACACTTGCTTGATCACCAGATCTAATTAGCTAGGAAATTTCCTATATGGATTCCTGCTCATATTTTATAACAAATGTTTTTGAATTTCAGAAGCCCAAAAACTTAGTAGAATGTTCTAATAAAGGACCCAACGCACTAGGAGCAAATTTTCTGGCAAAAAGGTAACAAAGTGAAGTTGGCTGGTTATTGTAAACACATGTTGGGCTTTCAGAAATTCTCTTGAAAAATTGATCATTAATATCGGCCTTCCCAAATGTAGCAGGATGAGCACCACCTCTGGACCAGTCCACCCAAGTGAGAGTCCGGTTTGCCAGGAGGCGAGGAGATTCTATGGTTAGCATAGTTGGAAAATAGTGCTCATCCACATAACATGCCGGTCTGCAGAACTGCTCAAACTTAGGGTGGTATACTTCATCTTTAACAATGTCAACAGCCAGTTTCCTGTTAACTTCAAACCACTGGGATCCTTTACGCCATTCAGTGATGTTAACCTCAGGTGCCATATTTGGATTGTAACGCCCTCTTCCAAAAGGTCCAGGTTCGTCGACTGCACCCATAAAGCTGTACCTCGATTTTGATATGTAGTGATAGATAGCTTTGAAGTTATGGAGAGGAATGCATGCCTCAGATAGGAGGATAAACCATTCGTTGGAGATATCAAGCAGTGCATTAGCAAGAAGCCGTCTTTCAGCATCACACATGCTCATTCTTCCCCACTTCGCCTCCTACACAAAAAGAAGCAACAGAATGGTGAGATTGATCTGTTATTTCAAGATTGGCCTCTATATTCCTACTTCTCATGTACTACCAAATTTAGGCTTTCACAGACTGCTTAATTGCAGCTAAATGGAAAACAAACATATTTGCGAAAAGGATTTGACCAGTGAGCTTGTCCTTCAGTCACCGAAGTAGGCTCATGTAAACCTATTAATCTAACAAATATGAATCATCCATTATGAAATATGCATGAAAATATTCCTTATAGATTTATCAAAGAAAATAGTCCATACAGAAATGGGCTACTCTTCACGCAATGACAAAACCAATATCGGAGTAAAACAATGGAATGCTTTCTAGAAATAGACAGTTGAAAGCTATTAGAAGGAGGTTACTGTATCCTAACATCTTCTGGGTCTACTGCACTACCCAGGACAGCTTATCCAGTTCTGCTCAATGATGCAAGAGAAATCCATCTCAGCTGTACAGAGCCAACATGGTTGCTCTGAAAGTCTCAACAAAGATCATGGTACAAACTTCCTACTATGGGGAACATTATTGGGGTCCCTGGTCTTACTGCATTCACTAGTCCAGCTAAAAACTTAAAAGTGGTCTTATTGAGATGAAGGGTATAAAAGGTTTACATCAGTGATTAGCTGTCACAAACATTCAGAAACCATCCAGATGAACACAACTGTGACCAACTCTTATAACAAGAAAACAATGCAACTAAACTCTCTTATCCCACTTTCATCAATTCAGCCCTTATTAAAGCCTTGCTGCCAAAGCAAGCAACTTTCAATGACCTTGGGATTACCTCAAGTACAACACCATGGAAGTAATATATCACCTAAGCATACCTAAGCCGGATGATGATTAGCTACAACAAAGAACTTAGTTTCCTTATGTCCTAACTTTGTACAACTTAAGGGAATCCCATAACCATAAACATCGAAGAAGAAGAAGAAGAAAAAATTACCAACTTTGTATATCTATAACTGCGTCCAGATATGTTTAGTCTCCTTTTGAACAAAATGTATCACCCACTATTCTGGTTAAATCCTAGATAGTTTATGGAGCATGAATCCGGAGATCTTAAAAGAAGCTAGATGAGAAAATAATACAAACAATTCATCTTTACAGACTCCCAGGGCAATAAAGACTAAGATAAGCTTTAAATAGCTAGAATCTATGTAATATCTGCTTCAACAACCTTGTCCGAAAAGGCATAAATCACAGAATTACTACCATAGACCACGACTGAGGCATACCTGATAGGAAGTATAAGGGGTAAGCATTTATATCTGATGAGATATTCAAAGAGAATCCTTTTTGACAGTTCCCCATATTAAAATCCCAAAATGGTAACAGACACACATTAGGTAATAGTAGAACTTGGGTGGAAACTATTGCAAAGTTAAATTGTTTTTAACACATAATGGCATATGAAGAAACTCAAGCATAATGTACAATTAGAAAGGAAAGGAATCTGTTCACTTTACCTGACTAGGAACTTGCCTGCCTTGAAATACTGATGAAGGTGGGAAATCAGGTTTGTATGATGGCAATGAATGGATGTAGATTGAATAAAGCTTCTCATTCCCCTTGAAAAACCTCTCCCACAACGGCGCCAAAGGTATAGGCCCTCTAGTCAAGAACATGAATGCAATCTTACGCGTTCTATTAAACGGGTATTCTTTAATTTGAGGAACAATTGAAGCTCGCCAAAACAACTGTGTGTCATTCATCGAATGCAACAGACTCGACGGAGGCCTAATCCAACTCTCCAAACTAAGTTGTTGAAAGCAGGGCTGAAATCTTGATTGTACCATAGGAATTACATTCTGCATTACTGAATACCGAACCATACACATACTAAGCAATGAAAATACAATACCAATACCCAAAAACAACAACAGAAACTGAAGTAACCTTATTGATAAAGGCTTATACTGAGTTACCACCTTAGTAACAGAATCTTTACCCTCCTCCAATGACCCTTGACTCCCTACTCTTGACTTCATTTCCAATTCTACCAAGCTCTTTCTTCCCCTAACAAAATCACTTCAAGAAAACTCAAATTTTTTTTTTTACCAAATTGCTATACTTATCATTGGTGTGTGGTTCACAACATTCTACTTTTAAAAAGCAGGGATTTTCAAGAATCACATTAAACAAGTCGATTCAAGTTTCAACCAAACAGTATAGGTAATAAAATTCCAACCCCAGATCAAGAAAATCACAACAAAGCAAGTGGATATGTCCCAAGATCACAAAAAGTTAAAAAAAATTCAAATCCCAAGATTTGGGTACTGAATCAATACTATGCCGGAAATGGTGAAACAGATATCATGGGGGTGGAGCAAGAAAGTTTAAAATTGAACTAATCTTTTAATTGTACTTAATAAATGAGTGTATGGGCATGATTGAAGGAACAAATCTTGTTTATGAAGAATCCATAGACCAAAAAAGAAGTTTTTGAGTCTAAAGGGATAAAAACAGAATCTTGTTGTCACACCAAATCTGTTGGTGTAGTAGCTTTATAGCTTGCAGATGACATCTTCTCCAGATGTCGAAATAATAGAGAAATTTTAAAGGGTTTTTCCAGTAATCGAAGTTGTCTTTGTTGGAAGCCCAAAGAAAACTTTTTTATAAATGTGAGAGAGAAGGAATAGGTGTATGTTTTTTATTGTTGTTGGAAGAACCTAGATGTTTGCGTAATTAGATTTGTCTTATGTTTTTCCATTGAAAATAATAAAATGACTAATGACCATTTATTTTGTTTCCTTCTTTTTTTTGGTTTTTTGTCATTTAAATATTTTTAAGATCCGAGGGTTGAGGATTGAACTTTTCTATCACTTTTTAAATGCTTTCCTTTTTTTTCATACTTATTTATACTCCCTCCGTCTCATTTTATATATCATCCAATTCTATAAATAGTTGGACTACAATACTTGTCATTTTATAAAATTTATACATAAATTACCATATTTTGCCTATTATACCCTTGATAGAATAGTTAATTAATATTGTCATTTATTAATAAAGTTGACTTAAAAAAACATTAAATAAGGGTAGAAAGGTAAAGTTACATAATTTCTTCATGCAAGTGCAAAGTAAAAAGATGACATATAAAATGGGACGGAGGGAGTACTAGTTAAGTGTACGTGTTTCATATATATGTATCGTACTAAATAATAGGAGTAACAAATATATGTAAAAAAAAATAGTGATTGTGGTTTGTACATGACAAGTTTAAAATCACAATATTTAAATTACTAAGCATAAGCTAGGTTGGCATTTTTGGCCTATATATTCCTCTGTTAAATATTAGAAGTATTTATGGTATCAAAATTAATGGTTAATAAAAAATTGTCAATAAATATCTGCTTCAATGAATGCAAAATCTGGTTTTCAAATATTCTCAAATTTATTTTTAGAAAAAAATTTACTTCCACTAACTTTAATTTTTTTGCCAAAATAAAAGCATGTTTGAACATAATCTCAAGATTACTTCTCCATTTCTCTTCTCTCTCAAGAGATTTTTACAATCCCACAATTCTAAATCAACATTATATTTTTCTTAAATATATAATTGCGAGTAACTAAATATTTAATTGTTTTGTCTTATTTACTCATAATAATATAATCAAATTAACTCAATTACGTGAGATCTTTTACTTATTGAAATTCAAACTTAAATAAATTTGTTTCTCTGTTAAGGTTCATCAGCCCCATCTATTGATAAAAAATAATAGAGAATTTTAGACTAATATCTGATTATCTTGATCTCAATAAATAAGTCATTAAACAATGATCCAAATTCAGCATTCACATATTACTTGGATTTGGTTTCTTTTATGTATAACTACTTATTGAAGTATTTATTTTAATCAATATTATGTTAGGAAGTTATAATATAATTTGATGTACAAGTACAAAACACTTATTAAAAAGCTAGTAGCTAACTTGAAAAATTGGCATAACATATCAACTAAGACTTCAAATCAACATTCACTAGTCATGTTTTTTTAAAATTAGCATAAAATGACCATTTTACACGTTTTGGGCTAATAATTTGACATTTCTTAAATAAAAAATTAGAGAGTAACTAAAATTAATATTTTCTCCCCTGTAACATTCTCTCTTATTAATTCTTCTAAAATTTTCAAATATTTATTTCTTTCAGATTTTGCTTTTAAAATTTCTCCAGTAGCATGTTTATCTTCTCCATATTTCACTTCCTTTCAAGTTTTCATTGAAATCTCACAAAATTTTATCTATCATATTTTACAAAAAAATTAAAAAAAATTTATTGGCTTTGCAAATGCAAGATAATTTTGTGGTTTGGATATTTATCGGAGTCCCATAATATTTTATCTGTCATATTTTACGGAAAAGGTTTAAAAATGCAAAATAACCTTATGATTTGAGATGATTTGGTGTATTTCTTGTGTGATTTTACTTATAGATTGATGGGATAAGAAAAGTTCTAGAAAAAAAAATAGAAGATCAAATTTGGGCTAATGATTTTGATTATGAATGAGTTTGAGGTTGTAATTATTTTTAAATTAATTTTTAATTGAGTTTGCATACATATAATATGTATATCTGCTAATAAATTTACATAGCAAATTTGTATACATATGTTAGTATTGATATTCATTAATTTGTATTCACCTAATAAATTGATATACATTTATATTGTTATACCTTAGTTCGTATTCACCTAATGTACTTGTATACATTCGATTATCTTTTTAATTGATTTGAAGTTGAGTTTGTATATATGTAAATGTATACATCTGCTAATAAACTCATCTAACAAATTTGTATACATTTATTTATGTTGATATTCATTTTTCAATATTCACCTAATAAAATGATATACATTGGTCCTTATTCACATAATAAATTAATATATATATATATATATATATTTGACTTAATATACATTGATTTGTATTCACCTAATAAATTGTATATGTATAAAAAAATTAATTGTTGAATTAAAATAATAATATTTTAACTAATACTTATTGCATATCAAAGGGACAAAATAAAACAATGAAGACCTAATTTTAGAAAAACGAGATAATCGAATCAATAGTTTTAAGGATATCTAATAACTAAATAAGAATAAAATAAAATAAATGAATTCCTAATTTTAAAAATATCTATCAACAGGGGAAAAAATGGATCCCTAATTCTAGGGATATAAAAACTTAAAATAAGAAGAAAAAAAATATATTTTCTCTCCTATTTTTTTCAAGCAAAATAAATGGATAAATGGTTTAGCTAGATAGTGCCATTTTTTTAGGCTTGAAATTTTCCAAATATTATTGGGTTAAAAATTATTTCTTATGTCCATTTCATATGAGTTAATTTGATTTAACCTGAAATTTTAAAAATAAAGAAAAACTTTTAAAATTGGTGATTTAAAGTAAGTGATGGATATTTATATGAATATAAATTATTTTATTAGAAATAAAATAAATATTTTAAAATTAAATTACTACTAAAAATAAAAATATGACATTTTTTTGGACTTACGGGAAAATAAGATATCAATTTTATACTAGATTTGTACCTATGTGTCAATTCTGAGAATAGAGACAAAATCCATATGGTGGCGTTAATCAGGCCCCAGAAACTGTCTTTGGGCTTTTAAGCAGAATTCAAAGCCCAAGTCAGCGAACAACAGTATAAATATCTTGACCGGTTTCATTCAACACAGTTCGTCTTCTCAAATTCCAAGTATCTGCAAGCCACAACAGGTAATTTCGCATTTTTCTTTGATTTTCTCCGAGATTATTGGTATGTACGCTCTAATTGTTATTCGATTTGGAATTTAGAGTTTCAGGTTTATTAAGATGATCATGCTTAGATTTCTTCACAGTCTGTTTTAATTTTTTAAAATTATATATAGGGTTAGGACAAGGGGAAATTGGAGAGGGGATTAGAAGGTGGATAATCGAACTCTCGTGGATAGGGTGACTCTTCAGATAGCCAAACAACTGAATTATATGATCCCTGTTACTTGCCATTCTGTGATGTTTATGTATACGTTATTTTGGCACAACGGTATGATCAAATTGTTACTCAATTTGGCATTTAGGGTTTCAAGCTGATTAAGATGGTTGCGTTTAGGTTATTTTGCATTCTATCATGTTTATTTTGGCACAAATATTAGTAAAATCATTTAGTTTTTGTGTTTTAATAACCCGCTGATAAAGGTTAGAAATTGATTGACACCTTTCCTTATTTTTTCTTCTATTGATTTTGGATTGGATTGTTTTCCTTTTGGGTCTCTTTTGGGGATTTAGTTTGTGCTAGAACTACAGATTTAGTCTTCTCATTGTGCTCAAGTGATAAGAAATAAAATGGAATTTTATTGAATCTAAACGTGATTTTTTGGCAACAGTATGATGTCTAAAACTTAAAACTTTACACTTATTGTTTGCCAAACGAAGGGTCTCTAGATTTTCCAAAGACAGGACGCTAATGAAGAAAAGGAAAGGAAAAGGCAGGACACAGAGAAAGAATAGAAAAAAGGGAAAGATGATGGAGATCACCAACACAGATGAAAGAGCAGTTAATGCGGACAGGATCTCTGAGTTGCCTGAACACATTTTACATCACATCCTTTGTCTTCTCCGATGGCCAGCGGATTTAGCAAGAACTAGCATTTTGTCTAAGAAGTGGAAAGTCATTTGGGAGTCTTTCACGTCCTTTGATTTTGATCAGAGACACTTCCAATGTGTAAACGCTGCAGATAAATGGGATCATCTCCAACCTCTACCAGTGGAGAAACAGAGCTCAATTTTCAAACAGGCGTTTGAATCCCTGGGGTTTGTGGAGCTTCCATTAATACATAAGTTCATTCTGTTTGTCGAGAATACGTTAGGAACCAGACTTGACCAGTTGCCAAGTATACAGAAGTTCAGGCTGCATGTCGTCTTTTCTGTTCATCTTCTGGCTCCCTTTATGAATCACTGGATAAGTGTTGCTACAGACAAAAATGTTAATGAGCTTGATATTCATGCAAAAATGGATGGCAAATTTTATGCCCTGCCTGAGCTTGTATTTGCTTCCAAGACAATAACTTCATTGAAGCTCAACGGATGTGAAGTGGGTGATTCTACTGCCATAAAGCTCCAAAATCTACGGGAGTTATCCATGAAAGCAATGCGTATCAATGAGAATATAGTCCATAATTTTGTCCAGGCCTGCCCTTTGATCGAGGATATGCGACTGATCAATTGCTATGGTTTGAAATTCTTGCATGTTTCATCTCTGCCTAAACTAAATAAGTTTGAGGTACATGAGCGATCCAGCCTCAGGTCAGTCAAACTTGAGGTACCCAATCTTGAGACATTTTGGTTCCATGGGAAGAAATCTTCAAGGTGCAAATTAATCTTAGCAGGGTGTGGAAATCTTAAGAATTTGACTTTGAAGCATTCACATATGGCAGATAAGTCCTTTCATGAACTTGTCTCCCACTTCCCACTACTTGAAAAACTGTTCCTGTTGGAATGCCGTACATTGCACAGAATTACAATATTGAGTGACAAGCTGAAGACACTCTCTCTGGTAAGGTGCCACAAACTAAAGGAAGCCAACATTGATGCACCAAATCTACTTTCATTTGAGTATACTGGTGCTGAGTTGCCGTTTTCTTCCATGAATGCTTCACGGTTGCAAGAAGTGAAGCTTCACTTGAAATCCCAAAAACAGAAGTCAGTGCAGAAATTCATTGAAGGGTTTGATGGCAAAGGCTTCAAGTTGTTTCTTGCCTCCAAACAGGTTTCAAACTTCTTATCAGCAATGATTCATTGATTCTATATGGATTTCTCATATGTTCTATTTTTTGCTTATTTATTCATGTTGCATTTATAGGGTGTGAATATATATGAGGAATTGAGAGGACTTCATCTTTCTTATTTTGGAGCATACAAGATACAATTGACTAAATCAGCAAGAATGGTGGAAAATCTCCTCAACAGTCACTTGCGAGATTTTCATCCAAAAACTCTCATCTTAAAGACATCTCTCACAAGTGACCTCCTCGTGGTAAGATGACCTGTCTTTATTGGATCCTTAAGTCATACTTTCTGGTTCTTCAATGCTTTCAATTACTACAGTGGATTGGACTCATTGTTATTTTTTGTGGAATACAGTTCATTCAGGAGAAGATATTGAACAAAGAGAAGACTCCTCCTAGCTGTTGTAAATATTACTCGAAGAAATGCTGGCGACATTATTTAGAAGGCGCTAAAATGTCTCTGTTTCCAGATGCGTCCTCTGCGGAGTATCCTAATACGATCTTGGAACTAAAATGGAGCGAAGCTGCACCTCTGCCGGGATGTAGAGATATGAAGGATATCAATGAGTAATACATAGGACATATATGCATTGCCTGTACTTATTAAGTCATTTATTTGAACTAGTTTTTGTTTTTTAGATCATTTTACTATCAGACGAGCTCATCGGATTTTGGTTCGAAATATTATACTTCAGTGGAAATAAGCCGAAATTGGTTGATCCCGCCCCCTTATCTGACCCAAACTGACCAAGGTCAAATTAAAGAACGTTCTTTACATGGGTGTATCTAAATAATTCGTTAACGCCATTTTCTGATGGTTGGTTTTTGCATGAAATTTGGACAATTTTGGGATGGAAGTTTAGTGCTGTCTTGTTAATTTTATCAGCTCCCTTCCATATCAGAGAGGAACTATCTTTAGACGATTCATTGTACATATTTCAGCCTTCTTTAGTGCTGGTTTTAAGTGAAGGACTCTTTCCTTTACTGGTAAAAAGAAGGTGCATTAGTGATTATTGGAACAAGCACTGCTACGCTGTCTCTGTTGCCTTTGCCATACGCATCTGATTCTTACCCAAAATCTCAACTATGATAAGATTTGCACAGTTTCCACTACTGTCTATTGGAAAGATGCAAAGCTAAGGTTCTGAAAAATGGTAAAAATCGGTATCAGATACGTCCTGCAATAACAATGGTTTCTCCCACTATATAAACACTACAACGATAGGTTGGCTTCTGCTACTATATAAAACCGGTTCTTTCTTGAAATCAACTTGATTAGTAAGTTTTGGAGTCTTATCTTTGCATTTTACGGTGATGGACAGGGTAAGTTATCAAATTTAAATTTTTGATTCATTTCTGAATGTAAGCAAAGTTTCATTGTTTAGACTTTAGGCTATGCTATTGTAAGATTGATGGACTAATATCGAGTGGATAAACTGTATGTGGAGAAGGGCGAAGGAAGCGAAATAAAGAAGAGGATCGTCATTGGATCATGGGGTGGTCATGGTGGAAGCCCTTGGGATGATGGTAGTTTCAATGGAGTGAGAGAAATTTCCCTTGTCTATTCTCTTTGTATAGACTCCATCACTGTGGTCTATGACCAAAATGGCCAGCCTTATCAAGCAGAGAAGCATGGAGGAGTTGGAGGCAGTAGAACTGCGCAGGTGACACATTTTAGTACATACACTGATAATACAACCAAAAAAAATTAATACTAGGGTAGTTTCACTCATTATAGCATGTTAGTTACCTGCCATTTATCAGGTTTAATTTAGCACGTTATTTTATTAAAGGGAAAATGGACATCAGGTAGTTCATGAAAATGAGATTGCCCAAAACCATACGGGAGAAAACAATCCAAGTCCTTCATCGGACTAGATTGAGTTTGACTCTGATACCATGTTAAGGAACGGGTCTTAGGTGTAATTCAACCATAAAATCAGTTCATAAAGTGAATAATTTCTAACTGGTAAGGAGACGATTACTCCTCACCTAATGTTGGACACTTCACAATTTGCATATAAATTACACCCAAGTGTTCTAATTGTATCCTTTTGGAATACTGTCAGTGTATAAAACTTGGAACTCTTCTCTCTTTCTTGGTCTTTTGCCATCAAATCTTGTTATTACTACGATCTTAATGCCTATAAGTGAATCTCAATTCCAGATTAAGCTGCAATTTCCAGAAGAATACCTGACAAGCGTTAGCGGCTATTATTCTCCGGTGGTGTATGGTGGCAGTCCTGTGATAAGGTCCCTCACTTTTAGCAGCAACAAACGAAAATTTGGACCATTTGGTGTTGAAGGAGGAACACCATTTTCAATGCCAATGGAAGGTGGGCAGATTGTAGGCTTTAAGGGAAGAAGTGGATGGTATTTAGATGCTATTGGCTTTTATATAGCTAAAGTGAAGACAACTACAGTCTTACAGAAGGCTCAACAAAGTCTAGTGAAACTTGCATCTTCTGTGTCTATGAACTACAGATCTGGAGATGAACCAAAAAAGTACTCTTATTTCTACAAACCAACTAATCCAAAAACTGAAGCATAAGGAACTGGACCTCGAGTCAGTCAACCTGGTTCCAATTCGACCAATCCAAAGAAGAAAGTTTACAAGGGAAAGATCTCCCTATGAAAACTTGTGTTCATTCATAGTCTGTAACTCACTTATCTGTACTACAAAGAAAAAGTAACATGATTTAACAACCATTTCTTGTTGACGTTTATGCTTTAGCTTTATATACTTTTATATTTTGAAAATTCACACAACAAAACACCTGAACCACCTAAAGCATTCTAGCTTTCATGGCAAGACATGTTTAGTCTTGCTTCTTCCATCATTGGTCTGCATAAGTAAATCTCCACCCTCACCTCTTCAACAGAGAAATAGAGAGTTTTGAACATATCTAAACCCAGGGGAGCAGATGAGCAAACTTTTAAATTGAAACACACAGCATATCATCAAATCTTCTACCGATCAAAAAGTGTATTTATCTCTTAATAAACATATGTTCAGCACTTGTGCTGTCTGATCTAGGGCCAAAACTGGCACAGGTATAACTTGCAATACCTCATTACAACATTTGAGAAATGAGCAAAATAATACTTCCGCGTTCAGCATAAAACACAAGTTATCTTAACGGGCTCTTCTTTAAGAATGAGATGATGAATCTGTTTTCTCAGCCAAATAGTGCTCAAGCATATCTTCTTCTTCATCATCTGTTCACACACAGAAAACAATTAAAGAGAAAAATAATCACGTCATTTTGATCCACAAACAAATAAACAGAAGTAAAGCATGAACAAGAACAAAAAAATTGACCTTCAAAATCATCATCATCGAAATCAATATCATCCACGTCTTCATCAGATTCTTCAGCAGTAGCTGTTGCAGCTTTCTGTTGACAGAAAGAAAAACCTATTTAACAACAGCACGCATAGCCTGAACCCACAACCTTGCCTAAGCAGCTTATGCAGTAACAGCACCTCACACCCAAATCAAATGAGCTACCACTACATACAGCAAACACTTGTGTATACTATTTTAACCTTTCAAATTAATGTATGGTCAGGGAACTTCACTAGCAGCAGGACTAATCAGAAGGAAAAGGAACAGGGCCCAGAGCTACACTTTCATCATACAGGTATTCTTTTCTCTGAGCCCCATAACCCCTGTCTCAGTAGCAGCAAAAGTTCTGACAACACAAAAGTAAAGATAATAGAACAAATACCGAGATCACATTAAAAATCAGGTCAGAGGGCATTTATTGCTTGCATCTTACATTTTTAATCATGCTGAATGCAGAATAACATCAATACATTGTTATCATGTCTTAGACTAATGTCAGTATATTTTAGCAAAGAGAATTGGAGGTTTGTCTTGATATAACATTGCCTTCACATTTATTAAACACACAAAAAGGGAGACAGACTCCCCATAATGGGATAGTCTTATGGAACTCTGGTCAGTATCTACAGAGTTGAAACTATAGCTCAGTGTCCTCTTTAACACAAATCATTTTGATGGCCATTATAAACTCAGTTTCCATTATAACACAAAGCAACGCAGGCATAGATGAGATTAAACTAGCATGATTTCATAATTAACTTAGAAACAGCAACTACACAATAGAATACATTACCCCACTGGCTCTTCCACTTTCAAACCATTGCCTCCCTGTCAGTTTCTTTTCCTTCGAAACAGAAAGTGCTGCATCTGGCATTAACCTGAACATTGATATATGGTTGCACACCATGAACAAAATAGCCAAATTTAGAGAAAAGGAAATGCAGAAAAGTAGTTGACCAGCCACACGTTTCTAAAGCAAAAATGTTGAAAGCAAAGGAGTTTAAGAGGTAACATAATATGATAATAATCAACACATTCTGACTATATACTCGTCGATTCAACATTTCCTAATATCTGACACACAAACCTGTTTAAAAGTCCCTGCACTCCACAAATAAGAAAAAGAATGAACATTTCACTCTGGCAACAAAGTGCCCCTAAAGTTGCCCAGGATTTATGATTATCACAGATTAAGAGTTGATGATTTGTTTTTACTGTATGCAGCTTCACTGGCATTTCAGAAAGTATAATGCTTCTAGTTTAGTGGATGAAGAAGACCCACTTCAGCGCTACGACCTTGGCCAAGAAGTGAATGCAAAAAACTTACTTGGCTCTTTCCAAAGCTAGTTCAGCTTCAAATCTTTCCCTCCATGCCAAGAATGTTTCAACGGTAACTGCTTCTCCATGTGGTACAATTACCTGAAGTCAAATGAACAATAACAATTAAGGGATCAAGATTCAAGGCCAATCAATCAAAACAATAAGTGACTTGACGATTTTCCATTAGGTAGTTCAAAATAGCACCACAGAATTGCTTATAAATATGTAATGCAAGCTAGATCTGCAAGGTTTCCTGAAGAGGCTAACTAACAAAAGTGAAGAATTGAAGTGTTGGTCACCTCTGACTACCTTGACTAAGAGACGGATATCACTTTCATGCTCAAACTAGAAAAAGTAACAGCACTCACACTGTTGACAACTTCGGGTAGATTTCAAGTACATCCCAATATCTTGGCCAGGCTGTCCCTTCTTAAGCCAAAACACAAACTATTTCTTTAGAAGAATATATGTTGGAGCCTGATTCCAAGTACCATGAGAATGGAACATGCTCCCCCCCCCCCTTCAAACCCCACCCTCGTTTCCCTTTCTTATTTGAGTGGATAAGTTATCAAAATCATACTAAAGCAACCAGGTCTTGTCTAGTGTTATCACAGGAATGCTTAATCCCTGAAGCAAAGCACAAAACGTGTTGAGCGCTTTGCCTCGCTTCATAGGCACTTCAGTGTTCTCATCAAGGCTATAAGACATTTTTCCTTGCCAATGAGCGTAATCTAGAAAGGGAACACAAAATAATTGATATTTATTTGGAGCTTTCTTGTGCTTTTTGCCTTTGATAACACTGGTTTTGTCTACTTAAATAGAAGTTGGGAACTCATGATTCATGTGTCAAAATCACTGAAATCTTCGATTTATGACTTTCGAGTTTGCAGTTGATGAAAGCTCATTTCACATGCAACAACTCAGTAAGGACAAAAAAAAAACATACTTCCTCTTTTTTGGCTTCATTGTCTTCAACACCTTCGTCGGTCTCTTGAGCAAATCTTTCAGATAGCCAGTCTTTAGCTGATGAGACCAATGTGTAGATCATAGCCATGCCAAGATTCTCAACAGCCTGTGAATGCAAGCATTCATAGAAGAAGCTAAGACATAAAAAACAAGTGCATGAAATTACAAAAGAACAACACTAGTCAATTTTATTAATTATTCTACATCAGTAGCTAACTATTAAAGACAGGAAAGATAGAGAGAATAAGGCTTCTTTTTGGGGCCTTCAGGGTGAGGTCAGAACCACTGCCACAATAATCAGCCAAATTTTAACTAGCCGAAGAAACAATATTTACCCAGGAGCGCATTGCATATGATCAGGGCTTGAAACATACCTCTTGTTCAAGCTTCTCTTTCAATATTTTCAGATCTCCAGAATGAATTCCTTTTAAACTAAAAAACAAGAGAGAGATCATAGATGTATTAGTTGCACAAAGTTGCTTATATCACATCATAATAGTAAAGCAAAACATAGCTACTAGGCACCTCCTGTTATGCTGACATAAAATGAGTTCTACTAACATCTGCGGTTAAGAATATTAGCGAAGTAAGCCGTTTTAAGAACACAATGATGGATCACTCACTTAATGGATTAAAGCTTGCTGGACCACATTAAAATTTGAGTTTGTTATTTATTTAGTCTCTCCTATAGCTTGTCATCTTTGCAAGAAACTACATAAAGAACATGCCATTTACGATATGTTGAACCATGGGTAAAAGGTAAAAGTCCAATTCCAATTACAAGCAACAAAAGAATTTAAGGACAATTCTCTTTGTAATGTAGCATTGAAGAACAATGTATGCGAATAAAGAAAATACTACAGGTCCTGGGATGGCATATCCTAGTGCAGGGTTAATTTACCTTGAGACATTCAAAAGTGGAGGTTCATCCGGATATTTTTCTGTGTGAGAGAATATTAAAGCCAGTCGAACTGCACCAACAATTTGGGACCAATCATTGTTAGCGGGAGTTCATTACTCGATGAAACATAAGTAAAGAAGAGAGCTGCAGAGAAAATAACTGTGAAAATAGCAAAACCTGATGATTGTGTAAATTCTTCGTCCTCCTCCTGTACAAAAAGCAAAGTTGTAAGAAGTATGATAATAGATTAATAGTAATCAAAACAGCATAAATACCACTGGTGAAAGAACCAATAAGATGCAACAATCCTTTTCGCTAGCACAACAATAGATAAGGCCAAATAGAAGCTCAACTACTTATGAATAATTCCGGCCCTAGGCACTACTATGTTGGTTAATCATCAATTTTGAGCAGCCAAGTAGTAAATGATACCAAAATTTCTACATACCTGAGGAGAAATAGTAATTTGGAAGCATCGATTTGAAGTATTTAGCCCACTTTCACTGGAGTGAATTTCTAACAGAACCACCACAATAAAGTTATCCAATAAGATTAGACAACAACAGAGCAAAAAAAAAAACTACAACTTATAAAGGATGGTTGTGAACCTTTGAATTCATCCATAAGAATGGCTTCCAATGCTTCGATTTCCATCTCTTGTTCCTGCACATAGTCTAGTCCAAAGTTCTAATAAGACAGATATAGTGATTGCCATCAATGAATTCAACTCTACACACACCAATATATTCAAATCCTGTATACCATATGCCTAGCACATATTCTCAGGATTTGTCACAAATTCAAATATGTAGCTTAAGTATTAAAGTTAAATTTTGTTACTTTATATATATATGAAAATGGTTCAATTAGGTGACTTCTGGATTCCGTCCGATTACATAGCTCATATACTAAAAATCCTCCACCTATAAATCAACAGCTCAAACATCGAATGAAAAATCAAGAAAAATAGGTCAAATAAGCTCAAATTTGTGCGAAAAATCAAATCTTTTAAGGAAAATACCTGTCATGATTGCTCTTTGATGAATTTCTCACTTGCTCTTGCTTTGCGATCACTCAAATAGCAGACAGAGACAGAGACAGACTCGAGAGAGCTGTAGGAAAAAAAAACCTAAAGAGCTCTATCACAAGAGAAGCAATGGAGAATGTTACGACGTCGTATTAGAGTTTCACTCGCATGAATCTAGGGTAGAGGAACCATACTGAATTCACAGTGATGGTGAGAAATCAGAGCCGTTGATCTCAAACACACTTAAAGTCAAACTCTTTACAATTATCAAAGACTCCTTGTGGTTTCTTTCCGTGACATTTTAGTTCATAAGGTTTGCAACGTTATATATAGCAGAGGAAAAGCCCAACATAATCTCTTATCTATGGGTTAAGACTCAAGTCATCCTTGAGTTTTTGTCTGGAGCATTAATAGTCCTTCGTGTTTGTAATATTTGTGCACTTTTAGTTCTCCCCCAAATTTTTGACTATTTTTAACGTTGATTTTCTTCATAATTTTATGTATGGAATGTTCAATCGGCTTTTTATATATTTAGTAGAGATAATAACTCTACGTAAAGAAAGTTGGAAGAAGAACACTTTGTTCTGTTCAATAGAAATATTAATGCAGGCTTGCAGCTAAACTAAGAACGCATTGTTATGTTCAATAGAAATATTATTGCAGCTAAACTAAGAGCACTTTGACATATGATGCTGAAATAAAATAAATATTTGTACTATTGCACCTGAAATCAGCAAGATTTTAGGTGCAATAAAATTTCTACTAAACAAAATAAGATATTTTTCTTCTCACCTTATCTCACATGGAATTATTATTTCTATTAGATATATAAAAAGACGATTAGACATCTCATACATAAATTATGGACAAAATAAATGTTAAAAAATAGATAAAAATTTGAGGAAGGACCAAAAGTGCATAAATATTGCAAATACGAGGGACTATTAGTGCTTTTTGTGTAAAAAGTCAAGAATGACTTTGAATCTTAACCCAATAATAAGAGTAGAGATGGCAATGGGGAGGACGGGAGTAGGGCAGGGCGAGTTTCATCGTTCGCAGATAGGGCGGGTTATAGCTTTTGCGGGTTTGGGGCGGGGCAAGTTTAAAACTTATATTTTCAAAATTATGGCGGGGCGGGGCGCGGATTTGAGATAAAAGTCTTTTAAATTTGCTAATCTATCTTTTGCATCAGTTTTTGATCTGTTTGGTCACTGTTTAGTGTTTTTTTTTCTCCTTCCAGATGAAAAAAATGTTTTTACTGACCAATAAATTAGAAAGGAAAAAAAAACTTGTTGACATATTTTGTTTCTTTTTACTACATTCAACAATTTGTTTATTACGTCATATGTAATCGATTCAAAATTATCAACAATAAAAATTACTGACTGTTTGGAACAGTATTAACTTATTTATTTTTGAGGTTAAAAAAATATTAAGCAATTAAAATAATTTAAATTTTTTGGTTAAACACTTATTGCATCTAATATTTGAAACTTTTATATAAATTATGAAGTGTGGGGCGGGGTAAAACGGATTTATGCAGGACGGGCGGAGTGGGTTAAAACCAATAAATAATGCTATGCGGGGAGGGGCAGGGCGGATTATAATTTTAGCGGGTTTATGTGTTTGCCCCGCAACCGCCCCGCCCCACTCCATTACCATCTCTAAATAAGAGACTATGTGGGTCTTTTCTCTCTTATATAGCATCTCACCAAAATTAGATCAATTTCTTTTTATCTTCAATTATCTTTCAAATTTATACAATAGTAGTAATAATGCTCTCTCTCATCACTTTTACTTATTAAATATTTTCTAATTTGATTTATATTTTTATTTGTTATTTTTGACAAATGAAGAAAGTACATTTTTCTTCTTATATCCTCAATTTTTTATTTATATTGAGTTAATGTCTTTAAAAATGTAATAAGTAAATATGTTTGGAACCTATCAATTAATAGAGGTAAAATGATAAACTACCTATATTAATTTTATTTTTTTTAATAGATTTGTCAAGTAAAAATTTGACAAATAAGTTCAAACTAAGAGAGTAGTACAAACTCTATTTCTTCTTACTTCAAGAAAAAAAATGTTAATTATTTAAATTCTTAAACTGGTTGATGGTTTGCAATGGGAGTAACTTCATCTCTCTTTTTAAAGTATGTACTAATAGTCCAAATTTATGAACATAATAATATGTAAAATATGGTCTTCGATAAAATAGCTTACGGCTTTAAAATGAGAAAGTAATTTCATCTTTTCTTTTAAAATTTTATTGACACGATGCAAAATGACTTACAAATATTTATAGGCTCAACAACTTTTCTTTTATAATTATTAGCTTCATAATCCATCATACAAGTTGAAAACTAACAAAAATCAAATCTTAAATCATTATTCTTAGGGATAAGGGTTTGAAAAATACCAACTTTGGTCGGATTTGCTGTTACGATACTAAACTTTCATGAGGACCTATTATCTCCCTAGACTATTTAATACCGTATTTTTTTACCCCCTAAACTATTTAATAGTGTATTTTTAAAATGGTATATATGTGCCCACGTGGACACATTACTTTCTATAATTTTGCATTTTTTTTATGTCCACGTGGGCAAATATATATGTTTAAAATACGATATTAAATAGTCTAGGGAGGTAATAGGTCCTCATGAAAGTTTAGTATCGCAACAACAAATTCGACCAAAGTTGAGGTATTTTTCAGACTCTTATCCCTTATTCTTATAAGATTTTACTTAAGGGACATTTATTTTAAATAGAAATGTAATAGAAAGACCTCAAAGTGTTACCTCATTTTCAATCATTATTAGGATATTTTTTTAATTAAGATAAATATATTAGAAATAAATCTTTCAAAATGAAGCAAGATATAAAATTCTGAAAATAGATAAGTCATTTTAGTTTCAAGAGTAAATTCTTTAGATAGTCATCCATGTTTGACTTAATTAAATAATTACTTTTATATTTTGAGAAAAATAATTACTCGTGTTAAAGAAAAGAATAATGTGACATAACATCTTATTAAAAGAGAGAAATATATTTTAAGAAAAATTAAAATAGTAATGTGATATTGTGATCCTAAAAAAAAAAATTAAAAAAATTATAAAACAAATTTCTAAACACAAGTGACCATCTTAAAATATTACTCAGGTTTTGGCATTATTTGAGGTTCTAGGGTTAAAATTTCCACAATTTTAGGTAGGTTTTGCCCACAATAGCCATCCCTAGTGAGAAAATTAATGCTTCAAAATTTAGAGGTCAACCAATTAATCAATGTTTTAGTTGAGGGTTAAAGTTAACAATTTACTTATTTCACGTGACAAGTTATTGCAATTATGACAAAATAGAGGGACACGTTTTCTTTGATCACAGATTCAAAGGAAAGGCCCCACTAACAAGTACACAAAATAGAGGTGTAGATATCTTATTGTACTACCTGTCGTGCTGAATCACTACACTTATTTTCCAAAAATAAATAAATAGTATAATATATTATTTTATTTTAAAGAAGAAAAAAAAAGCCCCCTCTCTCTCCCTCTCCCTCTGTGTGAGCGTGCGAGCGAAGACGGTTCTCTCTCTCTCTTCTCTGTCTCGAAAGAGAAAATAAAAAAGATACTAAAAAAGGGTACGTTCGATCCATTTTTATTTGTTCGTACAGAGAGAAGCCACTCTTTTCTACTTCATTTGTTCAACAAGTTTCTCCTTCTATGCGGCGGCCACTTCACTCTCTCTGTTTAGTTCTTGTATATATGTATGTATGTTTTTCTCTGAAACTAAAATCTAAATGTGGACCAGAGTGAAATAAGAAGAAAAAATGGAGGTGGGTTTTTTTTTTTTTATAAAAAATAAGGTGAGAGTTATATTCATAACCGAAGATTTTTTTCCAGCTAGATCTATCTATCTCTGGCATAAACCCTTCAATCGATTTTGTTCTGTTCTTTTTTGACTCATTCATTTGTTTTTTTTGCGGTGGTGTTTTAATGTTTTAGATACCTGGGTTTTTGTGTTGCATGTGAGAGTTCAATTCTTTCTGAAAAAAATTCTGTTGATTGATTTTTTTTTTTTTTTTCTGTGTTATGTGGTTTAAAGGGTTATGTGCATTTTTTTGATGATAGGTAAAGAGGTGATTTTTGTGGGGCTTTGGGCATGCTTAGGAATGCTGTGGATTGACTGAATTTTGGGGATTTTTTCCGTTGTTTTGTAACCCGGTAATCTCGGGTGGCTTTGAAGGAGATGGGGAGTTCTGGTGAGTCTGTTGTCAAAGCTATTGATGCGTCGGTTGGGGGGCTGGTGTGGGTCCGTAGGCGAAATGGGTCGTGGTGGCCTGGTCGGATTTTGGGCTCAGATGAGTTACCTCAGAGTTGCTCTGTTTCACCAAGATTAGGGACTCCCGTTAAGCTACTTGGAAGAGAGGATGCAAGTGTGTAAGTTTCTGTTTTCTTTCACTGTTGTGGGTTTCCTTCTGTTTGTACTATCATCCCTGAGCTACTTTGCCTTTTTGTATTTATTTATTGTTTTTTGTAAATAACGGCAGCCCTTTAAGTATGAGAATTTAAGTAATTTGTTTGGCACTTTCTTTGGTGGTTTCTGGAGGCGTGGACATATTTATAAATTAGTTCTCCTTCTAATGGTTTTCTCTCAAGGGTTAAACCATGGTCCTTTTTCCTCTAGTTTTTGCTTTAATCCAAATTATAGTTCCCACTCCTAAACTTGTCAAATATGGATGAAAAAGAGATAGATTCTTCTGTGCAGTTAGTCGATGTTTTGTATGCTTAGAATTTGGATAGGATTTGATAAATTAACTTAGAAGCAGCAACTAGACAAAATGAAAGTAAAATTCGTTTTGTAGAGTCAAGTGAAGGAACGGAGTTCACTGAGTGTGTGGTTCAATCTTTTGTGGCTGCTAAGATTCCCGTACTCACAAGTCATTATAGTTTTAGGCTTTTAGACGTAGTGTGTGTCAATTCACTTTCCACCTATAGCAGAACTAAGCAAATGACGCTCATGGCCATGTTGTGAAACAATAAACTGTGGTAGCTTACTTCTGACAATTAAAATATGAAAAACCTGCAGAATTAACTTGTAGTGTTAAAGTATTAACTCTTCATCTATTCTTATGGAGGGGGCGGGGGGGGGGGAGTTTAGACTTTTATAAAACTGGAGTTCTTATCCTCAAATCCTGGGTTCCATATATACACACACATTCTAGGATTATATGATTTGTCTTGAGGAATGGGGCAGCAATGCAATCTATTCCGTCTGCCTGCTTCGATTACTTACAGTTTTAGTATCTCAATTAAGCTTTTATGGTGCTTTCTTTGTCGTGAAATGTTCTATACTGCTTGTGCCATTTATGCAGTATGTACAGCAATTTCTGGCTTTGAAAGTTTAATGTAGGCAGTGAGATCACATTTTTAGGTGTTTATTGGCATTTGTCGAGTAACAATGCTGTTTTTTACTTTTTCTAGTGTTGTAAGCATATTGTCATATATGTGACTTGCAGGATTTTGTTTTGGCAACATGGGAAATCTTCCTTCTATTGATAAAAGTTGATTTATCAAGCTAGCTAAGGTTACTATGTTCCTAACTGTGGTTCTTGCCCAGTGGCATCAAGGATAGAAGTCATTTGGAGCCCCTTTTTAATCTATTCCATTGTGAATCCAGTTTTACATGTTCTTGGCAAATTAATGCCAGTTCAAGTGGCTCAAAGTTCTTGTAGGGTACTAAAAGCATCTTGTACTTTTTCTGTAATTGCACCAGCTTCTCCCAGTTATGGAGACATTACTTTCTTACTAATCTTTTGGCCTGCAAAACAAATAAAAAGGAGAGATCAGTTTCCTTGCTATCATTTAGCCTGCTAATGCTTCCACAATTCGGACTTGTGGTGTTCCGTTTTCACAATCCTATGTCTTTTACTTTGTCTAACCCAGTATTTGTCAACAGACTTGTATTTTCCTTGCTCTTCCCATTTTAAAGAGTACCAATTGTTGAAGTGAACATTTTCCTTTTCCTTTAAGCTTGACACTTGATGAAGTGTCTAATAGTTGCTGCTGTTTCAGGGACTGGTACAATCTTGAAAAATCTAAGCGGGTGAAAGCCTTCCGTTGTGGGGAATATGATGAATGTATTGAGAAAGCTAAGGCTGCTGCTTCTAACTCCTCAAAAAAGGCTGTCAAATATGCTCGAAGAGAGGATGCCATTATTCATGCTCTAGAGATTGAAAGTGCTCGTCTCGGGAAAGACCATCCAGATTTTTTCTCAAGAATAGATAAAGAAGGTGGAGAGCATCATACCATGGAAGAATCACATACTTCTTCTAATCCTCTTGAAGATGGTAAAGAGTTAGATGAGGAACTGAATAGTTCCGAAAATAATTCCAATTCTGCTCAAGAATTGTCTCAATCTGGTGTATCATTTGAGGCACCAAATCTTACAATTGCGTCTGAGGAGCAACCTGTGTGTGGGACACGGAGGAGAACACCAAACGACTCAGAGGATGATGGAACCGAGGGAAGTAAACGCATGAAAGGACTTGATGACCTGGGAATGGGTGTCGTGTCATCTCTGAAAAGGAAGCGATCTCAGGTGGCACATGTTCATGATTTCTTAAAGAAGAAGAACCGTCGCCGTCCCTTGACAAAGGTTTTGGAGAGTACAGCAATGGTGTCTGTTCCTATCACGTGTGAACAACTTCCCAGTCCAACTGGCTCTACTCTTGCAGGGGTATCTGAAAGCAAAGTTTTTGCGTTACAATCTAACGAGTCTGGGAATTTTTTTCCTACAGTACTAAATAATGACACAGATATTATCTCAGAGAATGGGAAGCCATTGGATGCATTTGGCCACCCTCGTGATTCTTCCCTTGTTAAGCATGAACAGAAAGAGAATGGAATTTCCAGTATTTCGGGGTTGCCTGAGAGTGGTTCTTCTGACAGGTTGTTTGATGTGCCCTTAGTTGCAGAAGAGAAGCAATCTGCAGGTATTTATGTGCATTAGCAGAGATTTCTTTGCATTCATGGTGTATAATCTACATAGTAGTAGCAGTGTTATTAAAGCTCATTTGAGGTGCGTTTAAGCACTCGTTAAAGCCAGGTTGTGTGTTTGACCTCACTTAGATGGTGCTTTAGTGTAGGTGCTAAGGATTTAAGGCATGCACCTCATCACCAACGGGTCTATCTTTGAGTGAACAGTACTAAATATAAATATATTTGACAACTGATTACATCAATTGTTAAAAAACATTATGAGTAAATTTTAGTGATTAGGAATAAAGAATGATGAGTTTAGTATAAGAAAACTTTCTCAAGAAAAGCAAAATTATACCTTTTCATGATTTCATCTATATCAGATATTTTAAATAATTTTTTAACTTGAATGTCATGTTTTTAACATCATCTTATTTGCTAGTTATAATTTTTTTGACAAATTATTTGCAGTTATAATTGTTTCTGATCTTTTATCCAAATATTATTGTTTATGTTTGTAGTTATTTTTCCTTGCATTATTACACACACACACATATTCTTCACTAGTACCTTTCTCCATTTTAGCTCACAGCCCCACACTTTAATTCCCTTTGGGCTAAAAGCCCCATCAGACGTTGGAACTTCTCTGCGCTTTTTGCTGACTATACTGCACTGTAAGAAGACCCCAATGATCTGGAGCAATCACAATAAATGTTGTCTTTGTAGTTCTTGTTGCACATGTGCCACTAGTGCAGGCACTGAAAATGGTAACAAAAGCTGGCCTTGGAGACCTTTTTCGTTGATCTGTTAGTCGGAGATCCACATAGATAAATTTTCCTTGGAATCTTCTGGTGGATAATCTCTGCATAATATGGTGTAGAAGAGCATATATGCAACAGGATTTCCTTTCCCTTCAGTTATGGAGGACCTAAACTAATGTGTTCTATGTCTCATGGAAGCCCTCACATATTGGTCTTAGGCATCAGACACAACTTAGTTAAACTAATATGAAGTGGTAGTTTTGGTGAATCTTTCCTCTTAAGTTTGCAATTAGTTTTGCATTATGGAAGTATTAATTAGAGACTAGAGTGGGTCACTCTTCATACTTCAATTTTTCTTCTCTACTCGATGTTGGGGTTTGTGGCTGAGTTTGGCAGATTAATTAGTAGAGGCACCCATTTTAATCTCATGGTTCCACATGAATGACACTGTCATTTTTATGCACTAACCTTAAATACTAGCCATCTGCCCATCTTGAACTTCTTAGCTTTCACTCTAGAAAAACTTCTTAACTCTGCATCGTTACCATTTTAAAAAAAAACAAACTTCTTAACTCTGATTGTTTCAATTAAGAGCTTATTTTCTGTGGAACTGTTAAAAAAAAGATGTTCTGTGAATTTGTGTAGAACGTTTTCAGTGTGTGAACTTGTCATTGCACTTCCCTTTCTACATGATTGTCTTCAATTTCTTTTCTTATCTATGCTATGAGTTTCTAATAGTTCTTTTGCCAATGATTTCTGAAGCAATTTTATTAAAAAAGCTTCTCTTTTCCTGTTTATCGGTCCTCTTCTGATTTTATATTTCTGAATTTCACATGGTTGCAGTTCTTTTGTCTGATTTATGCTTATATCTTTTATTTCTCCAAACAGGCTTGTCTCCTATAGTATCTCAGAAAGCTCAAGGTGGTGTAGGGGCACAGTCTAGCCAGAGCAGCCAAGTTGAAGCTATGTCGTTTGGAAGTGAGGAGCTTAATGACTCTGGCTCCACTAGTTCTGGTAGTGAAGATTTTCATTGTTTCAGCCAGGGGATGGTGAAAGGAACTTCAAAATGGCAGTTGAAAGGAAAGAGGAATTTGAGGCACACATGTAAGATTAAAAAGAAAGATTCTGGACAATGCAGAGCTTTGAAAGATGAACTAAATGTATATTTAGCTGCTATAGATCATGATTCATTCCCTCTTTTTCCAGGTCGGAAAGTAGACAACTATCGTTCGAAGTCAAGACCAGTTACGGAAATTCAAGTGGATGAGTTGCGAGGTTGGAGCAGGAATGTTTCTCTTAGAGAAGCTCAAATGAAGGGGCCAACTGCAGACCTGCTTACTCCACAGAGGTTGCTACCCTATCGTCAGTCTAGATTTACAGTTAACCCCAAATATGAGTCATCAGATTTCTCTCTTAGGCACCACATTGCTGATTCTTCATTGTATGATGTTAATCTTGAGGTCAAAGCCAGCTATCGTCCACAGCATGTTCCATATATCTCCTTAATGAGCAAATTGAATGGTCAGCCTATCATAGGTCACCCCCTCACAGTTGAAGTCTTGGATGATGGCTTTTGTGATAATCTGCTAGTCAGTGGATCCGAGTACTATAGTAGCAGCTATGACTTAGATGAGGATCATGGTGAGAACAGCTCAGTTTTGCATAGTGCGGATATTGTTTATGAATCCAAGCCGAGTTCTGCGGGCAGGACTTCGACTAAGCATCGCATGGTGAAACCTCGTAGTTCACCAACAAAGTCACCCAAGACACGGAAAAATGGCCTCCTTTCAAAGAAGATTAGAAAATTGTCTTCTTTAACCGGTTCTCACCAGCAAAATAGAGAGAAGAAACCTGTAGTAGAGAAGGTTAAAGGACCTGCGGTAGCTTGTGTCCCCTTGAAAATAGTGTTCAGTAGGATAAGTGAAGCATTAAATAACTCAATACGACCTGCCCACCGTTCTCTTGTACCAAGCATTGGTTGAATAATGTTCCATTGATCAGAATGATCAGAGTTAGTGAACTATGAGAGAATTTGTTTAGGAATTCTGATTTGTAGCAGCCCAGTCTGGATTCCGGAGTTGAATCATTTCTGTACAATAACAGGGTGTGATCACTGGCATTGAGAAACTTTGCTGATCGGCTGCTTTGTTGGTGTATATAATGTAACATTAGCTGAGGTGTAAAGATGGTATTCTGATATTAGGATTGGTTCAATTCTTCTAACTTTGATTTTAGAGGATTGATTCCTTGGAAGTTTTTAAATATTTATGGTACGGGTTGCACTGACTAGTCAGTGCATTTTACAATTTTCCCCTTCCTTTTTTCTGTATTAGAGATGTTGACAGCTGAAAGGCTTGATTTGAAAATGAAAAGCCCGGAGGTTTCAGCATATGAGATCCTAGCTGATGAATTTTCACATTCTCATCTCAAGGAGGCAATGCCGCTTCTGTTAGGTGTGAAGATGGTCTTGTTATGTCAGTCTGAATCTGCGTTTAGAAGGGATATCTTTGGTGTATATTACAGCAAAATGGATTTCAGTTTTGAACAAACTGAAACTTGTCAAAAATTATGAGTCAGTAGATTTACTTGTGTCACTATATGCGTGGGATAATGTTCGTGAATGTCTAGCTGCATGATGGTTTATTGCATCGTAGTTACAAATAAGAAATGAGTACTGATATTGAGAACCAGGTTGATGACTAATTTGCTGAAGGTTTCTGAAAAAAAAAGAAAGTGAAAATGTGTCATGGTTGGAATGTAGTGTATTGGCACTCTTGGTAAAAAAAAAAAAAGTTGGAGCAAAGGCTTTGGCGTTTAAAGTTTCATTACACGTAGTATGATAAATTCTTTATTCAAGTCTGAGTGATTAAAGCTACTCGATAGTTGTGTTGATAAAAGGTACATGTATCTCGTGAATTTAGTTAAAAACATGCATAAAATCATAAGCTTATTCAAGCGTCTGATTCAAAACACTCTTACATTCACAAAAAATGATCATTAAAGTACTTTTTGCATACATGATAACAAAATCATTGATGGGTATAAGATCAACTTTTATCCCACTAGCAAATTAAGCCCAAACAAACAAAATACGGTTTCATCCAGTGATTGTTAATTCGAAGAAAGCGTTCATTGATGAGGCATAAAACGTTGGGCAAAAAATGTGGTTTTTTCTCATGAAGGAAGAAAAAAGAGATGACATATTTTCACTTCACTATTTCGTAATTGAATTAGATCAGTTTAATATTTTAAAATTTAAATATTTAAAAATTATACAAAAGATATTAACTATACTTTTTTTCCCATGTTAATATGATAAAGAAGTACATTATAAAATATTTTGATCAAAGTTTGTAATACCTTGAATCTCGAAAATAATAATAATGTTGAGGCTAAAATATTTTCGTTCTTAAGCGTATACATGTGAGAGGAAAGTGAATAAAAAGATGGGCAATTCGGTAAATTAATAGGCCCAATTCGCCACATTCCTTTCCTAGGGTTTTAGGATACCCATATATATAAGAAAATGTAGCACACTTTTGCAATCTTACTCTCTCAGCATCCTCCTCTTCCCGCCGTCGGAGCAAACCCTAGGAATCATTTGCAATGACAACAGTTCCAGGGCAACTAGTATGGGAGATCGTGAAGAAGAACAACTCCTTTTTGGTGAAGGAGTTCGGTAATGGTAGCGCTGGCGTCGTCTTCAGCAAAGAACCTAACAATCTCTGCAACCTTCACTCCTACAAGCACTCTGGTTAGTCTCTATGCCATCGACATTTCTCTTTTGCTCTTAGAACCCTTGGATCGAGATTTTTTTCCATTGATATCATCAGTTGGTGTTGTTATTTGCTAATCGTGATTAGGTTTGTTTGGTTTAATTTTTGTGGAGTACATGCAATTGTTATTTTACTTTACGTGATTAGACGTTTACTATTCGATTGCAAAGTTTAACATGCAATTTTCATGTAGGATATTATGTCGTTTGAGATTTTTAAGTGTATATATACGATTTTTCTGTTGAACTCGAGTTCTGTTATGTTTGGTGAGGTCATGTATTGAATTGTAGAAGTTTTGCCTAGCGTAGATTACTGAGTTGGTTTGTTGTTTGAGAAACTTTAATTTGGCATGGGTTAAATTACGGTTAAGTCAATCTATTTTATGCTTTTATGATTCTTTAGGCCTAGCAAACAAGAAGACGGTGACTATCCAGCCTGAGGGAAAAGATAAATCTGTGTTGCTTGCTACATCGAAAACCAAGAAGCAAAACAAGCCTTCAAGTTTGCTGAACAAATCTGTGATGAAGAAGGAATTCCGCAGAATGGCCAAGGCTGTAACAAACCAGGTTGAGTTTTGATTCACTTCTGTTCACTAATTTACTGGAGTATTTCCTGTGCAACTGTTTCTTTAACTAAATTATGCTGACTTTGCATCTTGGCAATGTTTGTCATCGGGTAGCTTATCTGCTAATAATTGTTTAACAATTATTTGTTTGGATGCCTGGTTATTAAGTCATTAAGGTTGAGTGTTGATGATGAGTTATTTTCCTTCCTGCTCATTCCAAGTAAATACCTTCTCGAAAATAAAGTTGCTCATTTTAAAGTAACCAATTCTTAATTACACAGATGTATTGAGATTTCGAAGTTTTGTACTCTTTAAGTGTAAAATTTAATTGATTTCTAGAATATGCATTGTATCTCTATATTTTTGGTGTAAAGAGATGGGATCAGAGGATTCAGATCAACTTTTAGAACTCTTAGGATCCTTGTAAGTATTATGCTTTTTGTTCTTTTCTGATTTTTTAAAGGTCCCCAGCATATCCTTAATGTGGAAGAATACAATGTTTACCAATTCTCAAAAAGAATATGCCCTTGTCCTTTATTTGTGAGCGTCTACACTTCTGAATTGATAATAATAAACTTTTGTTGAAGTGGTGGTTGGTTGGTTGATAGCTAAGAAAATTATTCTTTTTATAGTGCTAAAATTACTATTTTGGTTAATTGAAGTGATTATAGTCCAAACCAACTTTAATGATCCATATGTGGAATAATGAGGTAGTACTTTATTTGTAAAATCTCACAGGAATCATGTTGACTGATTTGCCATTGTTCTGACCATATGGCTTTCTTCTTTTTCTTTGGAGATGCTTGAAAATTTTGATGTGTCTATGCTTTTCTTAATATTAGATTGCTGATTGTCACTTCTAATATGTTAGTTGGTATTAAGCATACTGTCTTTGTCTAAATAAATTTCTGTATTGTCACATTATTGTATGAATGTACTTTAACGACTTCTCTGTACAGGTTGGAGACAACTACTACAGGCCAGATCTTAAGAAGGCAGCCCTTGCAAGGTTGAGTGCTGTGAACAGGAGTCTCAAGGTCACCAAGTCAGGTGCCAAGAAGAGGAACAGACAGGCTTAAGAGTTCATGCTAGGAAATGCTACAGTGTATGACTTGTAATGCATCATGGGTTTTTCTCCAGTACCAAAGTTTTTGACTTTATATTTGTTTCTTTCTGAATTAGCTATTGGCAAGGGCAATATCTCTAGTTTTGAGTTTAAAAATGACATCCTTTATCAGAGCTTTAAAAGATTATCTACATTAATTTGTGGTCTTAGATTGGAGCTTTATCTGTTTATCATATTAATTTTTTACATGTGCTTAAAATTGCTAAAGTTGCAGGCGTTTACTTATATTGGTTTTCCTTGCTGCTTAGGGGTATATTTCAAATAGAAATGTACTGGTGCTATTAATATTTTTTTTATACAGACTTCCATTTTGCAAGGAAACTGTAAGATTAGGAAATTAGAATTTATTGAATCTATTAACGCAGATTCTCTTGCATTCTCGTTGGCTGAAGCTAAAAATTACTCTTCCTGAACAACTCAGAGTTAGTGGTCCTCTGGTTTTATGTCTTTTTTCCTCGCTTGATTGGTAGGTTATCGGAAGAAAGTTGAAAGTTTCCTACCAAATAAAGTCCAAACGTGCAGAGAACTTGGTATTAGTTAATAGAGTTTAATTAGTTCCGTCAATTCAAGGTTGGTAATAACTATTCCTCGTAGAAAGAAAGAAGAGAAAAAAAATAAAAAATACAAGAAGCTTAGTAATTTATGGCTTTCCACTTGAGAATAATGAACACCAATTTAACACGCTTCAACGGAACTGCACAATTGACTAGTAGCACAAACCCCCCTGCAGAATATTTTGAAAAGTCTATTGTAGAGAACTGTTCCTTGCTACATACGCTTGGAAACCTCTGGTTTCATTTCCCTTTGGTATAAAACAGACCAACCCTCAATTAAAAAACAAACATCTTCATTCTGGGAATCAGTTGATGGAAAAGGATCCCTTTCCAATGGAAGCAGCTGCTTCATGCAGCCAAGGGAAGCAAATTATGAAGAGCGATGAAGCTGTAGTGAAGCGTGGACGCTTCAACAGCTGCTTCTCCTTCATGGAAATCTCAATTGATCCTGGAATGAAGTCGTTGAAACATCTGGATTCTAAGAAGTTCAAGGAAGAAATCAAGAAATGGGCTAAAAGCGTGGTCTCTTATGCCCGTCAAGTCAGTGACCGTTTTGGGAGCTCTCGTCGTTGATTCAACAGTGAAGTATCAACATCTCTTTAAGCAAATCGGCAGAGTACTGTATGAGAGGACTTGCAAAATAAAAGTTCATACAAATTATAAAGGTATGCACAACAATGGAAAAAGAAAACAGCTGTCATACATGCAAATAAGAGGAGTACTGCAGATAAACAAAGAACGGACTGCTACATACAATCATGAACTCAATTCTGTTTCGAGTTTGATAGTTGGGATCATCCATTTCACTGTACATAATTTGCTCAATACAAACATGGACTCAATTCTGTAGCATCTTTTTCGAATTTTTTCCTTTTTTCTCTTTCTGATTATATTCCCCAGACATGGATTTGAGAGGTTGTTTTTATTTCTTCTGTTTGTTGTCTTTTTTTTTTTCCCCACCTCCTGAGGCCCAATCAATCATATAATGATTATAAGAAAACGTACATTTGATGGACTAATGTTGTCTCCGCATCATTGAGCGTTAATTAGCATTACTTTAGCCTAAATGTCTACTGTAGACAGACTCTCTACATCCACAAAGTATGGTAAAGTCGGTGTACACTCTACCCTCCCCATGGTATTATATTGGGCATGTTGTTTTAGTATCAATAAGCATGAATTACCCATGTACCCTTAAAAAGAAAATTACGTGCTTGGCGTGGAGGTGATTACGAACATTATTAACGAATACTAGGAAATGGTACCTAATCTAGCTGCTGAATCAAATACAAAACTTATTTACTTTCAAGGAAGAAAACTGCACTTTACGCTGGCTTGCCAAACAGGCACACTGGCACCTAAGGGTCCACTAAGATGAAACTCACTCGTTGCACAGTTTTACACACGGCTCAAAATCTTCATATATGCTCCGACATCTACCTTCAAATTTTGCTTTGAAGAATGAAGGTGACACCGTAGTGTGGATAGGACGAACATGTCACTCTTTAAGTCCTTCAACCAATCACTACTCATCTTTTTTTAATTCAGCATGCATCTTTTCACCAGAAATGCTCCTTAAAAGCTGTCTGGAGCACATATCATGTACATGAGTTGCGTTCTTCATCCTATTAGCTTTTATCCACGCCGGCTCCTATTCAAGATGTGGGAAATGAGCAACGCTTGTCAGTTACAATGGTACATGTATTCTCTGAGATTGGTATAGCTACTAAGAGTCATACCTCTGGAACAATGCGTGAGAACACAAATTTTAAGAGCAGAAGTACATGTTCCATAATGAGAATTGCAGCAATTCCAGGCGATATTTTCCATTTCCCCTCATGATCATACAGGCATACGAGGAGAATGCAGTTTGTACATATTGACATGACAATCAGAAACTGAATTCCAAGAGATTAAGACATTGCAAGAACAGGCTGTTAGCAAGCAAGAGTTTGTATAATTGGATTCAGCAAAAGAAAAGGGCAGCACATACCTGAAATATGTTTAGCCAAGCTCCAATTGTTGCATCAGGACGTGGAATGGGCCTTCTTAACATGGCAAGCAATTTCAGTGCATCTGTTCTTATCTCTGTTATGTTGTTCTGCAAAAGCAAAGTTGAATTTGGCTCCTTATTACTCTCATTAAAAACAAAACAGTAAACGATATTAAAAGAGGGAGGGGCCATGTGCATTATGTACCAAAGTAGCAAAGGCAAAACCAAGAGGAAATGCACAAGCAAACATCATGATCATGCCAAATTGCAACGCCAATTCCAAAAAATCTGCAATTATTAAGAGTTCCAATCAGCTACAGGTATGTTAAAACAGTTGCGCAGTTGTAATAATTCAAACAGGGACATGTTATTAAAGGTGTTCAATAAGATTAAAATTCATGTAGGATCTTAAAAAAATAAATAGGAATCATGGATTACCATCAAAAAGTCCGTCTTCAAGCTCCTCTCCAATACTAGCAGAATAATCAGGTTTAAGGTACTCCTTTTCTACTCTAGACATGTATTGGGTCTTTTCCGAGGATGTTCCTTTCTCACGTTTTCTCTTGTTTCTTCACATTAAGAGATATATATCAGATGGACCATAAAGTAAAAAACAAATAATAAACCAGAGTAAATTAGCTCTTCAATTAAATCCTGTGCAGACCAGCCGAAATGAAGGAAGTGCCGTACCCCACAGCTCTATATTTCTTAAAGCTGTATTTTAAGTATGGTAGGGAGTTCTCCAACATATTCTCCAGCACCTGTGAAACAGTAACATACATTAATAAAGATTCAGATGGCATATGTGAAAGAAATCAGAAACACTCCCATCTACCTCTGATATAATTAGACGTTGAATGAGAACTTGGCGAAGTGTCATAATGTTGCGGTGCAATAAAGCATGATAGAAGATTCCAATGTAGGATTGCATGAAGTAAAGGCCAAAGACCTGCACAAGACAACAAATTCTCAATTAGGGGATAAAAGTCTGGACAAATGAGAAAGAAACAAAGCTTCTCATAACCACCTTGTAAACCCAACTGTCAGCTCTCCGTTCTATGTTTTTGTTGTTCTCATATTTTACAAGCTTCACTGATATCTTTCCACCAATTTTGTTGAAGTACTGAATAGTAAAGAGGTATACAGCTGTCAGACAAAACCTGTAAGAAGCAGAAAGCATTTTATATTTGTATGTGGCAGACTGAAGTGAATTTAAGAGCAGAAAAGGCTATGTTAATATTAACTGTGAAGTCTGCAAAGATTTTGAAATGGATAGGCAAGAAAATTGGAATTATTTGGAAAACAACTACTTTCTTGGGGTTAAGACCAACATTTTGATAATGCAATCTGCATGCTAGGCTATCTAAACCCCGGAAGGCGAATATAATAGAAAAGTTGAACTAAATATTGGCAGGTTGTTTTATGAAATAAAACTGCATGTTGGCATGACATAAGAATTTCAATGGCAAAGAAAAAGTACTACTTAGACATTCCGAAGCTGGTAGAATTCTCGGCTCTAAATAGAACATGAAGTAAATTAGGACATCGAATAAATGAAATAAAGGAGTAACAATCAAAATAAATTTTAGCAATATTGGTATCTCTCCAATAGTATCAAAAACTAGGTAATACATCAATAAATATGATGTGAAATGCGCCGCTGAACTGGGATACTTAAAAGTAATGCATCCTGTATTATTCACATTAAGATGAATGCCAACCAGAGGATCTTGACGTGGAATCTTAACCATCAACGTGAAGATATCTCAGACACTGGGATGATATTGGGACTTCAGACATAAGATAGTATGTTTTTCCTTTCTTATTTGATAAGCAAAAAATGATACAAGTTGGTAAATATAGATAAAACATGTACTTATGGACAAAGTCCTCTAATGTCATAGGTAGAAGAATATAAAGTTGCTTACTTTGATACGTCAGACCTCAAAACCTCATAGACATGAGCAAAAGCCAATTCAAAAGGCAACTGGAGACATATAATGCTCAGTATTATCATGGCATCATTTCTGAATCTCATGAAATGACCAAGCCATTCCTCTCTTTGGAATGCTTCTTTTCCTCTTGGTTTATCAGTTTTGTCAGCTCCCTGTTTCTTCATGAGCTCCACAGGGGACTGAAACTGATACCATTCACCTTCCAAGTATTTAGATTCATTGTCTACAGCCGGATAATTCATCTGCCACCTGCACTCCAGGCAGTGAAATACAAACAAAAAGACGCCAATCCAAATAACTTCAATAGAAGATAGAAAAGATGTGAAACAACCAGAATAATCATGTTGAATGTGTCACCTGACAAGAAGCGCTGAATTTTTACGTTTCCAGAATTGGAAAAATAACACAGCCCAAGAAATTATGCTTATGAAGAAAGCAGAAAGGACAAACAACTGCAATGACCTGGAGAATATATAAGAGTTTGTTCAAAATCAGAATGAAAACTAAAACAAACTTTGACGTAAAGAGGTATACAGCTGTCAGACAAAACCTGTAAGAAGCAGAAAGCATTTTATATTTGTATGTGGCAGACTGAAGTGAATTTAAGAGCAGAAAAGGCTATGTTAATATTAACTGTGAAGTCTGCAAAGATTTTGAAATGGATAGGCAAGAAAATTGGAATTATTTGGAAAACAACTACTTTCTTGGGGTTAAGACCAACATTTTGATAATGCAATCTGCATGCTAGGCTATCTAAACCCCGGAAGGCGAATATAATAGAAAAGTTGAACTAAATATTGGCAGGTTGTTTTATGAAATAAAACTGCATGTTGGCATGACATAAGAATTTCAATGGCAAAGAAAAAGTACTACTTAGACATTCCGAAGCTGGTAGAATTCTCGGCTCTAAATAGAACATGAAGTAAATTAGGACATCGAATAAATGAAATAAAGGAGTAACAATCAAAATAAATTTTAGCAATATTGGTATCTCTCCAATAGTATCAAAAACTAGGTAATACATCAATAAATATGATGTGAAATGCGCCGCTGAACTGGGATACTTAAAAGTAATGCATCCTGTATTATTCACATTAAGATGAATGCCAACCAGAGGATCTTGACGTGGAATCTTAACCATCAACGTGAAGATATCTCAGACACTGGGATGATATTGGGACTTCAGACATAAGATAGTATGTTTTTCCTTTCTTATTTGATAAGCAAAAAATGATACAAGTTGGTAAATATAGATAAAACATGTACTTATGGACAAAGTCCTCTAATGTCATAGGTAGAAGAATATAAAGTTGCTTACTTTGATACGTCAGACCTCAAAACCTCATAGACATGAGCAAAAGCCAATTCAAAAGGCAACTGGAGACATATAATGCTCAGTATTATCATGGCATCATTTCTGAATCTCATGAAATGACCAAGCCATTCCTCTCTTTGGAATGCTTCTTTTCCTCTTGGTTTATCAGTTTTGTCAGCTCCCTGTTTCTTCATGAGCTCCACAGGGGACTGAAACTGATACCATTCACCTTCCAAGTATTTAGATTCATTGTCTACAGCCGGATAATTCATCTGCCACCTGCACTCCAGGCAGTGAAATACAAACAAAAAGACGCCAATCCAAATAACTTCAATAGAAGATAGAAAAGATGTGAAACAACCAGAATAATCATGTTGAATGTGTCACCTGACAAGAAGCGCTGAATTTTTACGTTTCCAGAATTGGAAAAATAACACAGCCCAAGAAATTATGCTTATGAAGAAAGCAGAAAGGACAAACAACTGCAATGACCTGGAGAATATATAAGAGTTTGTTCAAAATCAGAATGAAAACTAAAACAAACTTTGACAGTGTTAGAATAGAAATATGTATATATTCCTACTTAGAATAGGAAGAAGAATAGGAATAGGAATCCTAGTTAGAAAAGGATTTCAATGTATTGTCTATAAATAGGGTCTCAATGTAACAATTTAGATACACAATTCAATATTATTTTTCCCATATATTTCTCACATGGTATCAGAGCATTGGTGAGAAACTTCAAGTCACCGTGTCAAATTCCGGCGACGACGGTTGGGACTGATTTGTGTCATCTTTCGTTCTGAAGGTGTTGTGCGAAAGACAACACCATCACGAGGCTCGGGAAGCTCAGGCGACCGAACCCCAAGAATTTCCACCGGAAAACAACCCCCCACGCGCCCCCACGCGCCGATCAGAGGTGGAAGTTTTCCGGCGAGATCTGTTCACGCGCCGGCGCGTGAGTACTGTTCCGGTCATCTTTTTTCGAGTTGTTTTCTTCTGTTGGGGTCGCCCAGTATTTCCGACCAGAACCCATTCAGTTGTCTCTAGATCCGATCACCGGAATTAGGGTTCCGGTGATTTTCAGGCAGTTTCCGGCAAGTTCCCGGCGAAATCACAAATTTTAGGCCACTGTGGGTAGATTCCTGCAGTTTCCAGCGAGTTTCTTACTCTTTTCAAGTCAAATTTCGAAAAAAAAATGTCTTTCGGGTATGTTTTTGGCTCCAAAAATATGGGGATTGGAAGTTCAAGCCTTACAATCACTTCAGAACCATTAATGGGAAGTTCAAACTATCTAGCTTGGGCTTCTTCAGTTGAGTTGTGGTGTAAGGGTCAAGGTGTTCAAGATCACTTAACAAACAATGCTTGCGTTGTAGATGAAAAGACAAAGTCTAGTGACGAAGGTGCAAAGGCCAAAGCACAATGGGAGAAAGTGGATGCCCAATTATGTAGTCTCCTTTGGCGCTCTATTGATTCTAAGTTGATGTCCTTGTTTCGCCCATTCCAGACATGTTATTTAGTTTGGGAAAAGGCGCGTGCTTTATACACTAATGACATAGCTCGATTCTATGATGTGATATCTCGGATGACCAACTTAAAGAAACAAGAATCTGATATGTCTACTTACTTGGGACAAGTACAAGCAGTCATGGAGGAATTTGAAGCGTTGATGCCTATCACTACAAATGTGGAAAAGCAACAAGAGCAAAGGCAGACATTGTTTCTAGTTCTTACACTTGCTGGACTTCCTACTGACCATAACTCTGTGCGTGACCAGATTCTAGCAGTCCTACAGTTCCCTCAATTGATGAATTATTCTCTCGTCTGCTTCGTCTTGCTGCACCTCCCAGTCACAAAGAAGTTTCATCATCCATTGTTGACTCCTCAATTCTCGCATCTCAAACAACAGAAAAGCGTACATACCAGTCTATGGAGAATCGGCGAGGGGGAGGGCGTTTTGGGAAACCTCGATCCAAGTGTAGTCATTGTAATAAACCTGGACACACTCGTGATATATGTTATATTTTACATGGTCCACCACCCAGTTATGATCCTATTGTTCTTAAGGAATATAATGAGTTCCTTCGAAATCGCGCAAGTAAACAGACATATGGTGCTCAACCTAATCAACCATCCAATAATGCTCATATTGCTCAGACAGAATATGATGAGTTCCTTCGGTATCGTGCAAATAAACAAACGTCTCCACAAGTAGTTTCGGTTGCACAACCTGATGTTTCTGTTGCGGGTAATTCTTTTGCTTGTGTGTCACAGTCTAGTACTCTTGGATCATGGGTCATGGACTCAGGGGCTTCTGATCATATCTCCGGTAATAAATCACTTTTGTCCGATATTGTTTATTCACAATCTCTTCCTGCTATTACTTTAGCCAATGGGATTCAAACAAAACCAAAAGGGGTTGGAAAAGCCAAACCCCTATCTTCTGTCACCTTAGACTCTGTTCTTTATGTCTCTGGTTCTCCTTTTAATCTAGCATCTGTTAGCCGTTTGACGAAGGCTCTACATTGTAGCATAACCTTTTTTGATGACTTTTTTCTCATGCAGGACCGCAGTACGGGACAGACGATTGGAACAGGACATGAATCACAAGGCCTTTACTACCTTGCCTCTTCAAATTCCTTGAAAGCATGCTCCGTTACAGATTCCCCAGATCTAATCCACAAACGTTTGGGACATCCGAGTCTATCCAAACTGCAAAAGATGGTGCCTAGTTTGTCTAGTTTATCCAAATTAGATTGTGAGTCGTGTCAACTTGGGAAACACACTCGTGCTACATTTTCACGTAGTACTGAGGGTCGTTCAGAGTCTATTTTTTCATTAGTTCATTCTGATATTTGGGGTCCTAGTAGAGTCAATTCCACTTTAGGATTTCGTTATTTTGTTAGTTTCATTGATGACTATTCAAGATGTACTTGGGTTTTCTTAATGAAAGATCGTTCTGAGTTATTTTCTATATTCAAAAGTTTCTTTGCTGAAATACAAAATCAATTTGGTGTTTCTATTCGTACTTTTCGTAGTGATAATGCCTTAGAATACTTATCCTCCCAATTTCAGGAGTTTATGACTTACCAAGGCATTATTCACCAGACTACTTGTCCATACACCCCTCAACAAAACGGTGTAGCAGAAAGGAAAAATAGACATCTTATTGAGACTGCTCGTACTCTTCTCCTTGAATCCCATGTTCCGCTGCGTTTTTGGGGAGATGCAGTTCTTACATCTTGTTATTTAATAAATAGAATGCCCTCATCTTCTATTCAGAATCAGGTTCCACATTCCATATTGTTTCCTGAGTCACATCTCTATCCTATCCCCCCTCGTGTCTTTGGAAGCACATGCTTTGTTCATAACTTTGCCCCAGGGAAAGATAAATTAGCCCCTCGTGCCCTCAAATGTGTCTTTCTTGGTTACTCTCGAGTTCAAAAAGGGTATCGTTGTTATTCACATGATCTTCATCGTTACCTTATGTCCGCTGATGTTACATTCTTTGAGTCTCAGCCTTACTATACGTCTTCTGATCATCCTGATGTATCTATGGTCTTACCCATACCTCAGGTTTTACCTGTACCAACTTTTGAGGAATCTATGGTTACTTCTACATCTCCAGTTGTAGTGCCACCACTCCTAACTTATCATCGCCGTCCGCGTCCAACGCTAGTCCCAGATGATTCATGTCATGCACCAGACCCTGCTCGTACTGCGGACTTGCCTCCTCCTAGCCAACCGCTTGCACTTCAAAAAGGTATACGATCCACTCGAAATACTAACCCTCATTATACCTTCTTGAGTTATCATCGTCTATCATCACCCCATTATGCCTTTGTATCGTCTTTGTCCTCTATCTCCATTCCTAAGACTACAGGTGAA